>NC_073302.1:234533702-234854331 GCF_027595985.1 Sorex araneus | reverse complement strand
CAACCCGATCTTTATGCTCTGCAGCTACAGTCCAGCTGCCAATGTTGTTCTGTTTTCCTAGAAGTCCTTCCTGCTCAGTGGCAAGGACCTTCTTTACCTGACTTTTGGGAAATTTCCATTTCTCTACAGAGTTGATGTGGTTAGTTCATTATCCCTTGAGCTTGTTACTCTCTCCCATGAGTGAGTGTAAGAGATACTCTCATTCAAGAGCCACATTTTCCCAGGTCTGAATTTGTGGCAGATGTGGATAGGGTGACACTGAAACATTTCACCACCACCACCACCGCCACCACCGCCACCACCACCACTGAACACGCACACCAACTACAACACTACTTTCACCACCATGAAAATACATTTCTCTTTAAAAAACAAACCTAAATTTTCAGAGAGAAACAACTTTTAAAACAGTGGCCATAAGTTTGCCTGCTTTTTGGAGTGAAGCGCATAAGTGAGTGAAGCAGGTTTAGAAGGGAGTGCATCCAAATGTGCCACATGCAATCTATCTACATTAGGGGTAACCAATACTCAGTTTTTATTATTTTGAATTCTTAACATGTTTTTTATTTATAAAGAAAACAGGAAACTAGTCTTTTTATTTTTAAAGACACCTAATCCATACCTTCAAATCATTGACACTAAATTAAAAAATATAAAGGTTGACAAAGTAGGTGCATTGGGTTGGATCCAGCCTAAATCCAATCTGGGAACATCTCCTGTGAAATTTCTTTAGGAAGCACTTTAGAAAGGAACATTTTTTCCCCCAGCTGATCTTGATTGCAGCAAATAACATTAGCATTTTAGTAAGTATTGGGCGTTATCTCTCAGTGTGATAAGAGCTCTTTTCCTCAATTCACTCTTTTCAAAATGTAATGACTCAGGTTAATTATATACCTATTATGTATGTTCCTCCAACTACAAAGACCTTAGCAGAAAATGTGGACTTACCACTTAACAACATCCAATGCAAATTCTTCAAAGGGATGTTACATTTTCTTCAGACTCTGTGTTAGAAGAGATTGTTCATTTGTTTTCTTCTGAAATAAGATCTTTAAAATGTAGAACAGGATATATAGAGAGAAAGTATTGAAGCTGTCCTGGGAAGAAGAAAAACTGCAGTCAGATATACTAATTAGGGTTGCTTACAAGAGAAAGTTATTGAGCACCTGAAGTTCTAAGTGTCAGTTGTAAGTACAGAAGAGAGCAGAGGTAAATATGATAGGAAGACAGAAGCTAAAATTTTTGCCATCGTTTTATAAAGTTAGATTCAGTTCATGATGTGTGTTGTCTGTGCTTTGCAAAATTCAATATTTAAAACAGAAATTGAGGGGCCGGAGCGATAGCATAGTGGGTAGGGCGTTTGCCTTGCACGCGGCCGACCCGGGTTCGGTCCCCGGCATCCCATATGGTCCCCCAAGCACTGCCAGAAGTAATTCCTGAGTACAAAGCCAGGAGTAACCCCTGAGCATCGCTGGGTGTGACCCAAAAAGCAAAAAAAAAAAAAAAAAAATTGAATATTTCTTGCCTTCTAACTCAGATTTTTGGTCTCTTAATAGCAATTTGAAAAGATTAAGCTTGGCATGTACTTTGTTGCCAATTATTATTGATAGGTTCTAATTGAGAACATGTGTTCATTTCAGCTGGGATTATTGTCTGGCTGATAATAATAGAAAATCTGAAAGATAGCATCTGACAAAGTTAATTTTCTGACATCATCTCTAATTCCCATGCTCCTGCATAAATGTCTTCAAATAGTACAGAGCTTCTTAAATTTTTTTTGTTCTTGACCCCTTTTTACCTAGGAAATCTAGAAATCACTGCCAGAAACACCTCAAATTCATTAAGTACTTACTTTCATATTAATCTCTGGTCATTTACTGTATGTTCAGAAACTTTTTATAGTTACCAAATTTTTGGTAACCTCCAACATTTAGGTATGTTAAAGTTTAAGAAGTTAGGAATTTGGTGTCGGGAGGTGCCATTGGGGATACATATATCAGTGATCAAGGGACACTCCTGGCTCTGCACTCGGAATCATTTGTAGAAGTGCTCAGGAGACCATATGAGATGCCAGAGATTGAATTCTGGTTTCCACAAGTAAGACAAGTGCCCACCTGGCATACTATTTCTTTAGCCCCTATAAAAAGTTAGGATTTCACATGTGAACCATAGAGATAAAAAGATAGAGGAAGTTTTGCTCCATGATAAACACTAGCTCTAATATCTTGTGGACTCATCACATTATGCTTTTTTGTCTGTTTGTTTTGTTTTATTTTGAGGCCACAACTGGCTCTTCTCAGTACTTACACCTGGCCCTACACTCAAGGGTCACTTCTGGCAGTCTCAGAGAACTGTGTGGGGTGCTAGGGATGAAGTCCTGATTGGCTGCATGCAAAGCAAAACCTTGCCTGCTACACTACCTCTCTAGCCCCCATAAAATGAATATTTGCATCATAACCAAAGTACCAGGTAGAATATCTTAAAGTAGGTGCTAGTTCTAGTAATCTATTTCTGTATAACAAATTATCCTGAAACTTGGTGTCTTATATCATTAATCTGCAAAATGAGCAGGTTTGGAAATATATGGCTTTAATCTACTGCATGCAATGTAAGCTACAGTTTGTGGGAACGGACAATGCACTTCTAAAAATTACTTTTTCACATAATTGGCAAATAGATTTTGCCTGTTAGATTGAAATTCAATTGTGATTCTTGGACAAAAAAACACTTTTTTTCCAACTGATCTCTTCATAGTTTGTTGACTTTGATTTTCTTAAAATACAAATACTTGCTTTCAAAAGTAAGAATCCTAAGGAACAGATATGGAGAGTTGCCAGCATTTTGAGGCTTAGGAAAATTGTCTTAGGGTAACTTTCCATCATATCTTACTGATAAAATGGCCATAAAGCTTGCACAGATTCAGTGAAATGGGACATGAGCTACTTTTCTTCAAGAAGAGTATAAATACTGTATGCAAAGTATCTGTGACAATGATAATGACATTATATTAAACAATTTTAATGAACAGTAATTTGGTTCAGCATTCCTTAACTGATTTTCTATGACATTGCACTATGTAGGCAAAAATTGAGGTAGATCCTATCACTTATGTCTGATTTTTGTCTCCATGAACCGTGCTCTATTGTATATGTTGTCCCTACTTCTGCATGCTATAAGCTTTTTTGGAAACATGTTTACAAACTGGATAAAATAATCATTTAGTGTAACTCTAGTACTTTTGGGTTCATTTTGTCAAATGGGTTGGTCACTGGAACTTGACTACTGGTTTCCCCTCTAAGCTACAGATTTTCTGAGGAAAGGCGATTTATCATGATATTTTTTATTACCCCAGCAGAGAATATTGTTCCAGTATAGTAGATAATATATATCTGTGAAACGATTGACCAACAATTTTCCTTTCCTTAAATGTTTGCATCATAAGAATTATTGTTGACTTTTATATGTCATTTGATACTGTTAGAACTTGTTCTCAGTCTTTCTTAATGTAGAGAATGGGATTTCTGTGTTGTCAGAGGTGAAATATAGAAGGAAGTGTCACAAATACTGTGAGAAGCAGCAATGAAAGAAGTCAAATGAACTGAAGAAATATTATTTGTGTCAAAGATGATTCTTTGCGTGATGATTGTGTCAAAACTATATTCATCAGGGTTTTGTCTCAATGGTTTGCTATGTAAAGAGGAGCCTTACAAAGCAGCAGGGACATTAACTATGCCTCATTCATCTCCATTGGCCCCTGGACATTTTGAAGCAGGATATATAAGCCCCTCTCCAAATTGATAACAGGTGTCTTATTCCAAACAAATGTCACAAATCTTGCCCTTAATGTATTGTAGCAGAACATAATGGGACATTAACAGAGTGCAGCAATGCATACTGGAAAGAGGAATGGACATGGGATTTGGTAATATTCCTATCAATTGAATTTAAAATGGATATTAATCTCTCTTATTAAGCACAGAAGCAGATGAACCAAGGAAATCTTGTACTAGAAGACGTCAGTTAGGCATAATATCTTCTATTTCAGTCATTTAAGAGACATTGATCATTCTAGAAAAGGTCTTTACTCAGCACTAAGAGACCTTGACAGGGAGATTGAGATAGTCAGGGAGCGCTGCCACTAGAGCTTTTATTGCTATTTCATTTAACCTCAGAACGTGTATTGATATTTCAACATGTATCTTGAAATCCAGAGAAAAGAATATGGCATGGTCATGTGGTCCAAGACTGAGCAAGAATAAAGGGGTGAAGAAACAAGTTGAAGAAGAGCTAAATTGATATTACAAAGTTGAAACAAGCAAGATTTGGAAGCTGCATCTTTCATCCCTAAAACTTGAATACATAATTTAAATTATATAAGTGTCAGCTTTTTCATCTTTAAATGCAATGTTTATGGCAACATTGGCTGCCTCCAAATGATTATGACAAGAATTGAAATAGAGTAAATGTGTGAAGCTGTAAATTCATGTGGGAAAGCAAATCCCTTGTCTTTATTGATAATACCTGTTGTGTTGCAAGTGGTCAGTGGCTTTTTGGTAAATCCATATTGAATAAAACTGCTTAAAGGCAGTGTGGGCACTTATTTCGGTTTCACTGAGTTTTTTCCATTAAAATAGCTAGTATTATAACATCAAACATGTACCAGGAAAGAAACAACCAGTAAGAAATGAGTGATATATAATTGGAACTTTGTGAAGTGTGAAAGAGAAGTGTGAATCAAAGTTGAAGACTTGTTTGCTAAAGGTTAGAAAGTTACAAGTGGGTGTCATTGACTTTGGTAAGGGAAAAGAGATGGGAAGAGAAGTCAGGGTCATGACCTTGGAGAAAAACTGCCAGTGAGTGTGATGCAAAAGTCACAAAAGTAGAACAAAACACATATACTAGTATCCCTTTATGAGACAAAGCTCAGTCACTTTAGAAAGGTGAGAATTAAAAGTCATTTTATCACGATCACGATATCCTGTTAATCACCAATTTCTCTGGTGGGCTCAGTAACCTCTCATTTTGTCCTTTCCCTGAGATCTTAGAAGTCTATCTCAACTCGGCTCTTCCAACGATGTCGCACTGGGGGCTCTTTCAGGATCAGGGGAATGAGATCCAGCTTGTTACTGGATTTAGCATATGAATACACCATGGGAAGCTTGCAAGGCTGTCCCATATGAGCAGGAAACTCAGAAGTTTGCCAGTTTCTCCCAGAGGGAGTAGTAGGCTACAAGATATCGCGTGGCCGCAAAGCAGCCTCGCGTGCTTGAGAGCTTGCTTTTAAGTCTCTCTCTAGATGTTGTGATGGGATTACACACACCTGGGTTCCTATGCCGATAACTTCATGCATGAGGCCTGTCCGAAAAAAGTCATTTTATATACTGAAAAATGTGAAAAATGTAGCAGTAAATTTCTGGTAACAAATATTATTTGCCAGCATGGTAACTATGCCATCATCTTGAATTCTTAAACTACTATAAGAATACTTAGATTCCCTTGTTAATCTACAGGTTTCCCAACTCCAAGGTTGAAAGATCTGCATAACTATGCCACCATACTTTGAATCACCATGCTTAACATGGTGGTAACTATGACATCGTACTTAGAATCCTCTTGTTTCAAACTATGGGTTTCCTAACTCCACAGTTGAAAGATCTATGTAAATATCAACTAGAATACATTAAGCTGCTAGCAATAGAATATCTGAGTAAGAGTGCCTTAAAACATACTCATAGAGTTATTTATTAAACAAAAAAAAACAACAACAGAATTCCTGTCTCAATTGTTCTATCAGTTAAATTTTATCTTTCTGTTCTCTATCATTAATGTGTCAACTATGCTTCTTCTCAGATAAAAAGAATTAATAAAAATTAGATGACTCCTATACATCCAAGAATCATACCCTGAAAAAGGAATGAAGATTAGAGTAAAAGAATTTCTGATTTATGCCTTTCATAGTACTTATCAGAGAAAAAAGCCTTCCTACAGACACTATCAGATATTTTCTCTATATTTCACTGGTTTTGTCTGAGTCATATATCAATCCATCGGTCAGTCTCTGCCAAGGGGATAGGGGATGAAGATGAAGAGTTTAACCCATCACAATTGATTCTGAGATTCAGCATATTACTACAAAAATAGGATAAGGGTTCAGGTAGTGTGCTAATTTATCAGTGAGGAAAGTGTCAGATGTACAATCAGCAGTGTCAGCAGAGTCTATAGAAAACAAAGTTAAAATTCTCTTTATGTTGGAGAAACAAAAATTCTTAGGACAACCAAGTACTCTAATCTGAAAAATGCCCAATTCATATGAAAAAACATTAGAAACATAAAGACATGCAGGAGCCTTTTCAAGGTAAACAGTGACCTCTGAGAGGTTACTAGAGCAACCTTGGTCACATATAAGAGAAAAATTGTTTATTTGTATTTTTTTAATTCTTCTTAACTAATGTGAACAATTTTCATATGTACTTGAAACCTGTCCTCACCCTCTCTCAAGCACTTAGGTTTGTGTAATGTTAACTTTCCTCCAGATGATGCTAACAGGACACTGTAGTCTGGTCATATTACCCATCCATCACATATGAGCTTCTCCTGCACTATTAAGACTTTTAGGACAAAGGCAGGTGCTTTATATTTGGATCTTTTTAAATAATAGTTGCAGCAGCATCAATTCTAACATACCATCTTTGTTCCTTCTTCCCGTTGCCAACTATACTCTCCATCCCAGTTTAATTTCAATTTTAGTTGTGTGTGTGTGTGTGTGTGTGTGTGTGTGTGTGCGTTGTGCCATACCTGGCTTTGAGCTTAGGGACCACTCCTAACAGTGCTAGGGGGACCGTTACCTTGCCAAGGACAGAATCCCAGACATTCTATATGCAAAGAATGCACTCAGAGTGTGAATTATCTCTACAGTTCAGATTTTTGTAATCTTAACTATATCTGTTTCTATATTATTGATATATGGTTTTAAAATAATATTAGCACCTCCTCTGTTTCTGCTCAGTTTAAGAGAATCCACAGACCACTAGTGTTGTGCCTTGTTCATAGTTAAATTGTAATCTAGAATCTGCCTTGCCTTAAGGGAAAAAATGGAGTTAATTACTAGGCTGCTTTATCCTAAATTATATGCGAAGAGTGGGGTAGAAGGCAAAATGGAAAAAGAAAATTTATATTCACAGATTTCAATTCAGGTATATTTGAACAGTCATTTATATAATGAGTATCTGTTTTAAAATAATCAATGTATATCACTCTATCACTGTCATCCCATTGCTCATCGATTTGCTTAAGCGGGCACCGGTAATGTCTCCATTCATCCCTGTTGCGTTCAGAGTTAGGGGAACGAGGCTCATTGTTTTTGGCATATCAAATGCACCACGGGTAGCTTGCCAGGCTCTGCTGTGTGAATTTCTGCATTGCTGTCTTCTGGGAGTTTTGTTTTATAGTCTTTGGAACTTGGCCATTGATGAGATTACATAGTGCTTAGTGTAGTTTGTGGGTATAACTGCCAAGCTACTGGAAAAAGAAGGATCTGGGTGGAGGAGGCCCAGTCCCGATCCAAGCAGGCTTGGAGATCTCAGCCACGGGTCTCATGTACCTGGGTTCCCCTGTCGGTTCCTTCATGTGTGAGGCTTGTCTGAGTGTGTGGAGAGTGGCCTTGAGCATGGCTGAGACTGGGTTCTGGAGTTTTTCAGTTGCTTGAGGCTCTGCTTGTGGCAGGGAGGGAGACTCAATCCACCCCTCTCCGAGGTGGCCCCGGGTGAAGACACCCTGGCACGTGGGCAGGAGATTCTGCCATTTTAAAGTAATAAGACTTAGAATATGTTAAAACATAAGTCGCTGAGAAAGTAGAATTTCATCCTTATTAGCCATTACTGCATCAGTCCTGAATTAGTTTGTCAAATTATCAAATCAGCCATTTATTTAGGTTAGAGAGAAAGTTCAGAAAGAACAAAAAAATTATCCATTTAATAATTATGCTTAATAATGCCCTTGAAATTTTGGATAAAAATTTCCTTAAATTATAAATACTATGTTCTAGCCTAGAGATGTCCAGAGGCCTCCATCACTCACAGTTTATATGAAAATCCCTTTTAGTATAATCTCATTACACTCAATAAGAACAGTGTTTTTATATGAAATCCTGGAAGATATTGTTTACAACTATCTTATCACAACTTTAATGGTGTGTTTAACATGATAATTGCTTATCTTGCTTTTCTATAAATGTATTTTAATTTCATTAGTGATTAATTATTACTTTTTGTTTTGTCTGAGGCTCACACCAGCATCTCTCAGGATGTACTCCAGGCTCTGCACTCCAGGATCTCTCTTAGCAGGGCTTGGTGAACTATATGGGATGCTAAAGATTGAACTAGGTTGGCTGCATGGAAGGCAAATACCGTACCCATGGTACTACCTCCCTGGCCCAGAAATTATTTTCATATGCACTAAGTTTCCCCTGAAATTAAATGCCATCAGCAGAATCTACTTGTACTTTTTAAAATTTGGTGCCTTACACATATGTTGGGCTTCATATACGTGTGTTCAAAATATCTTATTAACTAAATAACTGATATATAAGAGCTCTATTCACATATAAGTTTTTAAGTTCCTCTTCTTTATCTGTTTTATTTCTTTAGCAATCAATTTTGAACTCATATTTTAAAGGTAATTTAGCTATGTCACACAAATTGTAATTGTGTGAACACTCAGACACACAAACATGCACCTATAAAGTCAGAAAGCTTGAATGGAATCTTGGCTTCCATTTTTGTGCTCCTGAATATCTAAGTTAATTTTTTAATGAAATAAATATAGCAGTTGGAAATCACAAAATATTCTTGAACATACACCAAACTAATGCAAAGACATTGAATTTTCCAAGCTGCATATCAGTGCTGTGTTTCAGGAAAAAGAGAATTTGATCATTTCCATTTTTAAAAGTTTGCCTTTTCTTTCTTTTATATACTTTTCTGAGACTTCTAGAAATTAGGGATTGGTAAAATTCAGGGAGGTTCTTACATAGGATAAACCCTAGGATAAAATTCTCAAATTCTTAATGGAATCAGTATTTTAATTACAATAGTACTCAGGGCTTCTGAAGTATGAATCATTCTGTGTAGCTACTCTAGTTCAGAGGCAGAGCCCTGCTTTTAATGCAGTATGTCTCTCAGTCATTGTTTGGAAGGTATAAATGCTCTTCCAGACCCTAATCCCTTCTGTGTAATAGGGCATTTGTTTCTCTTCAGTGAACAGTAAACCTGTAATTCTCTTTAATCCTGAGCAAGGTTGAGAGAGCAAGGATTCCAGTTATTCACTCATCCAACTATCTTCCATAGTCTTTTCATTGTCAGAGAAGACCCTTTCAGAATTCTTTTTAATTCCAGAATATCTGTCTAGTTAGACCTTTATAAAGCTGCTACAAATGGAGTTCAGAGTCTAGGAATAATCTAGGAACTTTGGAAAAATTGTTGTACATGGCTTGGAATCTATGACTGTCACCTGGTTACACTCAAATCCACCCCAAAATATTTGATTACAATTGACTAAACAAACCATCAGTAGAATAATATAGAAAAATAATAGGTTATAATGAGTATGCATAAATAAAAGGATTTGCTATTAAGTGCTTGTCTATTTCAGGTTGATATAAAGGTCAAGTGATATAAAATAAGAAAATCTACTTGGAAATGGAAAGAATTTTTATAGAGTGAAACAGTAATAGGGGGAAAAGAAGATGAAAATGAGAAAAATCTTAGAAATGATTTTGTCTTTCATAAACTTTATAATTAAAATGTCATAATTTTGAAATAGATTTTTTAGAGGAAATACACTTTTAGTGTCTATTCCAAGCAAACTTTTACTTAGTGTAAGTAATTTCAAGTGTAGAACAATTCACATTTTCCATTCTACGGGGGGCAAAGAGACATAGATATTTGGAAACATCATAGTTTCCTTATCTATTCAATCAAATATAGGACTTTTAAAGTCACTGATCTCTTAAAAATTTCATCTTCTGATTATGACAAGTGAAGAACTAAATAATATACAATTTTTTTTTCCTAGTGACTTCAAGCAGTTCTTCCATTGAGTTCATTAATGCAGCAAGTGCTCCATTCCATTCTGACTGTGATTCTCTAAAAGGGATTTCTAACACACTTTAGCTTAAACTAATTCATTAGCAATGTCAGTGAAGGAAAATAAATGTTACGAGGAAAATAAATATATCGATAAAAAATTGCTTTCTGTTTGCTTTTATAGAGATGAACTAAATACTTGTTGCTTGTGGCTACAAAAATTTAATTTTAGTGAGGTAATATCACAAACTGAGTCAGGAGGCATTAAAAATAGAGACAATGACAGAGTTTGGTTTTAGACTGATCTTTCCAATTTTCTGCTCTAACCACTGATTGATTTCTCTTGGCACAAGCTCGACGCGTAAGAGATTTCCACTTAGGCGTTAATTAGGATCTTTGCATTGAGTGTGCTTCTGATAGTGTTTGCATGCAATCCCTTTTTAATAGGAAATGTCTAAAAAAATTAATATTTTTCATATTTTACATGAAATGGGAAGGAGTGGAATTAGGGATACAAAGATAAATGCACAGGTATTTCATATAATAATGATGAAGGTGACCTTGGACAGGTGGACGACAGCCATTAGGTATGAAAAAGAAAGAAGACACTTCTGGCACTGAACAAGACTCTGCACCTGTAGTTCAATTACCTGGCTCTTGCAACTGCCAACTGAAGTGATCAAAATAATAGAAGGGGAGAGAAGTGGAAGTAACCCTGACAACAATGGAGGGAGCTTAGAAACATGATACCAGAAATGCTATAAGAAAGACAGAACTGAGAGGAGGCCCAATAAGCCTGGATGGTTTGTGCTTACGAGAGAAATGACTGCCTTGCATAATGAAAGGACTTGTAGCCAAACTCTCTTAACAATTGGTTAGAACAAAATGAGCTAGAGAACAAAATAAGCAAAAAAGATTATTTTAATTCACATCAACAATGGCCACAACAGCTAACAATTGTGTAGTATTTAGAATGAGCTGTGCATAGGTATATGTATTGTAGCACTGTAACACTGTCATCCCATTCATCGATTTGCTTGAGCGGGCACCAGTAACGTCTCCATTGTGAGACTTGTTACTGTTTTTGGCATATTGAATACGCCACAGGTAGCTTGCCAGGCTCTGCGATGTGGGCAGAATACTCTTGGTAGCTTGCTGGGCTCTACGAGAGCCCCTATCAGCCACATACAAGGCAAATGCCCTACCCTACCCACTGTGCTATTGCTCCAGTCCAAATGTATTGTTTAGATATTAAAATCACTCAATTATCAGAACTGTCAGCTAGGTTCTTAAATATCTTTAAAAATGATGGTAATCTAGGTCATATAAAGGTTACATATGATTGTTCTCCAATGATGTGATCATCTTTCTGAACACATAGCTTCAAACAAGTATAATTAAAACTTGAACAGTCCTAATTTTATATTAATAGATTTACTAGAATAATCTTTTCAAGTATACCTTGGGGAAAAGATCTCATTGTCTTTGTTATTAAAATTTATATCAAAGATAATGGTAGGATTATAAAATATGTAAGAATGAGCTTATGAGGCATATGCAGCTTTTATAATGAAAGTATACAATTTTGCATAAAGATGTAGATACCTATGAATGAATGGAGAGAAAGAGAAAATTCCTCAGTTGAATCACTTAAAATGTGGAAATATCTGTTCCTGTCTAATTAGTTTATAAATTAAATTACCATTAAATAATGTTTTATTGATATTTTAAAAGGGGAAAATAGGATATAATTAAGCTGCTTATCTTGGTTTTATTTTTAATTATAGAAATAATGCAAGAATATATAATTTTGCAATTTAAATATTATGTTTTAAATGCTATTATTTCTGATTACTGCACTTCAGTCTTTATTTTGCTACAAATTGCTATCATATTTTTGTGAACCTTTTTAGATTATTTTTATGCTTAGAAAAATAGATTAAATACACATATACTTACATACATGATAAACAGAAAAAGATACAACTTTGTGTATGTGTTTTCTAGTTTTATAATATTTTATGCTATACATTTGTCATCATCTATTGATAGTTTTATTAAATAATATGCCTTAGGGGTTTTCCAATTTGATATGAAAATACCCATCTACAGTGGAGCCGTAATGAACCTCTTTCTTTCTTTTTTTTAAAAAATTTTACCAGGAGATACCAGTTACAGAGCTGTTCATGGTCAGATTTTGGTCATAAAATGTTCCAACACCCATCCTTTCACCAATGTACATTTCCTACCACCAATGCCCCCAGTTTCTCTCCCACCACCCACTACTCCCACCCAGCTGTCTCTATGGCAGGCACTATGTTTCTCTCTCTCTTTCCTTTTAGGCATTATGGTTTGCAATAGACACTGAGAAATGGTCAAGTTTGTTCCTTTACCTATTTTCAGCATGCAGTTTTTACTCAGAGTGATCACTCTGAATATGATTTTTTGTTTGTTTATTTAAAAATATACTTACTGGGGGCTGGAACGATAGCACAGCGGGTAGGGCGTTTGCCTTGCATGCGGCCGACCCGGGTTCGAATCCCAGCATCCCATATGGTTCCCTGAGCACTGCCAGGGGTAATTCCTGAGTGCATGAGCCAGGAATGACCCCTGTGCATTGCCAGGTGTGACCCAAAAAGCAAAATAAGTAAATAAACAAATAAATAAATAAATAAATAAAAATATACTTACTGATAAACATGATAAGAGGTGGTGATGACGTGAAAGTGTATGATTTTGAAAACGAGATTTTGGAGGTGCTACCATAATGCAAATTCTATTTGTATCTATGCTAACGGTGACAAAGTTAGGATGAAGAGCTTAAAGAGAAAGAGCAAGAAGTTGTTAAGTCCAGAGATCAGATGTGTGGGCATTGCAATTATCAAGCATGGAAAGATATTCAATGCTAGGGAGAAAAATAGTACTCTGCAGACCAGGGAAAAACTCTAAGTACTGGAGTGTAGGATAACATTGGTTTGTCCTTTCTGCTTTGCCACAGAGAGCTTAGTTTTATTGGGTTACTCCCATCACAGTTCTCCCATTTCTCTGTGTTTATTTGTGACCACTTTATTTGTGCTCTGTTAACTTATAAACAAAACCCCATAATACTTAAGTATAAGTTAAGAGCACAGTCATGGACAAATTCTGTCGTGATCCAAAAAGTAATAACTATATTGAAACCCTGCTAGGATTAGGAAAGATTAATCCGGCCTGACATTGTAGTCTGAGTCTGTGGTGAGATGTTCCCAGGAGAGCCACCCTACAAGCTCAATGTATCTCTTACTGTGTCCATACAAAATCACTAATATTAACAAGAAGAATTAAGATGTTAATTAAGATGATAATTAAGTTATTGGACTAAGGAGAGGAGGAATACTGCTAGGTAGTATTTCCACCCTTGAGCCTGATGGTCATTAGGAAGGGATTTTGATAATGTTGATGTGCTACCCCCAATGCTGGAGAGTTGGAGAGAGATGAGAGAGACAGGGTAGCAAGATAGAGAGTGGAGAGACTAGCAAGAAGGACAGAGGGAGAAAAATGTAGGGGAAGAATGCAGGAGCAGGCATGTGGAGAGATGAGTGAGGAGGCTGTGATAGGAAAGGGAGTGCAGAGAGATGAGCAGGAGAGACAAGAGGAGACAGGAATGAGGGGCAGTGTGAAACTAGGATGGGGAGCTTAGTGAGATTGGAACAGGCACTTGGAGAGAATGGAATAAACAGCAACTGACCAACAACCAGCCTGGTAGCCTCGTTTCCTCCTTCGCCCATCCATGGCATGGACCATCCCAGGTGTGGAAGTAGGCCCAAGTCCCCTGAACCCAAGTGGCAATATAGAGAGAGAGAGCCGCCAGGGCCTTTCCCTAGCCATCCTGGAGATTACCCACTGGAGAGTACTTAATAAATGTAGGAAGCCTAGTTTTGATCCATTACAGTACATGGCCCTCTGGAGTGACCCCATGTACCAAACCATGTTGCTTCAACATAGTTGTTACTCAAAACAAGAAAAGAAAGAATAGAGAAGGAAAGGAAGGGAGGAAGGGAGGAAGGAAGGAAGGAAGAAAGGAAGGAAGGAAGGAAGGAAGGAAGGAAGGAAGGAAGGAAGGAAGGAAGGAAGGAAGGGAGGGAGGAAGGAAGGAAGGGAGGAAGGAAGGAAGGGAGGGAGGGAGGGAGGGAGGGAGGGAGGAAGGAAAGAAGGGAGGGAGGGAGGGAGGGAGGAAGAAAGGAAGGAAGGAAGGAAGGAAGGAAGGAAGGAAGGAAGGAAGGAAGGAAGGAAGGAAGGAAGGAAGGGAGGAAGGAAGGGAGGGAGGGAGGGAGGGAGGGAGGGCGGGAGGGAGGGAGGGAGGGAGGGAGGAAGGGAGGGAGGGAGGAAGCAAGGAAGGAAGGAAGGAAGAAGCAAGGAAGGAAGGAAGGAAGGAAGGAAGGAGGAAGGAAGGAAGGAAGGAAGGAAGGAAGGAAGGAAGGAAGGAAGGAAGGAAGGAAGGAAGGAAGGAAGGAAGGAAGGAAGGGAGAGAGGGAGGGAGGGAGGGAGGGAGGAAAGTGACAGAGAAAGAGAGAAAAGGAGGGAGGAAAGGAGGGAGGGAGGGAGGAACGGAGGGAGGGAGGAAGCAAGGAAGGAAGGAAGGAAGGAGGGAAGGAAGGAAGGAAAAGAAGAGAAAAAAAGAAAGAAAAGAAGCTAGAAAAATACAACATATGATCACCATCAAGGAACAGACCTGAGCACAAACCCATAAGTAGGTAGTGAGCACTATCAGGTGTAACACACACACACACCCACACACACACCCACACACACACACCAAAACAACAACAGCAACAAAAACCAGGAAAAGGAAAAAAGAGGAAAAAGAAAAGAACAACTTCTATCTTCTTGATTTTATTGAGGTATGTTTTGTGATCCAACTTGTGGCCTATCTTAAAGAATGTCCCATGCTCACTGAAGAAGAATGTGTATTAACCCTTTTGGGGATGAAAGGTCTATATAAATCTACTACCACTCTCTTCCATTTCTTCCCTCAAATAAAGTATTTCCTTGTTGAGCTTTAGTCTGGTTGATTGATCAAGAAATGACAGAAGCTTGTTAAAGTCTCCAACTACTATTGTTTTTCTCTCAATGACTTTCCTCAAGCCTATTAACAGTTGTTTTGCTGGTTCTTCTTTAGATGCATATACATTTAGGAGTGTGAGTTTTTCCGGGCATACTGATCCCTTGATTATTAAGAAATGACCTTCACTGCCTCTTATAACCTTCTTCAGCCTGAAGTGTATGTGGTCTGAAGTTAGTATGGCTACCCCAGCCTTTTAAAGGGGGTTATTTTCTTAAGAATGTTTTTCTACCCTTTGTCTTTGAGCCAGTGTTTGCTTTGATTGTTCAGATGAGTTTCTTACTGGTAGCAGAATGTTGGTTAAATTTTCTATTCCATCCTGCCATTCTGTGCCTCTAGATAGGTGCATTTACTCCACTGACATTTACAGAGAATATTGTGATGGGGGTTTGTGCTATCTTTAGTAGGAGTTTGGTGTATTTGTGAGGCTTCTCTTGTCTTAAAGTAGCCCACATAGTTCTTGTAACAATGTTTTTGAGTCTATAAAGTTCCTGCATTGCTCTTTACCTGTAAAGTTGTATACCGTTTCTTCAAATATGAATGAGAGTCTGGCTGGGTAAAGTATTCTTGGAAAGGTGTTCATTTCATTGAGTTTGTTCCATATATCCCATCTGATAAGTCTATTGTGAATCTTAGGGATGCTCCTTTATAAGCAATTTCCTTCTTTGATCTTCCTTGCTTCCTCAAAGAAGAAATACAAATGGCCAAAAGACACATGATAAAATGCTGTACATTGCTAATCATCTGGGAGATGCAATGCAAGTAATCATTCCTAAATATAGACTGAAGCCTGATCAAAACAACAATGAGATATTATCTTATACCACAAAGACTGGCATGCATCATAAAGACCAAAAGCTTCTAGTACTGGCATGGATGTGGGGAGACAGGGACTCTCCTTCACTGTTAGTGGGAATGCCGAGTTGTCCTACTTTTCTGGAAAACAATATGGGTGTTCTTCAAAAGCTAGAAATTGAGCTTCTATACGACCCCACAATATCACTTCTAGGAATATACCCCGAGGGCCCAAAAACAGCTTAGAAATGTTATCTGTTCTATGTTTATCACAGCATTGTTCACAATAGCCTGAATCTGGTAGCAACCCATGTACCCGAGAACAGATGACTGGTTAAAGAAAATCTGATATGTCTACACAGTGGAATACTATGCAGCAGTTAGGAAAGATGAAGTTATGAAATTCACTCATAAATGGATAAACATGCTGAGTATCATGCTGAGTGAGATGATTCAGAAGAAGTATAGACAGAGAATGATTGTACTTATTTGTGGAATATAAAAAACCATATGAGACTAATACCCAAAAACAGTAGAAACTAGGGCAAGGAGATTAGTCTACAGTTGGAAGCCTGCCTCAAGTGCTAAGGGGAGGCAGTTGGGATAGAGAAGAGACCATTTTGACAAAGATAGTTGGAAATGATCTCTCTGTATAGGAACTGTGTGCTGAAAGTAGGTAAAGGAACAAACACAATAACCTCTCAGTATCTGTGTTGCAGATCATAATGCCCAGAGGAGTGGGAGAGAGAGAGAGAGAGTAAGAGAGAGGGGGAGGAAGGGATGGAGGGGGGAAGTACCTGCAATAGAGTTATAGAGTTAGGTTAGAGGGGTGGTGAGAGGGAATCTGGAGTCACTGGTAGTGGGAAATTGACACTGGTGGAAGGATAAGTGTTGGATTATTGTATGACTGAAACCTGATCATGAATACTTTGTAACTATGTATATCTCAGTATCTCAAGTAAAATAAAAATTTACAAAGGAAAAAAAGGAGAAAGAAGGGAAGACAAAAAGAAAACAAAAAAAATAAAAGTAGAATAGAAAAGAAAGAAAAAGAAAAGACAAAAAATAATCATGGAACTCACTGAGGAAAAAATGACTAGACAGAAATAAATGATTACAGTCATCTGAAATTTGGAGATATGGGCTTCAAAGGGAATTGAATTTATTTTAATATAGAAAAATCAAAATGATTTAAAGTGGGTTAAAAGACCAAACAATCCTGGTACCATCCCCGGCACCACTGTGGACCAGGAGCCATTCCTGAATAGAGAACCAGGAGTAAGTCCTGACCAAAATATTCTGAAGGTATTTATCTACAATGGCAACAGAACTGAAGGCATGTAAATATTATTTAAATGTATGTCATTTGTTTCTATTTTATTTCTTAACACTCTGTTTCTTTTACTGTCACTGTCACTGTCATCCCGTTGCTCATCTATTTGTTCGAACGGGCACCAGTAACGTCTTTCATTGAGAGACTTATTGATACTGTTTTTGGCATATCCAATACACACGGGTAGCTTGCCAGGCTCTGCCGCAAGGGCTTTATACTCTTGGTAGCTTGCCGTGCTCTCCGAGAGGGACGGAGGAATCGAACTTGGGTAGGCTACATGAAAGGCAAATGCCCAACAGCTGTGCTATCGCTTCAGCCCCATTTCTTTTACAGTAAACATAAAATGAACCAAAACAAGATAAGCATAATAGTATCAATAGATTAAAGATGGCCTTATCTATAAGCAGTGTTATGATAATATTGAAAGGTAAAACTACATATGAATTAGTTAGCAAAATAACATTAGAGTAATTAGAAAAACACATAAAGAAACAAGGTGAGAGTTTGTTTCAGATCAGCTTCCAAATATCATTTCACATTTACTGAAGTTTCAACAATAAAAAAATAAAATCACTAGTGCCAAGACATGGCTCAATATTTACATTACTTTGGGACAAAAAAGAAACCGATTTTCCCCCTAGGAATCAACTAGCACCATATGTAGCACTGTCATCCCATTGTTCATCAATTTTTTGAGTGGACACCACTAATGTCTCCATTGTGAGACTTGTTGTTACTGTTTTTGGCATATTGAATATGCCACTTGTAGCTTGCTGGGCTCTGCTGTGCAGGCAGGATACTTTTAGTAGCTTGCTGTGGGGGGGATGGAGAATCGAACCCGAGTTGACCGAGTGCAAGGCTAATGCTCTACCCGCTGTGCTATCACTCCAGTTCGTGGAATCAACTAAAAAAATTAAAATACTAAAATGAGAAAATCTGTTTTCAATATATACTTGATAAATATTATTTATAGGTATTATTATACATCAAACAGAAAATGAGAATATTCTAATTTAAAATACAGAACTTGTACAGGAAATTCATAAAGAGAAACATAAATAAGCAGAAACATATAATTAAGAATTCTGTTTCCCTAGGACTTAAATACATACAAGACAAAACCAATATAATTTTAACCTGAAAGTCTTTCAAGATTATATCAAATGATATTTTCCAGTTAGTGCAAAAAAAATGACACCCTGATGCATTTCTCACCTTAGTAATATGAACAAGGAGAAAGAAATGAACAATCAGGATATATTTTGTGTTATTGTCATGAGAAGGATGGACATTTTCATCCTATATAATTCCAGAATTATTTATGGTTTTCCTGTTTTTTTTTAATTTTTTCCTCCCTTGTTTCTTCTTACTTATTTAAATACTCATAACTTGCTGCAAGTTATAATTACAACAAAACTTATCTCATGAGTTGTCTTCTTATTTTTAATCCTGAAGAACAAGCTTAGAAAAATGAGACAGAAAAACACTGGGAGTGATAGAAGTGTTAGAGAGCAGGCTGATATGAATCAAATTCATAAAATAATGTAAGAATGTTTTGTGTAAAAAATCATAAAAGCTCAGCGGACAGGACACTATACATGAATTAAGCACTTGTAGGCTTGGATCAGAGCAATAGTACAAATAGCAGGGTTCTTGTTTTGCATTGGTCAACCCAGGTTCAATCCTTGGCACTATATATGGTCCCCCAAATATTGTTAAAAGTGATCCCTGAGCACAGAGTCACAAGTTCTTGGTATAGCTGGGTGTGGCCCCAAAACAAAACAAATCAAAATGAAAACCAAACAAACAAAACTCTACAGGCAGAGGACTGCAAGAACATGTATTCCTGCTTATACACTTCAATTTTACTTTACAGATAATTTTCCAACTTACCAAAGCCATCATAACCCATATTAAAATTATGACATTTTTATTTTTCTTATTTTTTATTTAATGCCTTTCTTTTTTCTATAAAGATATAAACTTTACCTTGTAAAGTACAACCCAGAAAGGGGAAAAAAAGCACAGAAATGTTTCCCACAGACATTTAACAAGCTACTTATATTACTAAATCTATTTTAAAATATTTTCCATGTAAAAATGTAATAGAGCACTCTATGCTTATTTTTATGTCTTAATCTTTCTTAATGTGTCACTATGTTTGGCACTGGGCCTTTTGGTTTTTTGGTGGTTGTAGTTGGTTTTGTTCTAATAAATTTGTCCTAGGTTTTAGTACTTGCAATTTAATGGCATAAGTGGCCTCATACTGTGGAGAAGATTGAGAAGCTTTATTTGTTTTTGACAAGCTATAATTAACCATGACCCCACACACATGCCAATTGATTATTAGAATGTAAATTCAGAGGTGAGGCACCATTCACTTGCAAATAATTGACAATGTAGACCATTTGTTATCCCTAACCTTCATTATCCATTATCCATAATGCTCATTTACTGATAGAATTTGAATTGCACTTTGGCTTTCCATAGGTTAATTCAGGACCTTGTTCTTGAAATCCTTCATGGTTACTTGAAAAATTAATCAAACTCCAAGGTCAGTTTATACTTCTCTTTTTGCTGATGCAACAGATTATTTAATTACTTGAAGTTGCTCAAAGACCTAATAAGAATTTATAAATACTAGGAGGATTGAAAATGAGACTGTGAAGATAAAATTCATGTAGAAAAAAGTGCAACAGCAATATATTTTTTAAAAAATAGGAAATGGAAGTATACTCAAAGAAACATCTGCCATTATCAAACAATGCCATAAGAGGTTGGGGGAATTTGGGTGGGTGGGTAGGGAAAGACTTGGGCTCTAAGTGACAAGGACAGTGGTAGTGGATCTTGGGCACTTTGGTGCTGGTTACAGTGCCACCAAATGCTTACCAAAAGTGTAGACATTAGCCTTATTATAAATCATACTGACTTACGAATATAAGTTTAACATTATTCTAACTGCATCATTCTAATGTACTTTCTAGCAGAAGTTTTTTAAAAAACAAAATTGGTGGAATAATTTTAAAATCAAATAAAATAGACTTGCTCTGATAGCAGTTTCTTGGGCTTATAGGTCTGCTTTTTCAGATACTCTCTTACTGTTCTCATTCCCCAGAGAGGTTCTGAATAGTTGCATGGACTTCCTTCTGAGAGTGGGACACATTACTGGCTTATCTTATTGAATAATCCTCAAAAAAAAAAAAAAAATACTGGAGAGCTCTGGGAAACAGTTTGAAAATCTACAGGCAATTGTTTCCTGTTGTCCTTACCTGTTAGAGGTAACAATGAAAATCTGTTATTTACACCTGAACCTATGTGCAGGTCTGACACAGATTTCAAACTTTGCCCTTTATATTTGAAAATTTCAGATACGCAAAGCACCACACACCAGACTCTGTTCTCTTCTTTGTCTAAAGCTTTAGTGACCTATATCCCAGGTAGAGATATGTGGATAAAAAGGACTAATGTTAGATCATAAATGATTGCAATGAAAGTCTCTTAGGTGTATTTAATGATATTAACCTTGATTAAATATTGAAAGGTTAAGCATTCCACTTAAACATTTCAAGGGGATTCGATTACCTCTATGTTTTGTGCATTAGTTCTGATTCTGTACAACATGGGATTGACATAGAAATTCATACCTCTAGATAGTCAACAAAGTTTACTCTTCATATTTTCATTTTATCAAAATAATTTAAATGACTACTTAAAACTAAATTAAAATTAAGCATTAAATTTAGACTTTGTTGTTCTTACTATTGTTAATTACATAGGGTCATCCAACCGTAACTGAGAAAATCAGTCTAGTCAGTCCCACTGAAGTGTGGGTAGCAGCAAAATTTGTATATGTAAAATATGCAGCCATTGTCAGCACACTTACATTTAAATAATGACCCACAGGATATGCTTTTATTTTTTCCTTATATATTCCAGTATAACTATATTTCATTTATATTGACACAGTTTTAGAATCATAAATGATTCAAGTCCATCAACTGCAAGATAACTAAGGATGCAAGATTTCTTCATTTTAGGATCATTGGAACTTAAATAAGACAGAGTGCTTTGGTAAACCTATTATATAAAGATCATAAAAACATCATCTTTCAAATGTTATAAAGAGCTAATGTTCCCTTGGTGAAATCCAAATAAATGTAAGCTATTTCTAGCTTTGATCTCTAGTTTAATGTTACTAGAACTCTATTTTAACAATTTGTGTCTGGCATTTTAGGACCAAGTTGCAAAACACTATATCAAACATACAATATAAAAGAAAGTACAGTGAACTGATTCTATTCCACTTGATAAATACTCAAGGTCAGGGAAGAAAATGAGGCACACAAAGGATGGCAAGAAAATGGAACATTGTGGGGAAAAACAAGAGATTTTTAAGAAGCAGGAGGCAGCATAAGAGACATTTACCTCATTTCTTGATTTATATCATATCCATCATGGACAATTAAAGAGTAATCAGAGGACCTGACTTCTCATGCTCTCTCTACCATTCAAAGGTTCCATGGCCTAAAGCAAATTCTCTTAATTTCCTTAACATCTGTAAGGTGGAACTTGCGTATAGTAAATTTTACTGAAAACTTCAGATGCAAGTGCAATTTATCTAGCAGGAATGTCATTTTGTGCAAGATAGTGCAAAAACCAAAAAGAATTAACACTAAAATGAATATTTTCAGAATTATTTCTAAGCTCTTTACATGACATGAGCTTTAAAAATGAGCAGTTTCTCTCTTCTCTCTCTCCTTCTTCTCTACTCTTATTTTTATAAATCTAAAATGATGCAGATTACTCATAAAATGATTCAGACAGGCACAATTTTCATAAATTAGCAAAATATGCCTTTGTCCTATGCATATTTTAGCCTCATTTATTATGCCTTGTTAAACAATAGACCATCTACTGTTGGTAGGGAAAAGTAAAACATTTCTCTTCAAATATCTCACCTCTTATGGAAGCATATCATCTTAGGTTTAACTTTTCCCATATTTATTTATTTATTTATTTTTTAATTTTATTAGTGAATCAACATGAGACAAAGTTACAGACTTACAGGTTTTCATGTTTACGTTTCAGTCATACAATGATCGAGTACCCATCCCTCCACCAGTGCCCATTTTCTACCATCAGTGGTCCCAGCATCCTTCCCACCACCCCCACCCTGTCCCCTTCACCCCACCCTGCCTTTGTGGCAGGGCATTTCCATTTGATCGCTCTCTCTTTTGGGGTGTTGTGGTATGCTACAGAGGTATTAAGTAGGCATCATATTTGGTCTATAGTCTATTTTCAGCCCGTATCTCCCATCCCTAGTGGGCCCACCTAGCACCCTTTGCTTGGTGATCCCTTCTCTATCAGAGTTGCTTCTTCACCTAATATGTGAGGTAAGCTTCCAAGCTGTGGAATACTCCTCTTGATACTTATCTCTACTATTCTTGGGTGTTAGTCTCCCATTCTGTTACTTTATATTCCACAAATGAGTGCAATCTTTCTATGTCTGTCGTTCTCTTTCTGACTCATTTCACTTGATATGATACGCTCCATGTTGATCCACCTATATGCAAATTTCATGACTGGTTAAAGAAACTTTGGTACATCTACACAATGGAATACTATGCAGCTGTTTCCCCCTTTTTAAAATACTTTAATGTGGGGGCTGGAGCGATAGCACAGCGGGTAGGGCATTTGCCTGGCACGTGGCTGACCCGGGTTCGATTCCCAGCATCCCATATGGTCCCCTGAGCACCGCCAGGAGTAATTCCTGAGTGCAGAGCCAGGAGTAACCTCTGTGCATAGCTAGGTGTGACCCAAAAAGCAAAAAAAAAATACTTTAATGTGTGTGTGTGAGAGAGAGAGTGAGAGAGAGAGAGAGAGAGAAAGTGAGAAAGACAGAGAGAGAAAGACAGAGAGACAGAGGTAGAGACAGAGACAGAGATATTCAAGAGATATTCATAGGGGCTCAGAGTCTATTCCTTTTTCTGGGCTCACTGGTTGCCCCTTGGGTTTGCCCCAGGGTCAATATTATCTAAGAGATCCAATTGAGATTTTCTGGATACAAACCATGTGCTTAGCAAGTTGAGCTATCACTTCAGCCTTTGCAAATACTTAATATTGCAGTACTGTTGGTAGGGCATTTGCCTTGCACGAGGCTGACCCAGTTTTTATCTCAGAACTATTTATAGTTCCCCAACCCCCATCAGGCGTGATTCCTGAGCACAGAAACAGGAGTGAGCCCTGAACACTGCTAGTTCTGGTCCCAAAACAAACAAAAGTATGTTGAGTTGTTGCTGTTTTAATCTACTTGAGAGCTTTAAGAAATAGGTACTTTATTATGAATTTTATAACTGTATATCTATAGTATTGAGTAGTTCAAAAATATTATGTTCTTTTCAACAAAATTACGATTTTATCTCACTGTTCTTTATGTTAGTAGACACACTGGAAGCAAATTCTAAATAATCTATAGACATAATGTCTAACCATAGGCAAATTATTTATACTCCTAGAGATTTAATTTGCTCAAGGATGAGAATAATAACACAAATGTTTGTTTGAGGATTAAATAAAGTGCCATGGCCAGGTGTTATACATGCTCAACACATGAACAGATGAATTATACAGAGATCTTCAGAGTCATAGTCTAATTTATGCAGGTGAGGTCTGTTTGATAGCTTTTAAAATGTTCCAACCATCAAAGCATCAACTGCTACACAAACAGCCTACATGCTAGGAGAGCAACCTCAGTAATATTCCAGAAAATCATTTCCATTCACTGAACAGAGTCCTCAACTCTCTTGCTTCAAAAAATTATGACAAAGAATAAATAATTGTATAAAAAACGTGATGTATGTATGCAAAATGCAATACTACTGAGGTATGAGAAAAGATGAACTTATGCAATATTTCACTAAATGGATGGATCTGGAGTGCATTGTACTGAGTGGAGTTAGTCAAAAGGAGAGGGACAGATACACACGGTTTCTGTCATGTATAGGGTATAAAGAAACAAAGTTAGGCAATAACAAATGGACAAAGATAATAGAACCTGAGGGTTTGTCTACAGAAGTGAGCTTACAGGGGGTGGGCAGAGGTTGTGGGGGTAGGAGCAGATTGTGGGGGTAGGAGCTCCTATTATTAAATAGGAGCAGTCCTTGGGATATTAGGGAAGCAAACACTCTGGTGGTAGGTTATGCTGCTAGAATGGTGAGTGCATGATATTCTATCATTAACAGTATTGATATTGAATAGATCATGGTGTCTCAATAAAAGAGAAAGATAAACAGAAAGATGTATGACTAAGCAAGGATTTAGTTCACCTAGGATAAAGGTTCTTTTCACAGATTTAGCATGTTATCACTTTGGAATAATTACTAAATATTATTAACATATTTAATATTTAATAAATTTAGTAAGATATTTTTTAAGGTGAGATTAAGAACACCTTGCATTGATAAAATTCTGCATAGACAAAACAAAGGAACAAATAGGACTTCTCAGTAAGAATTACCACTTAATTGTGTGTGTGGCACTGGTGCACTCCCTTCGGTACTGTTCCTTGATTTGACCATTGTTTCTCACAATGGGAAACCCATCAATTACCTCCACCAACCTAAATTCATACTTGAGTTGTTACTTTAAGAGGTTCTCTTGGCTTCTGTTCCCTTTATCTATTTATTTCCTAACAGAATTCAGGAAGCTGGTACCAAAGAATTTGTGTGGGTGAGGACAGATATCCAATTAGGTTAGAGCTCAGCACTCAAGATATAGCTCAGAATTATATAATCTTACAAAATTATAGCAGCAGAATGCTTTAATTCCCCATATAAAATCCACAGGGAACAAATATAAGGCACAATTTTTCCATGAAATTTCTAGAATGGTTTCTATTACTTCAACACAACAATTTGGTCAGATGACATGTAAGTATTTTTGAAGAAGTAATAGGACAGGGATATATTCCCTAGGAAATTCACCTAGATCCATCCCCCAAGATAGAAAACTAAAGTATAAGAACTACTACTCTTTATTCTTCTCTGTAGGAGTTTGACAAACACTTGAAATAAAACCTGCACAAATGAGTTTCCTTTTTATACTTAAACATCTCGTAATTTTGAAAAAAAAAGCATCAATCACTCTGGATAGGGGGTATCTAAAAGATCTGACTAGATATACCACTTTTTATCATTTAAAAAATGAAGATGTGGACTTGTAAAATTCAAGCAGAAAGCCAAAGTCAATAGTGTGCTGAACTTTATTTCCACTAAATATGAGGAAAAAAAACACTTGTTTTATTACAATTGAGTTAAAAACTTAAATAGTTTAAATAGTTAAAATTAAAATTGGAGTAATGAGGAAGTTTTTTAATTCTTAAACCGAAGGGCCTTTTGAAATAGTATTTAATTCATTATCAGTATCACTTAATGAGCATTTACAAATGCCATAGTTGTGTTATAAGAATTACCTTTAATCCTTTCATTCATCCTGCGAGATAGATATAGCTTTTGAGTTATGAATCCTCTACGATAGTAATGAAGTCCAATTCTGGAAGCAAAGTCTCTGATTCCAAAACCAAAGATGACCTTTTACTTAAGGCATATTTACCAACTGACCTATCAGCTATTTGACCTTATTTTATATAATTTTATATATAAAACGCTTCATTTTTCATACATTTAAAAACAAATATTTGTACTTGCTCATTCGATTTTCTTTGGTGAATTTTTCTTTAAAAGTTCTGAATTAGGGGGGAGCAGAGGGAGAATATAGCTTTTGCTTTGCATATTGTCTACTTGGAATCAATCCTGGGTATCCCATATGGATTTCTGAGCCTCCTGGGAGTAATTGCTGAGTAGTGCAGCACCAGGAGTAACCCCTAAATATTGCTAAATGTGGCCCGATCTTCCTAACCCCCCCAAGAAAAGTTCTGAAATTTTCAAGTGATGACAGAACATTCATATATTGGAACTTAATATTGTGTATTCATCAAACTCTTAAATAAAGATGCAAAAATATTCTTTTAAGTAAACTTTAAGCATTGCTTAATTTTCTTATTACATGTATGCATAAACAGGAAGACAACATTAACATTTCTAGATTTTTTTTTAACACTTAAAATGAATCTGAATGGGCCAGAACCAAAGTACAAAGCAGGCAAGACACTTGCTTTGCACGCAGCCAAGCATGGTTTAATCCCTGGCACCCCTGCTTCCCTGAGCCACACTGATGATCCTTGAACACTGGGTCAGAAGTAAGCCCTGAGCACAGCCAGGTGTAGCTGAAAAACAACCAAAAAAAAAATGGATTTAGAGGATGTGGAGATAATACAACTGGTTAGGTGCTTGAGAGCTTGTTTGGAGGTTCTAGCAGGGGAGCGCAGCTACTCGTATACCCTAGACCGAAGACCGGTCGGTCTCTATTCGGGGAAGGCCGTCCTCTTCGACCGAGCGTGCAGCTTCGGGAGGGACGCACATGGAGCGGTGAGGGAGGAAGGGGACACCCGCCTAGCCAGCCAGATCAGCCGAATCAACCCTGGCGATCAATGGGGTGACAGATGTCGCAGCCAGATCGCCCTCACATCCAACTGGTTAGGTGCTTGCCTTGCGTGTGACTGGCCCAGGTTTGATGTTTGGCATCTCATATGATCCCCAGGAAATAGCCAAAAGTGACCTGAGCACAGAGCCAGGTGTAAACTCTGAGCATCACAGGTATGGCCCAAACAAGCAAACAGGATGTGGAGTGGGAGTGTATCATGATGAGTGAAGCTAGTGAGGAGAGATACAGATATAGAGCGAAACCTTTCATATGTGGGATTTTAAGAAGCACACTAAGAAAAATCACAAATGGCAGATACACCATATCATAAGACCTCGTCTACAGAACTAAGAGGCTAACCATGTTTGAATGTCAGAGAGAGGAAGAAACAATGAGAAAATCATGGGGGAAAGCGGAAACTAGTATAGGGTATGGAGTTGGAATGTGATATACATGAAACCTTGTCATGAATATTAATTTAAAGCATAGTTTTTCAAAAACATTTTAAAAATTCTTAGGCAGTCGACCTTTGGGCCGCCATCCGTTCCTGACCACCCCCTACTCTGCAGGTAACTAGGAAATCCCCTCAAGACACTGCCCAGCGCAGAGAAGCCCCCTCCCCGCGCCCTGCCTGCAGTTTGGGGCTTGCCCCACCGCCCCCAACCCCGCCTGGCACCTTTGGGCCGCCCCCGTCCCTTCCTGACCACCCCCCACTCTGCAGGTTAGGGGCGTGTCCTCACCGTAGGGGCGTGACCTCAAAAGTGGGCATGGCCTATTTTCAGAGTGGCGGCCGCTAACACGGCTGCAGTTATTTCTTTACCTTTCCATGCATTGTCTTTTGGCCATAACTGATAAAACCCACTACTCTGAAGAATTCCCTCGTCATCTAAGTCACTATATGTTAATAGTCAACTAACCTAGCCTACCCTAATTTCACCAAAACTGTCAGTGAACTGGCACATCAACTTACACAGAAAAGTCCTTTGTAAAGAGAGCATAGATCCACATCCTCAGTTGTGACCCCTCCCAAGCTAAGGAGACCACCGGATAATAAAGCCCATAACAACATGAAGAAACAGCGAAAATCCCCACCACCAGGAGAGATCCAAGAAAATATCCCATTAACCTTAGCAGCGGTTCCCCAGAAATACAGCCTCATCTCGGATAAAGAATTCAGAGAGGAAATTGTGAGGATGGTTCATGAACTCAAAGAAACTATGGAACGAACTTCCAATAAATTAAGGGAGGATATGGATGCAGCATTCGAACGCTCCACCAAGATAATCCAGGAAGAAATGAGAGCAGAAATCTCAAAACTACGAACAGAAGTCACACAACTAAAAGAATCAGTAGATAAAATAAAAAACTCCATAGGAGCTCTCAATTGTAGAATGACTACAGCCGAAGACAGAATCAGTGAGCTTGAAGATGAGCTGCACAAAGCAAATAGGCAACAACAAATAATGGCAAAAGACCTCAAAATGGCTCTAGAGAGAATTAGAGTTCTAGGGGACGACCATAGGAGAAACAACATAAGAATCATGGGAGTGCCAGAACCACACGGAACCAATCCCAATGAAAAAAACACCATTAAAGACATCATTGCTAAAAAATTCCCAGAGCTAGAGAGTGCGGACATCCAGATCCAAGGAGTCCGAAGGGTACCAGCTAAAAGGGACCCAAATAGAAAATTCCCAAGGCATATCATAGTCAGAATGATGGATGCCGTGGATAGAGACACAATACTGCAAGCAGCAAGATCAAAGAAGGAGATCATATACAAAGGCGCACCCCTTAGATTCACAGCAGACCTATCAGAAGAAACCCTCCAAGCCCGAAGACAATGGTGGGATATAGTGAAAAAATTTAATGAAATGAATGCCTCACCAAGAATACTCTACCCGGCTAAACTCTCACTTAAACTTGAAGGAACCATATACTACTTCACGGACAAGCAACAGCTCAGGAACTTCATAGACTCAAGACCAAATTTAAAAGAAGGACTCAGAGGGCTACTATAAGACAAGGAAAAAACCTACAAGAACAACAAACCCTACAGTAAAATGACACAAAATCCCATGATAATAATCTCCCTTAATGTTAACGGTCTAAATGCACCAATGAAGAGGTACAGAGTGGCAAAATGGATTCGGAAACTAAACCCAACTTTCTGCTGCCTACAAGAAACACATCTGAATAGTCAGAACAAACACAGACTCAAAATCAAAGGATGGAAAACAATCCTGCAAGCAAACAGCTCCCTCAAAAAAAAAGCGGGGGTGGCCATACTATGCTATCCGAAAGCATAGATTTCAGGCTGAAAAAGATCAGAAGGGACAGCGAAGGGCATTTTCTATTCATCAAGGGATATGTACAACAGGAAGAAATAACACTCTTAAACGTATACGCACCTAATGAACGACCACCTAAATACTTAAAAGAACTCCTAACTGAATTTAAGGAGGACATAACTAGCACCACGATAGTAGTTGGAGACTTCAACACTGCCTTATCACCTCTGGATAGATCGACAAAAACAACACTCAGCAAGGAAACGATGGCTCTGAAGGAAGAAATGGAGGAGACAGGGCTGATAGACCTATACAAGGCTATACACCCCCAAAAGAAAGAATAAACATTCTTTTCCAGCGCACACGCAACGTTTTCCAAAATAGACCACGTTCTGGGCCACAATTTATACCTTAATAGTATCGGGAAGATAGAAATTGTATCAACTATCTTTTCAGACCATGATGCACTGAAGATCGAAGTTAATCACGCACAGACGCGAAGAACCAAATCAAACACTTGGAAATTAAACAACTCACTATTGAACAACGAGTGGGTCACAAAAGAAAATTAAGGAAGAAATCAAGAGATACCTCGAAACAAATGAGAACGAAGACACAAGCTACCAGAACCTATGGGACGCAGCTAAAGCTGTGTTAAGGGGAAAATTTATAGCTCTGCAAGCCTTCCTCAGAAAAGAAGAAAGGGCCTATACAGATTGCTTGACTTCTCAGCTCAAGATCTTAGAAGAGGACCAGCAAAAGGAACCCAAACCAGATCGAAGGAAAGAAATAATAAAACTTAGAGCAGAAATTAATGATATGGAAACCCGAAAAGCAATCCGAAAGATCAATGAAACAAAGAGCTGGTTCTTTGAGAAAATAAATAAGATTGATAAACCGCTAGCAAGACTCACAAAGAAAGAAAGAGAGAAAACCCTAATAAACCGAATCAGTAATGAAAAGGGGGACATCACAACAGAAACCAAGGAGATTCAAAGGATCACCAGAGACTACTTTGAAAGTCTGTATGCCATGAAACAAGAGAACCTAAAAGAAATGGATGAATTCCTTGACTCCTACAATCTCCCAAGACTGAACCAAGAAGACGTGAAATACCTGAATAGGCCCATAAATATCAAGGAAATTGAAACGGTAATCAAAAGTCTCCCCAAAAACAAAAGCCCAGGTCCAGACGGATTCACTGGTGAATTCTTCCAAACATTTAAAGAAGACTTGCTGCCAGTTCTCCTCAAGCTTTTCCAGGAAATTGAAAAGACAGGAACCCTTCCGAACAGTTTCTACGAGGCACATATCTCCCTAATACCAAAAGCAAACAAAGACACCACAAACAAAGAAAACTATAGACCAATATCTCTGATGAACACCGATGCAAAGATCCTCAACAAAATACTTGCAAATAGAATCCAACAACTCATTAAAAAGATCATACACCATGACCAAGTGGGATTCATCCCGGGGATGCAAGGATGGTTTAACATTCGGAAATCAATCAATATAATCCATCATATCAACAAAAGTAAAGATAAAAACCATATGATCATATCAATAGATGCAGAGAAAGCATTTGACAAGATCCAACACACATTCATGATAAAAACTCTCACCAAAATGGGTTTTGGAGGAACTTTTCTCAAGATAGTCAAAGCCATCTACCACGAACCTATGGCAAGCATTATCATCAATGGAGAAAAACTAAAGGCCTTTCTTGTAAGATCGGGGACAAGACAAGGATGCCCACTCTCACCACTTCTCTTTAGTATAGTACTGGAATTATTAGCAATAGCCATCAGGCAAGAAAAAGATATTAAGGGGATTCAGATTGGAAAGGAAGAAATCAAGCTCTCACTATTCGCAGACGATATGATACTATACCTAGAGAAGCCTAAAGGCTCTAGTAACAAACTCTTAGAAACCATTGACCTGTACAGTAAAGTCGCAGGCTATAAAATCAATACCCAAAAATCCATGGCCTTCCTATATGCAAACAATGAGACAGAGGAAAGAGACATGAAAAAAGCAATCCTGTTCACAATCGTGCCCAAGAAAATCAAATACCTTGGAATCAACTAAAGAAGTAAAGGACCTCTACAAAGAAAACTATAAAACCCTACTTTATGAAATAAAAGAGGACATGAGGAAATGGAAACATATGCCCTGCTCATGGATAGGGAGAATAAACTTTGTCAAAATGGCAATACTCCCCAAAGCATTAGATTTAACGAGATCCCTATAAGTATACCCATGGCATTCTTCAAAGAAATGGAACAAGCAATCCTGAAATTTATATGGAACAATAAACGCCCACGGATAGCTAAAACAATTCTTGGGAAAAAGATGATGGGAGGCATCACCCTCCCCAACCTTAAACTCTACTACAAAGCAGTAACAATTAAAACAGCATGGTACTGGAACAAAGACAGAGCTGCAGACCAATGGAACAGGGTGGAATATCCCTACACACAACCTCAAATGTACGATCATATAATCTTTGATAAGGGAGCAAGAGATGTGAAGTGGAGCAAGGAAAGCCTCTTTAACAAATGATGCTGGCACAACTGGACAACCACATGTAAAAGAATGGGCTTAGACCTCGACCTGACACCCTGCACAAAAGTCAGATCAAAATGGATTAAAGACCTCAACATCAGACCACAAACCATAAGGTACATTGAAGACAAGGTCGGCAAAACCCTCCACGATATTGAAGATAAAGGTATCTTCAAAGATGACACGGAACTAAGCAATATAGTAGAAACAGAGATCAACAAATGGGACTACATTAAACTAAAAAGCTTCTGCACCGCAAAAGATACAGTGACCAGAATACAAAGACTATCTACAGAATGGAAAAGGATATTTAAACAATACCCATCAGATAAGGGGTTGATATCAATGGTATATAAAGCACTGGTTGAACTCTACAAGAAGAAAACATCCAACCCCATCAAAAAATGGGGCAAAGAAATGAACAGAAACTTTACCAAGGAAGAGATACGAATGGCCAAAAGGCACATGAAAAAGTGCTCTGCATCACTAATCATCAGGGAGATGCAGATCAAAACAACCATGAGTTACCACCTCACACCACAGAGACTAGCACACATCCAAAAGAACAAAAGCAACCGCTGTTGGAGAGGATGTGGGGAGAAAGGGACCTTTCTACACTGCTGGTTGGAATGCCGATTAGTTCAGCCATTTTGGAAAACAATATGGACGATTCTCAAAAAACTAGAGGTTGAGCTCCCATTTGACCCAGCAATACCACTGCTGGGAATATATCCCAGAAAAGCCAAAAAGTATAGTCGAAGTGACATCTGCACTTACATGTTCATCGCAGCACTGTTTACAATAGCCAGAATCTGGAAAAAACCCGAGTGCCCTAGAACAGATGACTGGTTGAAGAGACTTTGGTACATCTATACAATGGAATACTATGCAGCTGTTAGAAAGAATGAGGTCATGAAGTTTACATACAAGTGGATCAACATGGAAAGTATCATGCTAAGTGAAATGAGTCAGAAAGAGAGAGAGACAGACATAGAAAGATTGCACTCATCTGTGGAATATAGAATAATAGACTATAAGACTAACACCCAAGAATAGTAGAAATAAGTACCAGGAGGTTGTCACCATGGCTTGGAGGCTGGTCTCTCATTCTGGGCAACTCAGAGAAGGGAAGACCAAGTAAAATGTGGTCGGAGGTCATGCGGGGGAGGAGTGACGCATGCCGAATGTAGACTAGAGACTGAACACAATGGCCGCTCAACACCTTTATTACAAACCACAACACCTAATCAGAGAGAGAGAACGAAAGGGAATACCCTGCCATAGTGGCAGTTTGGGGTGGGGGAGACGGGACTGGGGAGAGTGGGAGGGACCCTGTGTTTACTGGTGGTAGGGAATGGGCACTGGTGAAGGGATGGGTTATCGAACTCTGTATTGGGGAAACATGAGCACAAAAATGTATAAATCTGTAACTGTACCCTCACGTTGATTTACTAATTAAAAATAAACTATTAAAAAATTTAAAAAAATTCTTAGGCAGTCTTTTGATCTCCTGCCCTTGAACCAATTCTTCTACTTCTCAAGTACTTTGTGTGGTTTACCTCTTAGTACTGTCTTCCTGAATAGATTGACTGTCAGAATATCCAGTCAAAGGACCCTTAGTGCACTCTTATCCCCAAGGGCATACCAATACAAAGAAGCTTATTTAGAATTACATTGAAGATGCTTGCTTGGTTATAGTACTGAATCCTGAAGAAATCAGCTAAAAGTGTTAACAAGATATCCTACTCGACTCAGAACACTTGACCACTGCCTCAGAGAAAAGATAGCTGATTCCAAGACCTCCTGATATTTGAGATCAAGGACCATATCTGTTTCTTTTATCTCTAGCACAATGCAAGGGTCATGATGGATTATTAATGAATACTTTTATAAAGATGAAAATTTATCTGAACATTGAATGCTCCTTTAGATAAGAAATACCAGATGTATGAAAAATAAGGAAAATATCTGGTTGCCCACCTCCTCCTCCTCCTCCTCCTCCTCCTCCTCCTTATTCTTTTTGTTAGGAAGGATGCTTGCTTAAGGACAGAAATTAAAATGCTAAACTCTTTGCTGTGTACTTTGGATTGTCACTTGATTCATAGCTCAAAAGAAGGTAAAAACCTCATGAACCATAGGAAATTATTTTATTTCACCAAAGGTGGGAAATCAGATCATGTGGAGAAAAATATTAGATTTGATAGAGATGCGACACTTTACTCCAGTGCTTTCCTGGTTTCTGAAAGATGAGCATAACCTGTTTAACAAGTATTTGTGCAAAGTAAACCTACTGGCTATTTCAACATATTTCAGACAAACTGAAATGAGATAAAGGATAATCAATATCTATTGCATTATTAAGTAAAAAGTTTAGAGATATATAAGGACATTCTTTACAAGGAAGGTAATCTTTTTATTTATTTATTTATTTATTTTTTTTATTAGTTTATTTTTAATTAAAGAGTCATTGTGAGGGTTCAGTTACAGATCCATACATCTTTGTGCTCATGCTTCCCCCATACAAAGTTCAATAACCCATCCCTTCACCAGTGCCCATTCTCCACCACCCGTAAACCCAACATCCCTCCCTCCCTCCCCAGTCCCGTCTCCCCCCACCCCACCCTGCCACTATGCCAGGGAATTCCCTTTTGTTCTCTCTCTCTGATTAGGTGTTGTGGTTTGCAATAGAGGTGTTGAGTGGCCATTGTGTTCAGTCTCTAGTCTGTATTCCATTCGCCTCACCCTTCCCCCACATGACCTCCAACCACATTTTACTTGGTGGTCCCTTCCCTGAGTTACCCAGAATGAGAGACCAGCCTCCAAGCCATGGAAACAATCTCCTGGTACTTACTTCTACTATTCTTGGGCGTTAGTCTTATAGTCTATTATTCTATATTCCACAGATGAGTGCAATCTTTCTATGTCTGTCTCTCTCTTTCTGACTCATTTCACTTAGCATGATACTTTCCATGTTGATCCACTTATATGCAAACGTCATGACCTCATTTTTTCTAACAGCTGCATAGTATTCCATTGTATAGATGTACCAGAGTTTCTTCAACCAGTCATCTGTTCTAGGGCACTCGGGTTTTTTCCAGATTCTGGCTATTGTAAACAGTGCTGCGGTGAACATATAAGTGCATATGTCACTTCGACTATACTTTTTGGCTTTTCTGGGATATATTCCCAGCAGTGGTATTGCTGGGTCAAATGGGAGCTCAACCTCTAGTTTTTTGAGAATCGTCCATATTGTTTTCCAAAATGGCTGAACTAGCCGGCATTCCCACCAGCAGTGTAGAAGGGTCCCTTTCTCCCCACATCCTCTCCAACAGCGGTTGCTTTTGTTCTTTTGGATGTGTGCTAGTCTCTGTGGTGTGAGGTGGTATCTCATGGTTGTTTTGATCTGCATCTCCCTGACGACTAGTGATGTAGAGCACTTTTTCATGTGCCTTTTGGCCATTCGTATCTCTAAGGAAGGTAATCTTGTTTCTATGGGAAGTAATGATGACAAAGAAAGGATATGATACTATCCTTAACCCAAACAAAATTAATTGATGTTATCATCACAAATAGATTAAGCTAACCTGCTTAATTTGTGAATTACTTAAAGTGTATCAGCATATCAAATAGACTGTTTTGAATCTATTTTCTCTGGAAGCCTGCTTGTGACTTAGAGCAAAATGCTTTAATGTGCTTAGTTTTATTTTTCTTAATCTGGGACTATTCAGGAAAAATAATTGCAGCAAGTTCATAGAGACTCAAGTTCCTTCTCTGGCATTAATTTTGTTAGAAATAAAAAAAAATGGTAAGTGGTCTCTTCCATTTGTGTTAGATCCAGTAATGGGTTCCCTGTGTAACACTGAACAAGGCAGATTAGTGGGCTATACACTGCATGTGAAACAGCAGGAGAGAGGTCAAACTAAGCAGGAAAGGAATTAGAAAATACACAAATATATTAACTTCCCTATCCTTTTTTAAAAAAAAATTTTATTGAGTCACCATGTGGAAAGTTACAAAGTTTTCAGGTTTAAGTCTCAGTTAACTATAACACCCATCCCTTCACCAGTGCACATATTCCACCACCAAGAATCACAGTATAGCTTCACCCCGCACCCCCATACCCCTAGCTCCCCACGCCTCTAGACCCCCACCCCTAGCCCCCCCACCGCCTGTGTAACTAATGCATTTCACTTTACTTTCACTTTGATTGCATTCAATATTTCAACAAAACTCACTATTATTGTTTGGAGAGTCTCTCCCCTAAAGTCAGACCTGCTGAAAAGGAAGCATTAGATAATTTGTTTTCCATTGGTGAGAATGAAGAGGTATGAGGTAGAGTGACCACACTTAGCGGCCTCCTGGTTTGGGGTTTCTGTATTTTAGTATTTTAGTAACTAAGTCCAGAGAGATATCTGCCAGAAGTTGCATCATTGCCAACTTGTACTTCTCAGTTACATTATATATCACATATGAGTGCAATCTTTCTATGTCTGTCTCTTTCTTTCTGACTCATTTCACTCAACATGATACTTTCCATGTTGATCCATTTATATGCAAATTTCATGACTTCATGTTTTCTGATGGCTACATAGTATTCCATTGTGTAGATGTACCAGAGTTTCTTTAACCAGTCATCTGTTTTGGGGCACTCTGTTTTTTTTCCAGATTCTGGCTATTGTAAACAGTGCTGCAATGAACATAGAAATACAGATGCCATCTCTACTATACCTTTTTGCCTCTCTGGGATATATTCCCAGGAGTGGTATTGCTGGGTCAAATGGAAGCTCAATTTCTAATTTTTTGAGAATTGTCCATATTGTTTTCCAAAAGGACTGAACCAGTCGGCATTCCCACCAGTAGTGAAGAAGAGTCCCTTTCTCCCCACATCCATGCCAACACCGGTTGTTTTTGGTTTTTGAGATGTGGGCCAGTCTCTGTGGTGTGAGGTGATATCTCATGGTTGTTTTGATCTGCATCTCCCTGATGATTAGTGATGTTGAACATTTTTTCATGTGCCTCTCAGCCATTCGGATTTCTTCTTTGGGAAAGTTTCTGTTCATTTCATCACCCATTTTTTGATCGGGTTGGCAGTTTTCTTCTTGTGGAGTTCAACTAGTGCATTGTATATCCTTGTCATCAACCCTTTATCAGATGGGTACTGCGTAAATATCCTTTCCCATTCTGTAGATTGTCTTTGTACTTTGGTCACTGTTTCTCTTGAGGTGCAGAAGCTTCTTAGTTTGAGGTAGTCCCATTTATTTTTCTCTGTTTTCACTTGCTTGGCCAGTGGCGTGTCAGCTTTGAAGATACCTTTGGCTTCAATGTCGTGGAGGGTTTTGCCAACCTTGTGTTCAATGTACCTTAGGGATTCTGGTCTGACATTGAGGTCTTTAATCCATTTTGATCTGACTTTTGTACATGGTGATAGGTGGAGGTCTAAGCCCATTTTTTTGCATGTAGCTGTCCAGTTTTGCCAGCACATTAGTTATAACGTTGGGATATATTACTCACCATATCACATACTCCTTCAAAATCAAAAGCAACATAAGCTGTAGAAAATACAAATTAGAGTAGCTGCAACACCAGTCTGATGTTTAAAGACAACAAAAGCTCCTTTCTGAGGACAACTATTAGCATAACACTGGAGATGCAGAAATTAGGGTTTAACATCTTGAGCTACTCCTTAATCTGGAATCAAGATAAGCAGTACTCTGCTTCCCTGGGTGGCCTAACTTGACCTTTTCTTTCTAAATTTAATGTGTTCTATAGAATGCAACTCCACTTTCTGGGAGATGTCCTGAAGGTGCTTGTCTAAATTTTTTGCAACATCAAAGAACCCAGTAAATGGATTCATATTGCTCTAGTATAGCCCTGTTTCAATAGAACAAGAGTTCATTCAACTCCACTAAGAGGAAATTCACCAAGGATAATCATTGTGTTCTTAAGACCTCTCATTAGCTTGCTTGACTTGAAGCTCTTGCAAATACACCCCCTTACTAAAATGAATCCTTCAAAGTGTAGAGGAAAAAGATCAAATTATTTTGCAGATAGTTTTAGTTTGGTGGGTCCACATGTCACCCTCAGAGAGATTTGTGACTGTTTAGTTCATTCTCTCTGTTTCCACTTCTCTTTAGGAAATCCTTATAAGAGTCTTATAAGCTATTCCCCCATTCTCCCTGCCATATGTAACTGCTAACCAATCATTCTAAGTTTCTGAGACACTCTACAGGCTCTAAGAACCCTTCCAGATCCCAGGAGCTTGTAGGGGCAGCATTTATGTCCTTTTGGTTATTTACAACAAAATTTATCAAAGAAGATCCCCCAAGACACACACACACACACACACACACACACTGACACATACCATTCCCTGTTTGTCATGTTTGCAGTATTGTTCATCCACTTTTCTCTACCCAGGACTTACAAAAGAATGGATGGAAGAAAGTTCCATCCATTCTTTTGTAAGTCCTGGGTAGAACTTATAAAAGGCACTGCCATGGTTACATTTTTCTAGGTCACAGTTACTAAACACTGACAAATTGCCTATGAGCATTTTATTCCTGTTATGCTGAGATATGAATATTGGATTTTAGTTTTTCCATTTTTAATGTTTAGAGGAGTCTGCATTTATCATAGAAAGGATAGATGAAAGGATTCTTGTGGTTTAGGGGCATAGTGCGGATACAGACAATTCTATAGTTTAATCATGTGTTTTTCTCTTAGGCAGTATTTGTGTCTTGCACCTATACTAGATACCCACAGAGCAACTGTCTAATTTGCAAACCTTGTAATGAAGGTGAAGGGCAGGTTGCAGCAGGAAAGGTAGTCTAGACTTCAGAATCACATGAAAAGAAAAGGCCTTCACCAATTTTTGTCATCACATATTGAGCTGTCACTTTTGAGAAATAACAAATGTCTAACATAATCATCATTAGCAGCAATTAACATCATGTAAGTCTGTTTCTCTTAATGCTCAATTTCTCTTAAGTTCACAAAGATCTTGTATGTGCTCTTCTCAAACATTCTGTGTTTCTTTTCAACTAGAGAATACAATTTATACCTTTGTGCAGTGCCCCACAAAATCAGAGAGCAGTGACCTACAGCCCTGGGCTGGAACTGTAGCTCTTTAAACTGCCTGTAATAAGTCAGAGTGGTTGGGAAGATGGGAGAGATTGAACTGAACTTTAGCTGTATCCTCCCTGTGTGTATTTGCAAAAGCTCTCAGGGGCCATAGCGTAAGGGTTTTATAGCAGCTGGAATTCACTGACATAGAAAGTTAAATCTTAGGAGCTTTCTATTTTACCCTGCTGAAGCACATAGGAAACAGCAGTTATAGTGCCTCTCCACCTTTTTTCCTCTTTTAAATGTTAAGCACAATGATTTACAGTAGTGTTAATGGTAGGGTTTTAAAGGAATAAAACATTTCAGCACCACACCATCCACTCTAGTGTTTCCTCCACTTCTGTCCCAGTCACCCCATCGTATTTCTCCTCATCTCCCTATCTGCCCCCACCCTCTCCCCAAGCAAGCTTCCTACTGAAGACCAGTTCTCAGTGTCTATTGCTTTGAGGCATTTGAAATTTCCTTATTAAATTTCGCTGTATCTCACATAGGAGATAGGCCATTCTCTATCTGTCACTATGTCCCTCTCCTTCTGCATAAATTCATTCAGCATGATACTTTCCAGACCCATCCACATAGCTGCAAATTGCATGATTTTTGTCTTTTCTTCTATCAGTGTCTGGAGAGATAGCACAGGGACTGGAGCGATAGCACAAAGGGTAGGGCATTTGCCCTGCATGCAGCCGACCCAGGTTCGATTCCTTTGCCCCTCTCAGAGAGCCTGGCAAACTACTGAGAATATCCCGCCCACACAGAAGAGCCTGGCAAGCTACCCATGGCGGATTTGATATGCCAGAAACAATAACAACAAGTCTCACAGTGGAAGCTGTAAAACATTCAAAGGCATTCGCACTGAGGGGTGTAATGTGTCGTTCGCTGTTAGAGGGCCCTTGGGGCGGTGCACTCTCTCTCTCACCACTCATGTTCGGTGCTCTTAAGCTGCTGTGTATAGACCAGACTGGGATGGTTCCTCCTTGTGCTCTGCTCCTGTGTGTGCCGCTGTGCTCTCTTCTGTCTGTCTCTCTATCTCTGTCACTGTAGTCTCTCCTCTGGTCTCTTTCAACCTCTCTCTGTCTCTGCTTCTGTGTCTTCTCTCCTGCTTCTGTGTCTTCTCCCTTTTTTCTCCTACAGTCTTAGTTTATATAGCAATCACATAGGGTGGTGACACAAAGATGGGTTGAACATTAACAAATCAACAAAGAGGAGTAAGACCACTCCTCCAGGAGATTAACAAAATCTCATCTAAGGAGATTACTCCAGATTACTAGGAGATCCACTCCAGGGCAGGATCCCATCCAGGGTTTGTCTGTCACTTTCTTTTTTCCTCAGCTAGTAATCCACTTAAATAGTTATAGTAAATTTACTTCTAATATTTCTAGCAATGTCATTCTGTATGAGCACAGTAAGAGATATATCAGACTTAAAGTTTGGTTCTTCCTGAGGACATCCACTATATATTCCAGGCCACAGTCCTCAAGCCAGTTTAGTTTTCCCAACCCCAGCAGGGTCCTAGTCTTGTCGTTGCTTTTGGATCATGACAGCATTTGTCTATGACCATGCTCTCAACTTATAGTTGAGTATTTTGGCACTTTGGCCTAGCCCATTTAGATGCCAGGGTAGCTCACAGCTTGCCCTGAGTGCATTCAGTCCCTCGTCAGGACCCTGCTTTGGGGGTGCTAGAAACTAAGGGAAACTGAGTCGAGAAAGCAGATACCCAGGAGTAAATATTATTGGACTCAACCAACTCCCAAGTTACAAAGCATAATATTAACTGTCTTCCTGTGTCCTAGAGAAAGGACATTGCTTTAAGGTAAACTAAGTTCCCTGTGGCAAGTCTGAAAGGACAAACCCAATGTTATCCTACAAGAAACATTACTGGTGCCCACTCGAGCAAATCTATGAACACACGGGACAACAGTGCTATAGTGCTAGAGTGCTTATATCAGTGTAGAGTAGTAGCCCAGTGTGCATATGTTCCCTAGTTTCTTTATCTAGTCATCTGTTTTTGGACACTTGGGTTGTTTCAATATTTGGCTACAATAGTAAATAGTGCTACAATGAACATAAGAGTGTTTAATGTTGAATTTAGTACTATTGTAAATTTAATTACATTGATTTCACTTTCTGATTGTTTTAAATATGATGAAATTCCAGTAGTCTGAATATTGATTTTTATCCTATCCCCTAACTCACATGGCATATCACTTGTACTTCAAAGGCATATTATTGGCAGTTGGTAATCTCAGTCTTCAAAAGATGCTACTCTATAGTCTTCAGAATAACGATTTCCAGTGAGAAATATGCTTCAAATTTGTTTCTTTGTTTCATTGTAGATAGTGTCATGTTTTAATAGAACTTTAAATCTTTTTATTATTTAAATTTTAAAATGTTATTTAGCACATTTTTCTTGATTATTTTAGTATATAAAGATTTTTATGTTGTGTTTTTGTTGCTTTCACAAACCTTTGCAAGATTTCCCATTATTTCTTCATTTTTGGGGGGTTTATCTACTTTTTCCATTTCCACTTACCTGTTATGCAGACTGATAGTGCCATATAGGTCACCGAGTATTTATTTTCCCCACAGTGCAGCTTAATTTGAATAGTTATTGCCTCTTCAAATTGAAACATCTTTTTCTTTCAGTATCCAATATTTTATGAATTGCTTCTATTTTTTTAATTTTATATGATGTAATTTTAATCTCAAGAAGTTACATTTGGATCTTTTGAAAATCTTCAGTTATTTTATCATGATGCGTACATTTCCTATGAGTCTAGGCCCAGGTTTGTAGCTCACTGTTAGAACACTGGTCTTATGTGTGAGAGGCCAAGATTTTAATTGCTAGTACTGAGAAACAATTGAAAAAATACATTTAATCATACTTATGATATTTATAATCATTGTATCACTGTCATCCCGTTGTTCATAGATTTGCTCGATTGGGCGCCTGTAATGCCTCTATTTGTCCCTGTCATGTTCAGGGTCAGGGGAATGAGGCCCATTATTGTTACTGTTATTGGCATATTGAATACTCCAAGGGTAGTTTGCCAGACTCTGCCATGTGAGATTCTGCATCACACTTTTCCGGGAGTTTTGCTTTATATTCTCTGGATCTTGGTCGTTTGTAGGATAACATAGCCTCAGGTAGCTTAGGTTTATTTGGGTTACTCTTATCACAGTGCTCCCATTCCTCTGTGTTTATTTGTAACTTCTTACTTTGTGTCCTGTTGACTTGTAAATATTGTTTTTCTCTTCTCCTTAAGTCCTTGCATAGTATATTCAGAGCAATGTCCTTTTGTATACAATGTCCATAGTATATTCAAGCAATGTCCTTGGCAGAGGAATATAGTAGTAAATGCTATGCTTTTGTAAACTGGGAGTCATTTGACTCTACATGAATTTTCCTCCTGGGCATCTGTTCTCTCAACCTAAGCCTCAGCTGCCCTTACTTCCTAGCACTCCCAAAGGCAGGGTCCCGACGAGGGATAGGATGGACACAGGGCAAGCGATGAGCTATATGCTACCCTGGCATCGAGATGGGCCTGGCCAAAATGCTAATGCTTAATTGTTAGTTAAGAGCTTGGTCATGGACAAATACTGTCATGATCCAAAAACTAATAACTAGATTAGAACCCTGCTAGTGTTAAGAATGATTAATCTGGCCTCAGCGCTGTAGTCTGTGTGTCAAGATGTTACCAGGAGAGCTGCCCTACAAGCTTCAATGTATCTCTTACTGTGTCCATACAAAAATAACTAGTATTGAGATGTTTATGGAGCTTTTGGACTGAGGAAAGGAGAAAAACACCTTAAGAGGTATTTTGCCTGTGGGCAATCAGGAAGGGGTTTGTAATACCTCTAGGTGGTGTTTCCTTTGAACCTCAGGAAGGGCTTTCTTATATTGATTTTACTGGGTATAGTTTGGGCCCAGAGAGATAAGTAGGGGTGGAGAGACTAGTGGGAAGAAAGGAGAATCCAGAGAGCTCGGATGGAGGAATGAGGGCCTAGGAAGGAAGACAAGCTATCAGAGTCAGAATCCAGAGGTCAGAGTTAGAGTCAGAATCCAGAGAGGAGAGAGAGAGCCAGGCTTTGAGATGGAGCGTGGAGAGATGAGTGGGAGAGACAGGTGGAGATGGGGATGAGGAGCAGTGTGAGACTAGAATGGGGGGCTCAGAGAGACTGGAACAGGTGTGTGGAGAGAATGGAATAAACAGGAACTGATCAACCAACCTTCTTGGCCCTCGTTTCCTCTTCCATCTGCCCAATAGCCTGGGCTGCCTCGGCTGGGTGAGTGGCCCAGGACCACCTCCGAACACGGGTGCAGATGGGGAGAGCCACTGGGGCTCTCCCCTGGCCGCCCCTGGCAGAGCTTTATACAGCCATTGATGAGATTAAATGGCACTGGGGCAGTTTGTGAGTGTGGCTGCCAAGCTACTGGAAAACTGGGGATCTGGGTGGAGGCCAGTTCTGATCTGAGCAAGCTTGGAGATCTTAGCCACGGGTCCCACATACCTGGGTTCCTCTGTCAGTTCCTTTATGTGTGAGGCTCATCCGAGCATATGGAGAGTGGCCTTGAGCATGGCTGTGGCTGGGTTCTGGAGGTTTTCGGCTGCCAGAAAACTCAACCCGCCCCCTCCAAGGGGGCCCCAGTGAAGACAGCTTAGCACAGGGGCAGGAGATTTATATTATAATATTTGTACTATTAAAATCATATCTGTTAATTATAAAATGTTTATTGTACAATGCTCCTCTATGTTGTTTCCTACTGAATATAGGTTATATATTCCTGCTTTGTTTTATGTGTGATCATTTTTGTCTTAGATATTGTAAAATTTATACTGTTTTGTAGGGTATACTCTCGCTGGGCATACCTGAAAGTGCTTGGGGGTTACTCTTGGCTCTGTGCTTAGATATCACAGCTTCTGGGGTTCAAGGAACTGTATATGATGCCTATGTCAAACTTGATTCAGCCATGTGCAAAGCAGACTTATGTCTGTATAAACTCTTCTGCTCATTGTGGTATGTTTGTATATAGTTAGAGAGTTTACTGAATTCCCCAAGTTCTATAAGATCTTACCAGTCTGGAAAGACCTGTAAACCTGTGTAGATTTTGAAAATTCTTCATGCTTGTACTTTGGGACTTTCTTTTTTCCATGTTATAAAACTTTGCCCCGTGCATGCATAGATATGCTTTTGTTAAAAAGTTCAAGAACATTCCCTGAAGTTCTCTGTCATCTTCTATGTGTATTTCTCTGTCATCTTCTCAGTGTATTTCTCTTCTTAAAAACTCTTTATAATAAATTGTATAAATATCAGCTTTCTTGAGTTCCAAACATTCTCAGATCAGAAAGGTTAGTGGACAATACCTGTGTCCTCGTCTAAATTTCAGCCTACAAACTTGATTGGTAGAAACAGTATTGGCATGCCATTTTTTGATTTTGTTATCTAATAAATATCATTAATCATTCTGTGCCAACTATGTGTGCTCTAGGCAATAAAAGCAATGAACAATGTAGAAAATGTCCCAGTTTCCATTATACTCCAGAAGAAATGGATATCTCTTGGAAAGATAATGGAAATAAAGAACAACAATAACACAACAACAACAACAACAAAAGAAAAGTTGAAGAAATGCATGGAGTCAGGAAAATAAAGATGAGTCAAGCTCATGCTTATGTAATTTTGTAATTTTTTATAAAGGTGGTCTGATGTGATTAAGAGTAGGTTGTGGTGTGACACAAAATGACCCATAAAAATCACAAAAATTCATGACAGCTGACAGTGAAGAGCTGACTCGCAGGGATGGTAGTAGTACTAAGACAGATAAAAATAACTAAAAATTGATTTCAAAAATTTCCGAAAATGGGTCTGGAGAGATAGTACAGTGGATAAGGCACTTACAGTGGATAAGGCATATAGCCAATGCAGAGTGGATCCCAGGGACCTCATCTTTCTCCTGATTCCCACCAAAAGTGATTCCTGAGCACAGAGCCAGGAGATTAAGCCATGAGCAATGCTGGGGGCTGTGGCCCAAATCCAAAAAAATTTTTTTTCAAAACATTTTTTTAATTAAAAGAATTTAGGAAATAAAGCACTACTCTGTAGCAATGTCGTCCTGTTGTTCATCGATTTGCTTGAGCGGGCACCAGTAACGTCTTCATTGTGAGACTTGTTAGTGATTTTGGAATATTGAATATGCCATGGGTAGCTTGCCAGGCTCTGCCGTGTGGGTGGATGCTCTCGGTAGCTTGCCAGGCTCTCTGAGAGGTTCAGAAAGAAAAGTCAGAACAAAATAGGCAACCAGGAAGACAGTTGATTTCTTTTTTCTTTTTTTTTTTTTTTGCTTTTTGGGTCACATCCAGGGATGCTCAGGGATTACTCCAGGCTCTGCACTCAGGAATGACTGCTGGCAGTGCTTGGGGGACCATATGGGATGCCGGGAATTGAACCCTGGTAGGTCATGTGCAAGCCAAAAGCCCTACCCGCTGTGCTATTGCTCTGGCCCCTAGAGCTAGAGGCTGACAAGCTCTACAGTGCTAAGCACCACCACAGTGGCTCATGTTTCACCGTTCCATGACTGTACATTTGACAGATATTACATTTTCTCCCCCTCTTTATTCCTATGTATGTTTATAATAAAGCCAATATTAGACAAAGAAACCAAATTCTATCTGTTTCTTGGCATTGCAAAGAATAGACCACACCCTACTGTTCTAAGAGGAAATTATTCAAGGGCCATAAGTGCTGGAAGTTATCCAGAACTGCACATTCTTTGGTCCCAGTGGCTAAGGAAATCCCATACACTCAGAACCTCCCCTATGCTGGACTTTCTATTTGGATTTATTTTTTTATTTTTTGGCTTTAGGCTACACCCAGCTATGTTCATGGAGGACTCCTGGATCTGTGATCAGGGATCACTCTGGCTCTGTTAAGTGTATCCATATATTGTGCCAAGGATCAAACCTGGGTTGACTGCACACAAGTCAAATGCCTTAACCCAGGCTTTATCTCTAAGCTCTCAGGTGTGTGTGTGTGTGTGATTTTTCAAAACATTTGACAAACGTGAATGGTTTGACTGTAGTTTTTGCATATGACTCTTTAACAAGCAGGATTCATTCAAAGTAAGCTATTCAGTGGGGAAGATTTTGCTCTAATATTTAAAATATTGTGTGTGTTCTAATTTGGTTTCTCAAAATACAAATTGTTTTGTTATCTCACAGGGCTGGACATAGCACAAGTTTTCTCCAAAGCCCAATCTTTCGTTTTGGGCATAATAGACTATGAATTGGGAATTGAAAAGTGGAGAGAACAATTAAAATCAATGACAATATTTAGTTTCCTGCCAAGAGTAGCTTGCCCAGTTAACAGACTGCACTCAGATGCCTGCAGTGTACCCCAAATACCCTGAGCTAGCTGGTTGCTCAGCTAGGGACATGCTAATTGCTTTTATTAATGAGGAGAGTTTCCTTTCCTACACTGATGTTTCTTGAACTTCCATCTCATGGTTGGTTGGTGAAGCATCATTACTACAAGCCAAATCACAGTTACAAAGTTTTTTTTCCCTAATCGAAATCAGCAAAGCATATTTTGAAGGAGCAAACAGGGGGAAAGTTATGTTTGAATTCTAATGATTCTTGTAAATCATGAGCATTTTAGAGAGATTTAACAAGTTATTATCAAATGAATATAAAACAACTACAAGCTCCCTTTAATTGCTGATTGTGAGTCCCAACCTCTAGATGCTAGATTCCAAATAAAGAGCATTGCATTTGGAATAAAGGACAGAATTCCTGGGGCCTCAGAAATATTACAAAGATGCTGGCCTAGCACATAGGCAACCAATCTGATACTCCAACACTGCATATGATCTCTATCACTGCCAAGGATGAGCCCTTAGCACAGAGCTGGGTACAAACCCTGAGCACAGCTATCTGTACCACTCTCCCCTCCCCCAAGTTATTTGTTTTCATGAGTGTCCTATACCAGGAATTTTCACAGTGCCCATGGGTATCACTGGAATTCAATCTTGTTCTTGTGAAAAGGGAATGATCCTGAACCATTTTATCTTAAAGTGCTGAACATGAGATGCTGTGAATTTCTACATGTGATTAGTGTTGGTCAAACACAGGAGTTTATAAAGTCACTCTGGTTATCTTACTGAAAGAGGTGCAAACATATTGTAATTTATCCTATGGCCTATACCATGCGGACCAGGGATAGTTAGATACTGTATCTGCTTTTAACCTGCATTAACTGCTCATTCTACAGAAAGACTGACAGTTTTCTTAATGGAGTTGTGAGCAATCAGAAAAAAAAAATCATTTCACTGATTTTTCAAAGACTTATGTGATTCAAAATTGAGAGATTATTTTGAGAGGGATTATTGTTCTTGTAATAATTTCTCCCATAAAGTTCTTTTCCCATCATTTGGACAATGATACCAGAAACACAAGCATTTTATTTAGGCAAGTATTGCAAGTAGAAGATAAAGTACACAAGGAGGAAACAGCAGTAGAATGAAGGAAAGTAAAATAAAGAAGAATTAGAATGATGGAGGATAAGAATGAATAAGAAACAGAAAAGATGATATTCCATGAGATGTATGCCATTTTTTTTTAAATCCAACACAGATTTGGAATAAACTCAAAAACTCAAATTTTAGAGATGATTTTGGAAAAAGTTCAACTGATACAAGGACTGTATGTTGAATTCTGCGTCTAAAGAGATGATCTAGTTGAAACTCCTTATGTAGTTTAATATGTAGGCCTAGAAATTTAATACCTCTCTAATTATGTATATATCACACTCTTATAACGCATAATGCCTTATTCTTTTTTCATGTCCTGTTTATTATTGACTTTATCATCTCAAAGTTATTTATGTCTACTTCTATCTCCTTTACAAGCCAGTAGATTCTCTAAGGGCCAGAAACAGATCTTACTCAATTCCATATTACCTATTACATCTAGCACAAAGTCTACTGTGCACTAAAAATCTAATAAATTTTAAATTTTCTTGAATTCTTTTTTTTTTTTACTTTTTGGGTCATATCCTGCGATGCACAGGGGTTACTCCTGGCTCATGCACTCAGGAATTACTCCCGGGAGTGCTTGGGGGACCATATGGGATGCTGGGAATCAAACCTGGGCTGGCCATGTGCAAGGCAAACGCCCTACCTGCTGTGCTATCTCTCCAGCCCAAATTATCTTAAACTCTTTCAAAATTTTATTATTTTATCTGTGTGTGTGAGGAAAGATAAATGCATAAATACTAAGTTGCATGGAGAAATGTCTTTTGGTGTTAAATCTCAAGTCAGAAATATAAAAATAACACACTAAAATAATTAAGTAACTATTTGATTTGAACAACTCATGATTTCTTCATACAATAAGAATATTTTGGCACAATATTTCACACAATAAGAATATATGGTATGTCAGAGAAATATATCACAGTTATTATCCACATCAAAGAAGGTAGTTTCCATCATCGTTTTTTTGTTATCATAAAAGAAGTTTTTCCTGCTCCAAATAATGCTGATTAGCTATTGCCTTCATTAGCTTTTGAAAATATCCAGTGTCACTAGGACAGAGTGACAGGGTAAAGGGTGACAAAGTCATTAGGCTGCATCAATGGACCCTGATCTGATGAGAGTCCTTACAAATATATTGCAGAAGCAGTGAAAGTAATTAATTTTGAAAATAAATTCACTGTCACCTTATTGAGAGAAATTTACAACTTCCTGATGAAATGAATGAAAACACATATCTTTATTCATATGTTACAGTTCTTCACTCAGATTGTGAATGTATATAATGACTGGTGGGTGGCTGTGACAAGTGTGACTTCTAAGAAATAGACTGAAAGTTGAAAGATCAAGCCTATCTGAAGTTCTGGTCTCATGCTGTCTTAGTTTTCTTCTAGCTTTTGGCGTGAAGAAGGCTGTCATCTCATTATGAAAGCTTCAATTCTTGTGATCTTTAAGGTGGCTTTTGTTTTCTTAGATAAAAAGCACAAATTATTTTTTATGATAGGTAGAAACAATAAAGATAAAGAGAGCAGAAAATTCTATTTATGAAAAAAGAATGTTTCTTTTTGTAAGAGGAATTGAAAGCTCAGGGGCTTTAATATTAAATGTACTTTCCTGCTTCTGAATGAAGCAGCAGAATGAGAATAAAAGAGGAGTATTATACTTAAAGAATTATCTTTTTAATGATTACTTTAGCAAATTGAATGTTTTTATATCTGAAGTTCCTAATGTGCTTATGATACCAAATCAAAGTTTAATGTTGAAATCTGGATAAATTCAGGAAGTGTGAACAATTTTAAAGTAGTAGAAGAAAGGTAAAAGGAGGTTAAGAGTGATATAGGAAAGAAAATAGAAGATGTTTAAAAAAAATTTGGAATTTAATTAGCTTATTTTCTAATAAAATTGGAATACCTTTTGAGTAAACTAAATTTATACTCTTAACTATTTAAATATAGAAACATTTCACATTTAGTTCTATTTTTGTATCTCCCAAACATTATTTTAATAACAGTAAATTAATTTATGATGTTAAAGTATGTGCACATATTTATCTTCTATGTAGATTTCAATATAAGACAAGAATAGTGTTTGGAAAGAATTTTATAGGTCCTATTAGTGACCAATTTGCCAACTTCAGAGATTAAGGTGAAATCAAATTCTGAATTTACAAAATACTGATGAGAAAAATTAACAAGACCTCTCCTATGTCACTTATGAGTTTAAATTGAAATCTGTATTTAGAGAATATTTTGACAATATCTCATGAAGCTAAGATGTGCATCATTTAGGAACTGGACTCCACTGGGTGACTGCCAGTCTCCTTCCCCAGCCTTTTACCTTTTTCAGAAGCATAGTCATGTTTTTCTGGTCTTCTATTTCCCAATTTAAAGCCATATGCTGTAAGAGAAGAAGATGCTTCCCCAGTTCCAGGAAAGGACTTGATATTTTTCAGAAAGTGATCATTTTATGTTTGGAAGGGCCACAATTACAGTCAATAAATTAACACATTTATATAATAAATTAACTGGAGTTAATATATTTATATATAAAGGTTTATATAACAAATTAACAGAGGTATTCTGGGTGTGTACTAGAGAAAGATTACAATTTTTGCGAAATTGTCTTAGCTGTAGTTTAGCATTGACTCTTCTAGTTAACGTTTATCCGTATGTCATGGTTTCAGATGCAATAGCCATTCTACTACCAATCTAGGAAAGAATTCACACTCAGAATGACAAAACTAATGATAAAGGAGAGTAATTGCTTGATTCCTTTACTAGGAATCGCATAAACCAAGCCCAAAAGTCTCTGGCCCACAAAATTGTAAAGTCTGAAAAGTGGTTTCAAGACACTAGCTTTGGAATTTATTGTATAATAATAATAATAATAATATCTAATCAGATAATTTTCCCTCTTTGTAACTATGTAATAAGCCTCCTGAACTAGTTTTCAAGCAGGAAATGTTTTCTAATTATTATGTATTAATCAAAAATTATTTGTTGGAGAATCCTCTGGGCCCCATACTGAACCGATATCTCTGGGACGCCCCAGATGGAGTAGGTGCAGTCTCCTTGCCTCCTCCAGATGGAATCCCGGTGACCATGAGTTTCTACAAGCATGGCTCCAGTATGTGGCTCTCAGGGCTATTCCTCTGAACCACATGGTAGCTCTGGAACTGGGCAGTTTCATCCCAGATCCCAGTCAGCCCCTGATGCCAGAAGTCAGGCCCTCAATCTGCCCCCAGTGCCATCTTCTGCATTCAGCAGTGAAGAAACCTGGTGGGCACCACAATACTGGAGAATACTCTGGGCCCCATACCGAGCCAATATCTCTGGGATGCCCCAGATGGAGCAGGTGCAGTCTCTCCACCTTCTCCATATGGAATCTCGGCGACCATGAGCTTCTATAAGCATGGCTCCGGTATGTGGCTTTCAGGGCTATTCCTCTGAAGCGTATGGACACTTATGTTGCTTCGCAAACTTTCTGATACACAAAGTGAGCAATGGAAAATAAATGATCTAGCATCTGCCCCTGCCCTAAACTAGAGAGAGAGCAGTGACACACAGGGCCTCAGAGGATTGGGGGGGCATGGAACTGGCCCCTCTCCCTGCCCTGACAGGCCCCTGAGTTGCCGCCCACCAACAGCTCTTGGCTCCTGAATGGCCATGATCCCAGAGGCACACAGACCAATCTTGGAACCCAGTGGCTTCTGTCAGAAATGCATCTGGACTGGACATTAAACTATGGTGCAGTGCCACCCCGGGTGGGGAAAGGTGTTTGTCCCTTCTACCTTTTCTCCCCACAGACGCAGTCGCTGCCACCCTCTCAGAGCTTATTGGACAGCCAGGTATGAGACTGCTGTGATGTGACACACTGGGCCTCACGGGATGGGGGTGGGACCTGCCTCTCTCCCCAATCTGACGAGGCCCCGAGTTGCCGCCCACGAGCAGCTACTGGCTCCTGACCGGCCATGATCCCAGAGGCACACAGGCCAATCTTGGAACCCATCTGCTTTTGGCAGAAATCACTCCAGACTTATACTAAAATTATCAGAAATCCAAAATTGTGTGACTGCTTTGTGGCCACGTGACATCATATGCTCTTCATAATCAGCAATAGAAAACAAATTATCTAATGATGCCTTTTTGGAAAGTCTGATTGTTGGGGAAAATTCCAAATAATAATGGTGGGTCTTTTGTCAAAATATTGAATGTGATCAAAGTGGAGAGAGAGTAAAGTGGAAATCAACTGCCACATAGGCAGGGGGAGGGCTGGGGTGGGGGAATATACTGTTGTTCATGGTGGTGGAAAATGTGCACTGGTAGAGGGATGGGTGTTTGATCATTGCATGGCTGAGACTTAAACTGGAAATCTTTGTAACTGTTCTCACGGTGATTCAAAAATAAAAATCAAAAAGTTAAAAAAATGTTAAAAGTAATACAAAAATTATATAAAGCAAAATTTTAAAACTTTATCTTTTTCCCTATTTCCAATACATTTTCTACCTGGTATTAACTATGATTTCTATTTCTAGACTAAATATGAGGATAGCCATACACACTTATAAATAGTATCTATAGTCTAAGGAACCAAATTTCCCTTATATTTGATATTAACTGTTAAATTAACCCCCAATTAAAAATGTCCTTACAGATTTATATTTATTAAATCTACAATAGTATTAATTTACTCACACAATGACTATTATTAGATTTTGTCAATGATTTAAATTTTGCCACTGCTTGACATAAGAAGTAGCTCATTGTTTTAACCAATAATTTTCTGATTAGCTGTGAAGCTTATAGCATTTTTCTTATATTTATCATTACTTGACCTTTATCTTCAGATCATTTACTGCTTGTAGTCCTTTTAAAAATTCATCCTATTGGATTTTCTTTTTGTGTTTATTGATTTCTGGTATGCCTTGACATACTGAATATTAATATGCCATTTGTTATATTGCTAAAAATATTTCTTTCAAGCCTGTGGCTTTTCTTTTATTATTTTAATTCATTATATTCATGCCCATAATTTGATGACTCAATGTCAGATATTGTTATAGGAATGCAGTTATGAGTAGGACAAAGTCAAATTTCCTTAGAGTTAATAGTTTAGTATGAAAGATAACCATTAAACAACAAACAATGTTAGATACTTTTAAAATAGGGCAAAGGATATAAGTAATATTTTAGATATGACAGAAATATTATTTGAGAACTGATTGGAGGTGGTATTGGGAGAAAAGGCATTCCAGTCTGAGGAAATAGCAGGTGCAAAGTCCCTGAGACAGAACAAAGATGATGGTGTTCAAGAGAATACAAAGAGGCAAGTATAGCTTGAAGCCAAAAAGATGCTAGTCTAGAGAGAACAAAAGGCACCGGAAATAAATATGATGTGTAATAACAGGTTGTGTGTTTTACTTCACTAAGGGATAAAAGCAATGAAGGATTTTGTATAAGGGAATGATACAATCTGTCTTCCATCTGAAAAAGATCCTAATGAAAAAGAGAAGTCTGGAGGAGAAAGCATGAAACCACTGTTGGACCTGTTATGTTTGGGAAGACTTCAGCATCAGACTCTCCTGGAGAAGACTGAATTTTAAGGTGGGTGATGGGTGTGGTGTTGAAAAGAACTTGAGTCTGTGAATGATAAGTGTTTGAGTGGCATTGAGAGCTATGGAAATCTATGAAAGTCTGTGTGGGCAGGAGTGTGAATTTGTTCAAGAAAAATTCTGAAGATATTTCAATGTCTATGAAGGGACAATAGGGATAGGATCTTCATGTAACCCTTAAAAGGTGTGGCAATGGTGTTAGAGGAAAACCAGGACAGTGTGTGCAGAGTCCCAGAAGTCAAGGGAAACAATGACATTAATACCTAGGGCACAGTAGGTAGTACATTAAAATTAACTCCTAGATATTTTCTTTGTTTGTCTACACCTGGAAGTACTCAGGGCTTCTTCTTGGATCTGTACTCAGGGATCACTCCTGATAGGCTCAGAAGATCATATGTAGTTTCAAAGGTCAAACCTGGGTTGGCAGCTTGCAAGGCAAATACTCCACCCACTGTCCTACCACTTAGGTCCCTGGTTTTAATTCTCTACTTGAAGTCCTATGAGCCTTTTGGGTTATGACCTCAAATAGGGTCAAGTTTTATGACAGATTTGGCCAGTAGAATACTGTAGGAGCTACACACAGCTGCATCAGATTCCACCCGATTCATCTCTGTAGTTACAGAGTTCAGGATTTAGGAGAAATATTTGGGATTTAGGAGAAATATTAGTTGATGATTTAGGAGATATATTTGGCAATTTTAAGTCATCAGGAACTTTGAGTGGTATTAGTTAAAGGAGACACAATTCTAAGAGTTTTGGGTTCTAAAAAGAATAGCAGGAGAAGGAAGTCACAAGTCCCCTGTTGAGAAATTTTTCTCTTTAAAAGAAATAACGAAAAAGGTAACACTCAGAGGAACATAACAGATCCAGAGAAGGCTTGTTTTACTACCAAGAAGATATTTGAGAGATATTTTCCTGGAATGTGCTCATGTTGATGGTATAAGCCAATAGCATCTACATTAATGATGTAGAAGAGAAAGTAGACCATTTTAGAAATAAAGTCCTTGAGTAGATAAGCCTTAGGATCTAGTTCACAGTGGAAACACTGGCCTTAGATAAGAGCACAGATCATTCATCTACAGATAACAGAAGCAACAAAGCAAAATTTGCAAATGCAGAATAGATAAGCTGATATATATTTTAGTGGCAGGACATGAAAGTGTGATTCAGTACTGATACCATTTCTCAGTGAAATAAGGTCATCATCTGATATTGAGGAGGAATTAAAGGTTTGTAAACAAAAAGCAATAAATAAACTATCTGACCTGGATGGTATAACTTCAACATGAAACCTTCTAGAGCAGCCCTGAGGGGCAAGTGCTCTGTTACTCAGCTGGGAAGAACTCTTTTTTTTTAATTAATTTATTTTTTATTATTATTATTTTTTTAGTGAGTCATAGTGAGGGTACAGTTACAGATTCACACCTTTTCGTGCTTGCTTTTCCCTCATGCTATGTTCGAGAGCCCATCCCTCCACCAGTGTCCATTCTCCACCACCAATGAACCCAGTATCCCTCCCACCCTCCTATCCCATCCCCCCACCCCGCCTCTGTGGCAGGGCATTCCAGTTTGTTCTCTCTCTCTCCTTTTGGGTGTTGTGGTTTGCAACAGGGGTATTGAGTGACCATTGTGTTCAGTCTCTAGTCTACTTTCAGCATGCATCTCCCTCCCCGCGAAGGATCTCCAATCACATTTTATTTGGTGTTTCCTTCTCTATCTGGGATGACTTTCCATCAACATGTGAGGCCTGCTTCCAAGCTATGGAGCCAACCTCCTGGCATTATATACTACTATTCTTGGGTGTAAGTCTCCTACTCTGTTATTTTATATTCCACAGATGAGTGCAATCTTTCTATGCCTGTCCCTCTCTTTCTGGCTCATTTCACTTAGCATGATACTTTCCATGTTGATCCACTTATATGCAAAGTTCATGACTTCATCTTTTCTAACAACAGCTGTGAAGAACTCTTTCTCTATGACTTCTTTGTGCACATAAGTGTCTACCTTTCATTCTACTCAAAATGAATAATAATGTGTTTTATCATAACTTTTCAGAAATCTTTCCTTTCTCCTCTAAAATGCCACATTTCTCATATGGATGGGTTTATATTCAAGCTTCAATGGCTATTTCATTTGCTTGTTTTTGTTTAATCACTGTTACTTTAAGCCCTGTGATATTGTTTAATATTTCACAGTGAAAATAAATACAATTTTAGTTTAATGTAGTCCCATTTGTTGATCTCTGTTTTTACTAGATTGCTTAGTTCCGTGTCACCTTTGAAGATACCTTTATCTTCAATATCGTGGAGGGTTTCGCCGACCTTGTCTTCAATGTACCTTATGGTTTGTGGTCTAATGTTGAGGTCTTTAATCCATTTTGATCTGACTTTTGTGCATGGTGTCAGGTCAAGGTCTAAACCCATTTTTTTGCATGTGGTTGTCCAGTTCTGCACCGCAAGAGATACAGTGACCAGAATACAAAGACTATCCACAGAATGGGAAAGGATATTTACACAATACCCATCAGATAAGGGGTTGATATCAATGGTATATAAAGCACTGGTTGAGCTCTACAAGAAGAAAACATCCAACCCCATCAAAAAATGGGGCAAAGAAATGAACAGAAACTTTACCAAGGAAGAAATACGAATGGCCAAAAGGCACATGAAAAAGTGCTCTACATCACTAATCATCAGAGAGATGCAGATCAAAACAACCATGAGATACCACCTCACACCACAGAGACTAGCACACATCCAAAAGAACAAAAGCAACCGCTGTTGGAGAGGATGTGGGGAGAAAGGGACCCTTCTGCACTGCTGGTGGGAATGCCGACTGGTTCAGCCCTTCTGGAAAACAATTTGGACGACTCTCAAAAAATTAGATATTGAATTCCCATTTGACCCAGCAATACCACTGCTGGGAATATATCCCAGAGAGGCAAAAAAGTACAATCGAAACAACATCTGCACATGTTCATCGCAGCACTGTTTACAATAGCCAGAATCTGGAAAAAACCCGAATGCCCCAGAACGGATGACTGGTTGAGGAAACTTTGGTACATCTATACAATGGAATACTATGCAGCTGTTAGAAAAAAGGAGGTCAAGAATTTTGTAGTTAAGTGGATGGGCATGAAAAGTTTCATGCTGAGTGAAATGAGTCAGAAGGAGAGAGACAGACATAGAAAGATTGCACTCATCTATGGTATATAGAATAACAGAGTGGGAGACTAACACCCAAGAACTGTAGAAATAAGTACCAGGAGGTTGACTCCATGGCTTCGAGGCTGGCCTCACGTTCCGGGGAAAGGTCAACTCAGAGAAGCGATCACCAACTACATTGTAGTCGAAGGCCATGTGGGGGAAGGGAGTTGCGGGCTGAATGAGGGCTAGAGACTGAGCACAGCGGCCACTCAACACCTTTATTGCAAACCACAACAGCTAATTAGAGAGAGAAAACAGAAGGGAATGCCTTGCCACAGTGGCAGGGTGGGGTAGGGGGGAGATGGGATTGGGGAGGGTGGGAGGGACACTGGGTTTACGGGTGGTGGAGAATGGGCACTGGTGAAGGGATGGGTTCCCAAACTTTGTATGAGGGAAGTATAAGCACAAAAGTGTATAAATCTGTAACTGTACCCTCACGGTGATTCTCTAATTAAAAATAAATAAATTAAAAAAAAAAAGAAAATAAATACAATTTTTACTTCAAAGATTTCTAGGCAAATCAGAAATTTATGCTGGTGAAAAACTCCAATTCAATATAATAGTCACCATGCAACCATCACTTAAAATCCTAAACAAATTTTAATTGGATTGAAATTGAATTTATAGATTAATTTAGGGAGAATTAACATAAATAATGTAAAGTTTTCTCTTTTTTGTTGTTCTTTTTGTCATACTCAAAGCAGTGATCAAGACTAAATCCTGTCTCAGGGATCACTGCTGGCAGGGCTTGAGGGACCATACTGGGTGCTGAAAGTTGAAGTCAGTTGCTTTACCAGGTAAGCACCTTACTACTGCATTTTCTCTACAGGCCCTTTCATCTAAACTTTTCATAGAGAATTGCATTATTCCCAATATTTATTCGACATTTTTAGTGTTTTTTAAAAATATTTACTACGATTTTTAAAATAAAATATTTATTAACGTTTCTTAATAAAGTAACCATGACATGTTAAAGACATGGTTTTATAACTCTGAATATTAAAAAAACAAAACCTCATCTATCATCTTCTACAGGCACACTGAGAAAATTTGTACTATAGCTTCATCGATTTGCTCGAGCGGGCACCAGTAACATCTCCATTGTGAGACTCGTCAGCTGAAAATGCTGACAAACATCATGTGTTCACAACTGAGAGTCATCTAGTTGACTAGAATTTTTTTTAATATTTTTTATTAAAGCACTATGATTGAGAGACTGAATGATAAATCTCTCAGAAGAGAGCACAGAATAATATGCCATAGAGATGCCTGCAGACCCGGGGCCAGGTTGTTTCATCCAAGGCAACTCAGAGGGGGATGGATGAGTTCCCCTCCCCGCCCCAACAGAGTCAGCCCTGGGGGCTAAAAATATCCAGAACTCAATCATTGCCATGCTCATGGCAGATATCCACATGCTCCACTTGCTCCAACAACCTTGTGTGATATATATATATATATATACATATATATATATCAAGGTAATATATATATAACAAGGTTCAACCTTTAACACCATGTTACTAATCTCTTATAGAAGGGCTTAATGGCTCCTGGGTGAAATACAGCAATCTTTATACACTTTCCCCTAAGAAAACTTTTTGGATAATTTTTGGCAAATTATTTATAACGGCAATATAAAATAAATTACTTTGGTTCCTCTTTGGGGCCAGGGTTTGGAGTTCAGGATGGAAACATTCAAAATATGGTGGTAGGAAAATGTAATGGTGGTGGGATTGGTGTTCAAACATTAAATGTAATCAACTATTGTGCAAACATTTATAAAAATAAAATAAAATAAAATGAAAATAAAGGACCATGATATACAAAGTTATTTACAGTTGAATTTTAGACATACAATATTGCATCACTGATCCCACCACAGGTATCACTTCCTTCCAGAAATATTTCCAGGTTTTGGGGTCTCTTGATTTTGGTGTTATTGAATCTGTGGTTTGGGTATTTGGCTCTATCATTTCTAATACCACCTTTGTACCTTAATTCACTGTCCTGGCCCCTGTTGCTTCTCATCTGTCTTTTCTCCATCTCCTTTCATTCTTTCTATCTTTCTCCTCCCTACAGTCTGAAGCCAAGTTTGACCTGGGCATTCCTCTTTAATCATTGCATTCCCTCATCCAGTTATTCTAAATATCAAATGTAAGTGATGCCATCTTGTGTTTTATTTTTCTTCTTTTGTCTTACTTAATTTAACATGCTATCTTCCAGTTCCATCTGTGTTGCAGTGAATTGCATCATCTCATCGTTCCTTACAACCATGTAGTATTCCATTGTGTATCTATAACACAGTTTGACTAGATTATAATGGAGCCTCCTCCTGTGGGGGTAAGAATTGCTGAGAAAGAGGAAACCGGTGTCTCTTCAGGGGACTCAGGCAGGTCCAGAAAAGGCAGAGTTTCTCTTGAAATCAGTGAGCTTTAGGATTTGTGCTCCCATGAAAGTCTGTAAATCTTCCATATAAAAAATACAATGCTTATATTTTAGTGAGTTTACATTTACATTTTTAAACTAAAAATAAGTTAACATTCTATCTTCTTTTTCAAAGACATCATCATTTAGTACTACTTGCCTTTCCTTTTTTCTACAATTAACAAAATAAAAAATAGTATCTACAAGAATAGATGGGCTGGAGCAATAACACAGCTGTTGGGCGTTCACCTTTCATGCGGCCAACCTGAGTTCGATTCCTCCGACCCTCTCAGAGAGCCTGGCAAGCTACTGAGAGTACGGAGCCCACGAGGCAGAGCCTGGCAAGCTACCCGTGCATATTGGATATGCCAAAAACAGTAACAATAAGTCTCTCAATGACAGACATTACTGGTGCCCGCTCGAACAAATTGATGAGCAATGGGATGACAGTGACAGTGATAAGAATAGATACCCAAACGTCCATTGATTGGAAAAATATTTCATTGTACAAAGAAATAATATATACATAAAAAGCATTGATGTGTGGTCAACCTTAAGTTTCTAGTTTATTCAAAAAGTAAAAACATTCATAAAATCAATTTTTACTCCATTTTATGGAAAATGCAGGTAAATATAATGCTATTAGAAATAAGGATCTGCACAATTACAGACAGCAAAACCATCAGAGAGAGATTAAAATATAAGAGAAATGGTGAAAGATAAGAGAGAAGTGGACAGAATGCAATATACCAGGCTTCTGAAACTGATCGTAGTTTTCCTGCTCTCTGTCAGGGTGCCATTTTCATTCTGGGAGGATTTCTTAGATGAGGTGAGTTTTTAAATGAAAGATTTGGAGAAAATGGTGAGACTGGCTGTCAGAGCAGAATCTGACTCTGGAACGGCAGGGGAGAAAGCCTGCATGCTAAAACAAAAGGAAGGCTGGCGAGAAGGGCCTTGTGCTCCGCCTGGAAGGAAGCACAGGAGACTCTTGGCAAAGCGATGCGAGTTAATAAGCAGTTTCCTCTGGGGATGGCAGGCCTAACAATAACCACGTCAAAACACAACTTAATGTTGAGAAGAAAGGATGTGGCGAGGAATTTCAATCAAATAAAAATAAATCACAGAGAATCTGCCTCTTAAAACAATCTCGGTGCCCTATACCTACCTCCTTCGCCAGTCCTTGCTAAACTTCCCTGCTCTAGGTTCTAAAGACATTATGACCAAAGGGACCACTCACTACCTTCCTGTTTCCAGAAACAGTAGCAAATGCTTCAATGCTTCTCCCCTTACCCCCTTCTCCCCTCTGCAGGAACTGGAAAGTTTTCTATCACTTTTAAGGAAATAATGAGAAAATAAAACACACTTTTTTCAAGTTATTCCTGTGATTATCTGAACATTTCACATATGTTCTCCTCCAACAGTTCTTTGCTACTGTTATCCCACTTTCAAGTAAGGAAAACAAGAGTTAAGTAAGTTTTCCTAGGTCTTCTGGCTAGTAAGCCAGAATGTCTGGTAGCCAACCAGGTAACCTAGCACCAGAGCTCATCTTCATGACCACTCCTGTGGCTATCTCCTAAGACATCAGCACCAACTCCATCTGAGCTTGAACATTTCCATACTGTTTTTTAAAGACTTTATTTTCATGGAAAACCAAACACATAGGCACAGGTCTAGCAATTTCTATGAGGTGCTTCATAAGAAGACAGAAGCTCACATACTTCTGCCAAGGATCCAGGAGAACCTGTTTCATTTGCCCATCATGTCTGGTTCAGTTAAACAACAATAACCTAGTCCAAATCCCAAATAAATTATTATTTTTGCCTGGTACCTTTCTCAACTTAGAGTACAAAGTCGAGTATAAGCACTAGTTTTCTATGAGACTTAATTTTACATGGTATAATCCTTTCTTACAGATGCCTGCCATAAATAACCAAGTCCTATACTTTTGTTTGTCTAGATAGGCCTTAAATGTATTTGGATTGCCTAATTATTGCTACTCCCCCCCCCAAACCATAGTAATACTTTTTGAGATTTGTAAATTTATAAATTATTGATCTGGCAGGTGAGAGTCCCCTCAAGTCCTGTTTTATGATTGTCCTTTTGTTATTAGGACAATCAACTTACTATTTTACAAAGACAAATTCATCTCTCAATAGCTGAAGTACTATGGATAAAACTTAGAAATGTGTAGAAAAGAGGAAAATCACTAGAAATTTTACTTTCTGAAAAATTTATGTAAATACACATTTTGTCTAGAGAAATAATATCTGAGAAATTTCATTTAAAGATATTGCACACTGTCCCTAGAGCAAAAAATGCTGATATAATAATAAAAAGGCATTCAAAAGAAAAATAATTGGACAGAGGTCTTCTTGTTGAGGCATCTTTATGGTTTAACTGCTTTTGCTATTTGCTAGCCCTCAATACATCTTCGTCTTGGAAATTTGGGATCATAATGTGGCATCTTCTTTCTTAGCTTCAGAAAATAGAAATGTTTATTCCTCATCTCCTTTATCTAGAGTTCTTATCCTTTAATAAAAATGGATGTCTGATTGTGATAGGAAGTCTAAGCCTAGAAAGATATCTCGGGTTGAAGAAAAAGAGACTTAGAAATGAGGCAATAAAAAATAAATTGCATAACATTAAATTTAGTAAGTAAGCACGATAATAGAGTCTGAAAACCAAAGGTGCTGACTGAGCAAGCTTCCACCTCATTTTCAGCTGAGCTTGATGTGAGCTGCATGCTAATCCTGCCACGTGTATGATGCATTATTGAGGTGGCATTCATTATTGGCATTAGCTATTCAGTTTGTATGACATATTTTGTTACTAACATTCTCTTTTCCAAAGTCTATCACTCAGTGGTAAAAATTTATATTGTCCTTAGTATTTAAAGAGCCAAATTTGGCATACAGATTCTAGTGCTTAAATGGAATTTTATTTTAGGAGAAAATAGAGTTGCATTTCAGTGAGACGCTATTACACATTATAGAAGCTTACTAACTTAATGGCTAAATCTGTGGGTGAATAAAAAAATCAATATGGGGAGATACTTTTATTTCTGTGTGCAAGATACAAACAGACTCGCAGATGAATGAAAATACTTATCTGGCAAGGTGGGAGTTCCCCAAGAATTCATTTCCTTTTGGGTTGTTTAGTAAAGGTATTTCTAAGAGTGAAAAATATAGAATCAAGTTTCAAAGCATAGCTTTCATGGTTTTTCTGTTTGTTTATTTTGGGGCCATACCTGGTGGTGCTCAGGACTTACTCTTGGCTTTGTGCTCAGTAATTACTCCTGGAGGCCAACATGGAGCACTAATTATCGATTCTGGGTTAGAGTCAAGGTAAGCATCCTATCCACTGAACTATTTCTCCAGCACATAGACTAATTCTCAAAATTTAGTCAGCACTGATGCTTGTTCTATTGCAAGATTTCCAAGAACACCAATTTAGTCTGTCCTCTTTTTCTCTCCATGCTAATTTGGTATTTCTTTTTTCTTGGACTATATATGGTAGGCTTTTAAGGCCAAGTGATTTCTAACAGAGCTCTAACAAATATTCTCATCTTCCAGATGTCTCTCCTGGGTATGCTCCTGTGAGTACATTGTGGTTAAGCTGTGCCAGACACTCTGGTTCTCAGGGACTCCTCCACATGATCATGACTCCCTTGACTCCTGTGTTCTGCTGCGGGTGGTCACCTGCTTGTGTTTGTAAATGTGCACACTAGCTTTCAGTCTGGGAATTATCCTTTACTTTTCATTCAGTCATTCTTAGGAGCTGTAGCTAGTGGAAAACTCATATTAATCACTCTAATTTACTAGGTTTTTTTTTTGGCTTTTCAGGTCACACCAAGCAATGCACAGGGGTTACTCCTGGCTCTGCACTCAGGAATTACCCCTGGCGGTGCTTAGTGGACCATATGGGATGCTGGGAATCAAACCTGGGTTGGCCGCATGCAAGGCAAACGCCCTACCCACTGTACTATTACTCCAGCCCCCCTCTAATTTACCTTAAAAGCTACCTCTATACTTGTCCTTACTTTTCTAACCCATATTTTCAATAGAAAACAATAACAAGGACAGCAACAAAACCATACAAATTTTTTGAACAAGTTGAACACAGAAAGGTACTAGCAGAAAGTAACTTGTTATTATTGTCATGACTGCTTTGGAAACTTGGCATTTTAATAGTATTACATTTTGGTGCTAGAGCAATAGTATAGCAGGTAGAGCATTTGCCTTGCATGTGGCCAACCAGGTTCGATTCCTCTGTCCCTCTCGGAGAGTCCGGCAAGCTACCAAGTGTATCCCGCCCACATGGCAGAGCCTGGAAAGCTACCCAGGAAATAAGCCTGGAAAGTTTTGGCATAATCGATATGCCAAAAACAGAAATAACAAGTCTCACAATGGAGACATTACTGGGTGCCCACTCAAGCAAACCAGTGAACAATGGGATGACAGTGTTACAGTGCTACATTTTTGTGGGGGTACTCCCAACCTTTCTCAGGAGGTGAGGGGTGAAGGAATGGTCCCCCAGCAATTTTCAGACAATAGGGTAGTACTAGTGCCCAAGGATATGTGTTACGTGAGCCTGCAGTGATGTACATTTCCTGGCTACTTTGGTAGTTCTTTGGGGGGCTAGGGGGCTTCCAGGGCACACTCAGCAACGCATAGGTGACCATGTTGTGCCTGAGAATTAGTGTAAATTGGGTGTGTGCTTTAACCCCTGCACTATTTCTCCAGCCTCTATATTGGTTATTTTCCCTCTATGTAAATTCTGGAAGTATTAACAAATAGTTTATACCTGCAGAAACTAACAGTTTTGAAAATCTACCAGTGATTGTCATTCAGCATAAAGGTTGTCCTCCATATTGCTCAGGCCTGATGAGGTCCTGGGATTCCAAATGATGGCATTCTTCTCTCCCTTGAGTCACAACAAACCAAATTTTAAAAGGAGTTTTATATTTATAAAAAATGTAAATAAATCACTGAAAGCTCTAGCATGGGCATTCTATAAGTTACAAATTTTATTTATATTTTATTTGCTTTTACTTAATATCCCTTTCTATTTTTAGGACTCTATCCAAGAAACCTCATGACTTTTAATTTATCATGTTTCTTCTTTTGGGAAGAGGGGTTTGGGTTACACCAGCTGTGCTCAGGACTAACTCCTTGCACTCTACTCAAGAATCACTCCTGGCAGTCCAGGGATGAGCCTCGGTGGGCCACATGCAAGACAAATGCCCTGCCCTCTGTGTTATGGTTTCAATCCCAATCAATCATGTTTCTTGCTACTACTCAACCTATCATGTTACTACTCAAATGCTTTATTTCAACTTTTATTAAGCAAACCAAACCCAACACTTTTTCAGTGCCTTACACAGGGGTTTCCTCATTGCTGAACTGTCATTTCTGGAGAAAAAGAAACTTGGCTTTAGGTACATGACTGATGTTTTGTCATGTTCCATCACCAATGCTCCAACATCACCAGGAACAGGAAGCTCAGCATGAAGATCTTTTAGCTATGACTGTTTTTCAGACATACCTTAGTTTTTATGAGCTTGAGAAAATGAGAAATTTGGCATTTTATTAAATGCACCTTAATTGAGATTTATCTAAAATTCTTTCATGATTAAGCTGAAATTAATGGAACTGAGTAAGGAAGTTAAGTGCCAATCTCATCACAGTATATAGTGCTCATAACCAACATGACTGATCACTGTTAATTTGACCTTGATCACCTGGCTGGCATAATGTTAGTCCTCTGAAATATTCCTTCCTGTGTTTCCCCTTCCCACACTGTACTCTTTGGAACTAGATCTTAGTGTACAAAACACACGAAGAATGTGTCACAGTGGAGAACCATATCTGGAGGTCATAGTAGCTATAGAAATTATTAGGAGTTTGGATCTATTTTGTGACTCCTTCAAGCTAGAAACACTTTTCAAATCCACTTTCCCAGAAGAAAACTCACACGTCTTCTTTCCAGCAAAGCATGGAACGGGAGAGGGAGATCACCCACACACAGCCTGGTGCTTTACCTGAGTCTTGTGCCTCTGTGTTTTCCAGTCATGAGTTGGAGCAATGGATCTTACTTTCTTCAAACCCTAGAGATACCTTTCAAGTGAATTTCAGAAAAGCTCTTTTAGTGGGTAAAGAAATTTAGATTATTTGCTCTAAAATAGCCCTAACAATAGAACTCTCTGGACCACTCATTTAGCTAGACTTAAACACTCTTGAAGGAATTGGTGAATATTACATAGACAACTTTACATACACTTATCCTCTTTGACATATGTGCCTTGTCATTCATTCTTCTACAAATCTGAGGCTTCTGTCCTGAAACTTATAGGATAATTATATTGAGCATCTTGTCATAAGTCAATTTTTCTCAACATGTGGGCCAAGACAATCAGCGGCAACATTATCAGAAAATTAATTGGAAATGCAAATTGTCAGGCTTTACCCAAGATCCACTGAATTAGACTCTGGGATGGGGCCAGCAGTCTGTTTTAACATGTTCTACACTTCATTATAATGGAAGCTGGTGTTTGAGAACCATTGCAGTAAGCAGCTTGTGTTTTCTCTCCCCAAACTAATTGCAGTGTGATTAAATAGTGTAGCACATGACTTGACATGGGGTGGGAGCTCAAGCAGTGGGCTAAAATGTTATTCTTTATAATTCTGTTATTATTCTATAATTGTTCTATGTTATTTTTAAGGGGAATATTAGCATCTTGAAAATGCTAGTTTGGATGCATCCTATCATTTATGAGTTTCTTCAATTTTCCCATACCTTTTTATTAAAATATCTTTAGCTAATTTTTTGAGAGTGCCATCTGCTTCCTGTCAAAAACTTGATGGATACAATACCCTGAGAGCATATTTATTTTTGTAAAGGAGAACCACAAAAGGAATTACAATTCCAAATAAGAAAATTGTCAAATGTGTGCTTTTAGGCTTTGATTATTTAGAGATAAAGAACTTCCCAGTACAAATCTAAATAAATCACTGGATTTATTGTCTGTAGTTTGTAGTCTGTGTGCAAAAACTATACCAGCCCATTATGTTAATTATGTATGATATATAAGATTAATTGTAGCTAATTAACCTTCTCGGTGTTAGTAAACCAGGATACATTATTATTATTATTATTATTATTATTATTATTATTATTATTATACCTGAAGTTTTAAAAAGTTGTGGTGTTTTGGTTGTTGTTGCTAATTATTTTTAAGTCAGGGTACAAAGTTTAAAAAAAGACAGGAGTCCCAGAACTGGACCTTCTGCCTGAGAAAGAAAAAAATCCAGCATCCTTTAGCTTCCTGTAGATCCCAAGCATTGTCCATTTTATAATTGCACAGTGTAAATAGCACAATAATAAAGGCCAAGGTAGTAGCAATATCAGGGGCCTAAGATTGCCACAATGAAGGATGGAGTAAAGAGAGAAATATATCTAGATGAAGGACCTATGTGTCATTAAACTGCGAAAATTTGCAAAGACTAGACTGCAAAAGTAGAAGAAAATTGTACAGAACTGAAAGAATTTTTTTAAAGGACAACGCTTTTACTATATTGCAACTAAATTCCAATAGAAGAGGTAGGAGAGGCAAACTTAAAGCTAATACAATTCATCCTGGAAGTCACGCCCACCTCCCACAGCTGCCATCATGTTGACTCAACCCATTGGCCCTGCTAGATTGATTGCTGACTAAATCTGTCATCTGAGTTGTGCCTAGCAGTTGAGATTCATGGAAACACCAGTCCCTGGTTCCTGAAACTCCAAGGCGCCCTGGGGATGTCGCCATGCCAAATACCAACTTAGTTGAAGCCCCAGCAGTAGCAACCACATGTCACCACTGCAGCCAGCCATGTCAATTGCTCAACTCTACCACTTCTCAAATATTCTCTGCAGACGTGTGAAACTGCATATAATTTCAAGTTCCAGGTGCCCAGGCTGAGAACTCTAGTGTTTTACGGAGTCAGATTGGGTAGACTTCCCCCAATCCTCCTCACTTCTGGAAGCCCCAGTAGCCACACCCACCTCCCAAGGCAACTGCTATGTCCACTCATTGGTCCAGACCATAGATCCTTAAGCCTCAGGACAGTACAGTGTCCTGTCTTTTAGTTTTTCAATACTGAAATTCCAGTATGAGCACCACACCAAATACGATGGGAAAGTAACATAGAAGCCAACTAAATGCAACAAACAAAAACAGTAACACGGAAAGCAAATTTTCATAGAATGTCTGGAAAGTGTTGTTTCTGATTAACATCACTTGAGTTTTCTAGTCTCAGAGAAGCTAAATGATCTCATTGAAAAAACCTTTAGAAGAAAGAATTAGACTTTGAGTGGTAAATGTAGTATTTACACATGCTAACTTTCAGTGATGTCTACCTGAAACAGGCACAATGTCATAATGCAGTATTACTTTAACTAAAAGATAAGTTAAGCGGCCATAGTGAAGTGGCCAAAGCCATACACAATATGTAAGGCTTTGTTTTGCAAGCAACTCACCTGGATGATTCCCAGCACCAATTTATCACATGTTAAATTAGCCTTTGGTGCTCAGGTCTTAATCTTGGCTCTACGCTCCTGTGAGCATATCTTTTTCATAGATCCTGAGTACTATGTATTTAAACCTTCATCTCAAATCATAAAAAATTAAAAATTGTAAAATGAGAGGGAAAATGGGGACATTGGTGGTAGGAAATGTACACAGGTGAAGGAAAGGGTATTGGCGCAACCTATGACTGAAACCCAATAATAGGTTTGTGACTATTTATCTCACAGTGATTTAATCAAAATAATTTACTAATTAAAATAATTTTTTTAAAAGATAGTATAATTCAACATTTACAGAGAGAATGAGATTAAATTTGGACTTATTGCCACAGGCTTTGTTGGTCTTGTCACAGAAAACAGTAATCACTAGAATAAAGCATGTCATATGGACATAAGTGATGGCATACGGGAACATTAACCATTATTACACTATTGTGTGAATCTTTAGAGTATAAACGCCAAAAGCCCCAAAATGCATGATGAATCACATTGCAAAGTCTGAGTCCTGTAATACTTTTCTCTTCACCAACAGATTCATTTAGAATCTTCCTTGTATAGTGCCATTTAGTGAGCTATTTATAGCTATATATATATATATATATATATATATACATATGTAGGAAACTGTAACTATATAGTTATAAAGTATCAATGCCTTTGAATTAATAGGAATGTGAATTGTAGCCAGATGGACACACATTTCTCAGCATAAAGGGAAAAATTGATTTCAACTCTGAAGATTGTGGTCAAGGTGAAGGTCTTACAGTAGAAAGACTCTTGACACCTTTGGTGTATTGGGTGTGGAGTGAGTGATACTAGAAGATAGGATATTAAGTGGAAAAGAACAGTCAACTTAACATAATGCACTAACTTCAAAAAGCCTGGGTCTCCCAAGTTACCCAGTCGACAATTCCCACCCAACCTTATATCTCAGAGGAAAATGATGAAGGTGGGTGTGCTTTCTTTTCTTTGCTGGGAATCAGCTCCTGCTCCTGGTAAGCTGTCCAGGGTATCTTGGCACAGCAGGTACAGAATCCCTTGATTTTGTAAATGGGCAGTCTGAATGAAAATTTCTAAATGTGATTAAAATAAAAATGCCATGGAAATTGGGCTTGGCTGCCTGCCTCTCCAGTACTGAGAACAAACCCTCCTGGACCTGGCAGTCAAGCTCAGTGACATCGTTTGGACCAGAGTTAAGAAACACTGCCAGGTAGACAGGAGATTTCAATAACTGCAGCCAAATCAGTAATTAGAAGGACTGGGTACTGGGGACACACCAGAAAAGACCCCTATGACCTTTCCAGAGTTGAAATCATTAAAATAAATGTGCACCTAAAACAGTGTTTCATTCTTGAAAAGTACACATTTTATAATGAAATCCATGACTATGAGTCCTGGAGACAGACCAAATGCTGTTGATTGAAATTTTAACTTCTTAATAGTTGTTCTGCTCAGTTCACCTCTTAGACAGTTCAAACGAGAAAGGGGTTGGACCAAAAGGTTCTCTATTAGCCAGGAAGTTTAGAAAAAAATACATTTTCCTAGAGGCTTTCAGTTTGCAGACCTAGCTAACAGGTTTCATAGCTAGCAGACCAAATCTCCACAATTTCCTCTCTCAGTGGTTAGTCTCATCTTGGAAGGGATGGTTCTAGAATGATAAACAAAGGTAATATGTTAAGCAAACGGACTCTACCTGCTCCTGAGAGCAATGCCAATCTTCAGCCAACACGATGACAGCACATTCTTCCGTGGCTTGTTTTAATTGAAACTGATGGAGCTGTGGAACTGACTTGGTTTTGCATAAATCATCATCGGTAATACACTTTCAAGGGTAATCACAACATTAATATACCAAGCAGGAAGTGAGATAATTAAAATTTAGCACATTGCAGTATTGAAGTTTCCAAAATTAATCTAAGTTACTTTTCTCAGTACAAATGAGCAATCGCTTACATTCATGAAAGTGGGCGTTCAAAGAAATACTACATTACACAGACCCTCAGCAAACAAAAAAAATTACCATTTTTCTCCTACATTGCAAATCATGTTAATATTTTATTGCATTTTCCTTTATTCTTTTGTGGTATCAGTTTGCTATTGTTTTTAAATTTTATTTTAGTTGCCTTAAAGCTAACAGTGTGGCTTTATAAAATAGAAATCTTTAATCCTACAAATATTAAAGGGAAAAGTTGACCTCATGTGACCCTTAGGAACACTCAGCAGAGTAAACATGGAGTATACAATGGAGAGAAATGTGAGGATGACCATCTCATTTCAATATATTTAGACTGGGCCTGATGGCGAACCACAGGGGTAAGATACCAAACAGGATGAAGTAATTCATTTGCCTAAATAAATTAAGTCTCTATAATATTTGGTATCTTTAAAAAATTCAGAAAGCCTCTATATAATACATAATGTCACATGCAGACATATTTGGGACAGTAATATTTTACAGATGATTATACTCATGTGTCAATCTGTAAATACCTTCACTCTAAAGGACAAAAATAGCAATTATGGGATCTGTAACAGTAGTATAGTAGGTGGAGTGCTTGCCTTGCACACTATAATTCCTGGCACACCATCTGGGCCCTTTAGCCTTTCAGGAGTGATCCCAGAGCACAAAACCAGGAATAAATCCTAAGTACTGCTGGGTGTGACTTAAAAAAAAGATATAATTTTTATAGCAATTGTGATACTCCCATTCATTAAGACATTGAATAGTGCCTTCCCCTAATAAGAAAAACCTCCAGGTAACCAGATAACATCCCAGATAAATACCTACCCTAACTGTAAGATAGGCATAGTTGGCTTTCTAGCCTCTTCAGTCACCTTCTAACTCATTTGGTCACCTTTCTCCTCAAAAATCACACTTTTTTTTACAAAGTTAGGGATCTCCCAAAGTCTGGTGAGAATAAGGAATGATGAGTTCTTATCACTCTTGTAAAAATTATTTGAACATGTAATTTCACTAAGACTGCATTAAAACCCGTACACACACAAACACACACTCACACTCACAACCCACAGAAAAAATTTCAAATAGCACGTCAGATACTAGAAAAGGGAAATTAGTGGAAAAGAAGGGAGTGTTTCAATGTCTCTTAAGTCATGTTAATCAAATTATACTTTTCTACTGCCTGTATATAAAACTATTTAAGGACACTATCATTAACTACCATAAAGAATCCTCTGATAAACAAACGCTACGATGGGTCTGTTCACCCTCAATGATATGAGACTATATGTAGTGTAAGAAAAACTGTCAATTTCATTGGCCTGTGCGAACTCCCAGAAAACCATGACCAGGAAGATTACTTCGTTTGAAAAATTGTAAGAGCCCTTTTTTACCTTATTATCTTCTGGCTTCTAATTGAAATTTTACGCTTTCATGTTTTAAGTGCAATCATTCCTGTTAATGCCAGATATGATTAAGTCTCATTGAAGTTCTATAAGCTCAATGTAAGTACCAGTTGTTGGCTGTGTCCTTGATAACAACTTCAGTATTCAAATTCTCTTTAGGTTTTATCTAGTATAAATCTAAAAGCTTTTGCTGCTAATAAGTGTTCGGCCTAAACTTCCTGGGATTTTCAAGAAAGAGAAAAATTGAAGAAATGCAGATGCTTTCAATTTCTATCAAATCACACTGACTGAATTCCAATTCACTGTACCAATGTATCACTGTCATCTTGTTGTTCATTGATTTGCTTGAGGGGACGCCAGTAACGTCTCCATTCGTCCCTATCATGTGCTAGTGTAGCCCAATGACATTCTGGGGGCTCTTTCAGATCAGGGGAATGAGGATCGTCATTGTTACTGTTTTTGGCATATCAAGTACACCACGGGTAGCTTACCAGGCTCTGCTGTGCAGGCAGAATAATCTCGGTAGCTTGCTGGCTCTCGAGAGGGATGTAGGCTTTTGGGGCAGCCTCTAATCACCTTTACAGGTTTTCCCAGTCTACTGAATGTAAGCTCTTCACCAAGACTGGCATGTTGTAACAATCTGCACACTGACAAACACGCACCTGCCTGTTGCACCTGGAACATCTGCAGCCTCAGGTTGATTTCCTTAAGGTTGATGGACTGCGCCCAGAGGTTGCTGAGTAGCTGGCAGTGCAGGACCGTATCGCGGAGGGTTTGTGCCAGGGTACTCCTGAACACTGCAGGATAGGGCCCACTTAGCGATGCTCCTGTGTGTGTGAATCACAGATGTCTCAATGTCGCTGGGATGGTACCATATGCCTCTCAGTCCTAGCGTCTCATTCAGAGACCCCACAAAATACAACGCATCATGCCGTTCTCCACTGACATCAGTGAGCTCTGTTCTGCAAAGAAAGCCAAGGTAGCCAGTCTGGGTGTCTCTGAAACTCAGACAGGCACTGAAGTGGGCAGCATGAAGAGCCTCCTATCCGTACACTGTGAAGTAACTAGTGGTGTTCTGAGGGCTGCTCACCCAGATCTCACCCACTTGGGAGTCTTTTACTCCTGGCAGGACCTTTCCGGACTCTGTCAACGGCAGACTATGTGGAGAACCTCGTTCCACCAAATGCACCCTATCATACCATGGCGCCCTCATATCCACATACATGGTAGTGGGGTCTGGACCAGCCGTGCCCTGTGGGCAGATGGCCACGTTAACCCTGTAGCCGAAGGTGGTGCTCACAGTGGTACAGGTCCTTGAAGAGCTTGCAAAAGGAATTCCTATTAGAAGAATAAAATGCAAAGAGTGAAGCAGAGAGGAAGAAAAGTACAAATAAAGCAGAAGAAGGAAGAGAAGGAAAGGAAGAGAAATAGAACAAATGAGGGACAGAGATTGGGAAGAAGGTGAAGAAATCAAAGTGGACATATATTCAGTGTACTCAGTATTAGTGTGTTTTATATAAAGTAATTGGGGAAGATCCCCAATTCACACATATTTCTTTATCTTTCACAAACTTCATTTGACTCCTATGGTGATATCCCCTAGTCCTACTTACCAATATAGTGGAAAGTCCATAGTCTTACTAAAATTTACACCATTTGGTTCCAAAGAAAACAGTCATCAGAGTAGCTTGGCTAATAGTCTAGTTATTTCTTTTAAATTATTTTTTAATTTTATTGAATCAACGTGAGATAGTTACAAGCTTTCATGTTTGAGTTACAATGGTCAAATACCCATCCCTCCACCAGTGCACATTCCCCACCACCGATATCCCTGGTATACCTCCCCTTTCCCACCCTCCCCTGCCTCCATGACAGACAATATTCCCCATACTCTCTCTACTTTTGGACATTATAACTTGCAACACAGACACTGAGAGGTCATCATGTTTAGTCCATTATCTACTTTCGGCACCCATCTCCCATTCCCACTGATTCTTCCAGCCATCATTTTCTTAGTTATCCCTTCTCTATTTCATCTGCCTTTTCCCCTCTGCTCATGAAGCAGGCTTCCAGCTATGGGACAATCCTCCTATCCCTTGTAGTCTAGTTATTTCTCTCCAACTTATGTGCCTTTTTATAACTCCCTGTCACAATACAGCAAGACATATTTTTGTTTCCACATTTTATTTTGGGTTTCAGCCTGTTGAATTTTGATAACTTTGTCATCAAGCATAATGAGGTAATTAAGGAGTACATAGCACAGGTGAAATGTAATTATGTGGGCCCTCAGGAAATGAACTTGTTTAAACAAAGTACTTGAGGGAGGGGACTGGAGCAATAGCACAGCAGGTAGGGCATTTGCCTTGGACCTGGCTGACCCAGGTTCTATTCCTCTGTCCCTCTTCAAGAGCCTGGCAAGCTATCGAGAATATTCCCCCCTCATGGCAGAGCTTGGCAAGCTACACGTGGTGGATTTGATATGCCAAAAACAGTAACAAAAAGTCTCACAATGGAGACATTACTGGTACCCACTTGAGCAAATCGATGAACAACGGGATGACAGTGCTACAGTGCTACTTGAGGGAGAATGATCAAGAAGTCATGGGTGAGCATCCTCTGAGTACCATCAGTATGGGGCTGAGTCAGCAACAGACAGCCAGAGAGCTAAAGGTTAAAACAATAAGTTGAACCCCACATAGATCTGGCCCCTTGAGTAGCAAAGGTAATTTCATAAATGGTTAGTGTTCGTCAACTTTCTGAGAAATCAAAAAAAACAAACAAACTTGAGTTTGATATTTTCGCCTGCCAACTGACCTTCCCAACATTAACCCTCTCTCACAAGACAATATAAGGCAGAGCTACAATTCCAAAATTACTGTACTAAAACCCAAATTGCAATGTGATGCTATTTGGATGGGATCTCTGGGAACAAGAATAAGGCATGAAAAGGGTTGGAGAGAGAGTCCAGTGGGTAAGCTACTTGCTTTGCACACAGCTGACCTGGGTTTGATTCCTGGTATCTCATATGGTCCCCTCAGTTAAGTGGCAATAATTCCTGGGTACAAAGCCAGGAGTAAACCCTGAATACTGCTGGGTATTACCCCCCAAATAAGAATAAGTCATGAGAGCAGAGGTTTCATGCATATGGATTAGTGTAATATTTAAGACTGCGTAGGGAGTTCCATGCCCTCACCCTAAGTAAGGACATAATTACCTAAAAATTGAGAAGCAGTTGCTTAGCCAACACCAAATTTGTCAGCACCTTAATGTTGGATCAGACAGGCTTCAGAGCCTTGAAAAGTTAATGTGTGTTGTTTAAACTACCAGCTCTGTGGCATTTTGTTGTAATAGCCCAAAGAGACACAGACAACAGTAATTAGGGAGACAAAGTTGTCTAGTAGACAAAGTATAATTTGAGAACTGGAGCAAACACAAAGACAGTTTTCAATTAAATAAGTCAATTGAACTGCTAATTCTGGAACTGGTACTATGATGGGGACTGACTCCAGTGAAGACCTGATTCAGAGATTACAAATAGCAGGCTGGAGATTTTTTTTACTCTCACCCAAAGTTAGGTCATTTTAGAAGTTGGTTCAAAGTTCTAGTTCTCAGGGGAGTCACTTGGAGTAGGTGATTTGAAAAATTGGGATGGATGGGATTCCAGTGTTTGCCATGAGTTAAAATTAACATCTATGCCCAAGGTTTAAGTTGTAATTGCCTCCGTTACTGAAGACTGTAGAAATACCAGCAGTTGGGTAAAAAACAAGCAAAGTGCCAGGTATCTATTGGCGTTTCCTTCAGTAGTTTGCAAATTAATTTTCTTTATTGGCGTTTCCTTCAGTAGTTTGCAAATTAATTTTCTTTGCGATTTTGATTTTTGTTTCACCTCAAAAGGTAAATGACTTTTCATTTGGCTTGTTTGTAATTTCAAAACTTATTTTGTAAATATTTTATAATATTTAAAACAGTATATAATGGGGACTCTGTTCCTCCTGCAGCAGAATATAATTAATAATATTTGGCACTTGATGGCACTTTACATCATTAAATCTCTTTGTAGACATTAATTAAGGGAGAGATACTTCATCTTTTTAAACTTTCTATTAGGCTCCTGTTATTGCATCTTATGAATGCAAGTTGCAGTGGCAAGTGAAATATGTAGAATTCAAAATGCAAATCTGTCAGAATTTTGCTTGATAGATGAAGATAGGCCTTTGTGTTTTCTGTTATGATTATCTGTGCCTTTGATTAGGTGTGTAAATAACTTTTATTCATGGCACTATCTTAAAATCTACTTTTATTATTAAAACTATGTGCTGTAATATTAAAACAACAAAAATTTGATAAAAAATAGTTGAATTATTCATGAGGAGAAAGCTTCATGAATACAGACACCCAAGTACATCTTTGTAGAATAGTTTAACTGGCAAATTCAGAGCAGCCCCCTGCTTTTCATTATTTAAAGAAGAGGATCACTCAGCCAAAGATGAACATTCTGATTTCCTTACTTATTCTAATTGCAGCCCAGCCTTTGAACGACTCCAGAGCCAAACTTTCTGCCTTGTTTCCAAAACTCTTTCTCCAAAAGTCTTTCATCATGGGTTTTAGATATCTGGATTTATATATATATATATATATATAATTAGTATACATATAACATATTATATATAATATAATTTACATGTATAATCCTTTTAGCTTATAATTTAAAATAATCAACCTTGCTTTCTACTTTTCACTTAGCTTCCTGCAAGCCCTCGTTTCTATATTTATGTCCTTTATTTTTCTTTTGGATCTTTGCCTCTCTTTACCCAACCTAAAATCTCCATCAGTTCTGGGTACACTAATTTAATTTCTCCAATTACATTTTCTTCTAAAATTTGGCATTTAACTTATCTCTCTAATGACTTTTTTCAGGAATTTTTAATTTTTATTTAATCTTTTAAAAAAGTTTTTATTGAAAATTCATTGATCTATCATTGGTTTACATTACTAAATATGTTTTAATGTTTTAAGGGTATAACTTTACACAGGTTGCTTTTTGTTTGTTTGTTGGGTCACATCCAACAGTGCTCATGGCTTATTCTTGGCTCTGTACTCAGAGATCACTTCTGATGGGGTTCAGGGGGTTTTTTGGGGTGTGGGGATCAAGTGCCATGTCAAGCCTCCTACCTGGTGTACTATTGTCCCAACACCTTTCAAACCATATGTGACCATGCTCGACTGACTACCACAGTTTACTGGATGTTCTTGTTAATCTAATTTTCATCTCTCTTCCAACTTTGGTAACCACAGCTATTTCATCAGAGTCCATGGTTTTATACCTAGTTTTTTTTTTCTGTTTTTATGCTTTGTTTCTTTATATTCCACTTTTGGGTGAGGTTACTCAGTATTTACCTCTCTCTTTGGTCCTTAGTATATTTCAGTTGATTTAACCCTTCTAGTTCAATATATGGTGTAATTAAATTTCTTTCTTTCTAAAGCTTAACAGTATTCCATATACCCAATGGATTTCTTTGTCCATTCATCTTATCACTAGGTGCTTGGGTTATTTTTATATATCAGCTATTATAAATAGTATGGCATGAGTTTAGGTGTGGATATAGCTGTACAAATTTGTGTTATTTGTATAGATATTTAGAAGTAGACTTGCTGGACCACATAGCAATGCATTTTTAATATTTCAGAGTTCTCCATACTGTTTTCCATGGAGGCTGAACCAAATCATCATCCCACCAAGACTGTACAAGCGTTCTTATTCTTCTGTATCTTTACCACTACTTTTTGTTTCTGGTATTTTTGAGGTAAGTAATTTCACAGCTGTGAAGTGGTATCTCATTGGCTTTTCGGTTTGCTTTTCCCTGATAAGTGTTAATGAGCATTTTATTTTTTATGTCCTTGTTAATCATCTAATGACATCTAATAGCCTAGTTCTCCCTCTTGGAGAAACGGACAAGCTATTGAGAGTCTATTGCCTGCACAGGAGAGCTTGGCAAGCTCCCTGTGGTGTATTCATATCCAAAATACAGTAAAAGATATATGCATACCTCTCAGAAAGCCCGGCAAGCTACCAAGAATATCCTGCCCTCACGGCAGAGCCTGGCAAGCTACCCATGGCATATTCAATGTGCCGAAAACAGTAACGATAGATCTCATTCCCTGACCCTGAAAGAGCCTCCAATCGTTGGGAAAGACAAGTAAGAGGCTGCTAAAATCTCAGGGCTGAGTGTAATAGAGACATTACTGGTGCCTGCTCGAGTAAATCGACAAACAAAAGGATGACAGTGATACAGTGATTATTAATCATGTATCTTCGTCGGTATCAGGTTATTCACTCCATGATAATGGTTTCCATGACATATTTGGGGACTAAACTCTAATGGCAAAGAAAATAAAATCAAAATAAACAAATGAAAACACACCAAACAAAATTAACATTTCTGCAAAGTGAAAAATTACCACTAAAATGAAAATTAAAGAATCCTAAATGGAGAAAATATTCACACATTGTATATCTGAAAAAATGTTGATATATATGGTAAAAAACTTTCAGGGAGATTTTAAATGCAAACAACAATCTTATATATTCTCTCTAGGTACTTTCTTCTCCTCTTCTTGCTAGGCTTTAAGCGTAGCCTTTTGCCTGAGTATCCTATTCTATTGTTTCATTTTTTCGCCTCCCGATTTTTAAATAATATCAAATGCTTTCTATCTTAATAATCCCTTCAGCTATAGTCTTGTCACCTTGCAATGGAGACCAAAGATAATCTTATTATGAACCCTAGAAAATGATTTCCACTTAACATAGCCTTCCTAGACACTTGGATCTTCACTTATTCATTTAATGTTCCTTTTCAGTGGTTTTCAAGACTTTTATCTCCCTAAATTTTATATCCAAGAATTCCGTCATATGAACTATAATCACTTTTTATGAAGGACTTCAATCAATACTAGATGAGCAAATACTATCTGCAACCACAAGCTTAAAATATTTTCTTCCATTCTTATCTGCCTTTTAATACTCTTGTTTCCTTTGCCTAGACAGTAGTTCATTAGTAGTTAATCTAATAAACTCCTTATCAATCATAAACACCCAGTTAAAAGAGAATTTCCAAATTCCCTTTCTTATCTCCTTCTTCCACCTTTCCCTAACCCTCACATAATTAGTTACTCACTCCTTTGCACTCCCATGCAGTACCTTAACATGTATTTCAATTATGTGTGACTGTATGTGAGAAAGAATATGTTGTGTTTATATGTCTACACCCCAAAATTTGCTAAGGAAAGAGATTTCTGCTAAATTAGTATTCTAAGCACATAGAATAATTGAAATAAATCAGACTAAGATGACTGTTTCATATTTGAACATAGGATAGAATAACAATGTGGATTTCGTTCATAGTTATTTTATTCGTGTTTTTATTCCCAAAGAACCTAATAAGCAATGCACCCTTCTCCTGCCTCCATGGCAGACAGTATTCCCATGCTCTCTCTCTACTTTTGGGCATTATGGCTTGCAACACAAACACAGAGAGGTCATCATGTTTGGTCCATTATCTACTTTGAGCGCGCATCTCCCATCTCGACTGATTCCTCCGACCATCATTTTCATAGTGATCCCTTCTCTATTCTGTCTGCCTTCTCCCCTCAGCTCATGAAGCAGGTTTTCAGTTATGGGACAACTCTCCTGGCCCTTGTATCTACTGTCCTTGGGTGTCAGCCTCATGTGATGTTATTGTATACTCCACAAATGAGTGCAGTCCTTTTATGTCTTTCCCTCTTTTTCTGACTCATTTCACTTAGCATGATACTCTCCATGTCTATCCATTTATAAGCAATTTTTATGACTTCATCTCTCCTAACAGCTGCATAATATTCCATTGTGTAGATATCCCAAAGTTTCTTTAACCAGTCATCTGTTTTAGGACACTTGGATTGTTTCCAGATTTTGGCTATTCTGAACAGTGCTGCAATGAACATATAGGCACAGATGTCATTTCTACTGTGTTTTTTCACATCCTTGAGATATATTCCCAGAAGTGGAAGCTCAATTTCTAGTTTTTGAAGGACTGTTGGAGCACTAATTTAACTGTTATCCCTTTCCTGGACTTCTACTGTTAGCAGAGATAGCTGAAGAACACTGGATATAAGTAGCAAAAGCTTCATCATGAATTTATTGTGATCACCAATATCTCTCACTGTAATTCTGATATTACATTTTATAGATAGTTTCCCATTCAGAAAGATATAACTAATACAATTGCAATAATTTTAATAATTTATTATGATTCCATTAAGAAACCACTCACAAAGAATTTAAGTATAGTGAATACATATGTGTAATTTTGTTTGGAGAAGCCTAATATTATCTTACGTGCTTAAATTGAACTTTATATCTAAAGTTCCATTTTGCATAGCATCAGTTGTATACATCAAATAGCAACACAACTACTGATAACTTCAAGAAGAATTTGTTATTGAATTCTAGTCAAATGTCTCTAGTGATACATGAAAAATACTGTCACTTAAGTAAATATTGATGAAGTAACTTTTATGATAAAATCAGCAAAATTTTTGAAGACTCAGAGAGCTTACAAATGCATTGATAAGATAAACTTGACATGGCTTGTATAAAGGGAGAGGGAGAGTATGTTTAATGTTAAATTATGTGATACAGATGAATTGATATAGAATAAGAGTTTTATCACACCATTGGAATAACAGCAGATACTCTGAAGTTAGACAGTTCCTGATTTAAGTTATGTCTCTCCCCATTAGCTTTTATCATGGGCAAGACTCTAAGTCTGCTGCTTTATCTATAGGAGTAACACTTATTCTATTGATTTGCCGAATCTGTACTCTCCAGTTTTATTCCAGTAGTGTTGACATATATTGAAAGTATATGAGTCAATATGAATTAATAAATACTTTTTTTACAATGACTATAACCAAATGGGAGAAAGATGCACATCGTATCTCCCCAGAGCCTTTTGTACACACAAAGCTAAAGTCATTTCCTTCAAGAGCTGTTGTATCACCGATAGTACCTACACCTCCTAACCCTGTCACACAGGACTTCTTCCCATGGTGGAGCAATGCAAATGCAAACACAAATGAAAATTATTACTCTTTGGTTATTACTTTTTACACTTACAAAAATAAAATTATGACACAATGTAGAGCTGAGGAAAGTTTCACAGTTTCCCAAGAGGAAGGAAAAGTATACATAATAGTGTACATTATATATATATGTATATATATATATTTATACACATACATAGTGTACATAATGCTTTTATATTATATATGTATATATTTGTCAATACATATAGCACAGCAGGTAGGGCATTTGCCTTGCATACAGCTGACCTGGTTTCAATTCCTCCGTCCCTCTCAGAGAGCCCCGCATGCTACCGAGAGTATCTGGCCAACACAGCAGAGCCTTGCAAGCTAGCAAAGGCGTATTTGATATGCCAAAAACAGTAACAACAAGTCTCACAATGGAGACATTACTGGTGCCCACTCAGGCAAATCGATGAGCAATGGATGACAGTGATACAGTGATCAATACATATATTGATATTCATATATATTTTAAAAAGTGGAACATGTTTAAGGACAGACTCACACTATATCTGGGACATGGAGAGTAATAAAGACAGTGCTGACAGGTATGAAAGTAAAAGACAGGCAACAATCAGATCAATGACAAGATAAGAAATGTGGATTAATGAAAGGTGGAGTAGTAATGAAAGGGCCAGAGTGATAGTACAGTAGATGGGGTGCTTGCCTTGCACACAGCTGGGCTGCAGTGGATCCCAGCACATATGATCTTCTGAGTCCACCAGGAATAATCCCTGAGCACAGAGTAAGCCCTGAACAACACTAGGTGTGCCTCCCCACAAATAAGTAAATAAATAAAGCAGATAACCAATTTAAAAAAGTGGGAGTTTTGGGGCTGGAGTGATAGCATAGTGGGTAGGGCGTTTGCCTTGCACGCGGCCGACCCGGGTTCAAATCCCAGCATCCCATATGGTCCCCTGAGCACCGCCAGGAGTAATTCCTGAGTGCAGAGCCAGGAGTAACCCCTGTGCATCGCCAGGTGTGACCCCCCAAAAAAAAATAAAAAAAAAAATAAAAAAGTGGGAGTTTTAAACAGTGAGATGGCACTATTAAATCTATTGTTCAATACTGATTTTTATTGTTGGTTCTTTATTGTGGAATTAGTGTAAAGACACATTAGACCATCAGTAAAATGCTTCTTTCTCTAAACTAAGATGATAGTACTTTATTATGATTACAACAATAGACTTTGAACATATGGAAGGACCTGAGTTATATTAAATCTACTGTCTCAACTAACATGGTGCATTTAAGGAACAGAAAGTTAATTTTCACTGAGAAGTGAGTTACAGAAGAGAAGCATCCAGTTGAAAGAGAGGAGTAATGGGAGGGCAAGGTCTGAGTTAAGCAGGAATCACATAAAAAGAAAGTCAGAGATTATTACTTTTCAGGTTTGTGGCCAATGCAGTTCAGTAAAAGAGAGTATCAGTACTCATGAGAGTGTCCCAGGGAAGACTACTAAAGAGCAGCTGAATTTTAAGTTCTATTTTAGACACAGTAATAAAAGAATGGTGTTGCTAGCAGGTCAACCTGTACCTGTGGGGTGAGTGCATCAGCAACCTGATGGTGTCTTCAGACTTCCTGATATCCCCAAATTGCCGCTGTGCCTTTGGTCAGATCCCAACAATTTGGGACTAAATTTACTAACAAACAAAATGGACAAGCATTAGGTATGTGGGTGCTAAACCCAAAAACCACCACCAGCTCAGCTATACAAGCTCATTTATTGACCTTATTCCAGAGACCCATAAATCTCAAAAGTGATCAAAAGCACAGATTTCTTCAGACCCCAATTGTCTAAAATTATAGAATTCCAGGAGTACATCATATGTTATTCATAACAAGCAATACAAAAGAGAGTATGGGAAAGATTGTCCGCCATAGAGGCAGGGAAAGGGGTAGGATGGGGGATAATGGGGACTTTGGTTGAGGAAAATGTGCACTGTTGGGGGGTTGGGTGATTGATCATTGCATTACAAACTCAAACAGCAAAGCTTTGTAACTGTATCTCATGGTGATTAAAATAAAATGATAATAAAATTATAAAATAAAATTAACATTCTGAATAAAAAATATAATGTGGAGTTCATGCCCAATTTAATCAGCTTAAACAATGGCTGAATACAAAGTAGTACTCCTACATTAAAAATAAATAAATAAATAAATAAATACCTGACTGTTGAACAAATTGAATGATGAATACATGCAAAACAGGAATGCAAATTCAACCTCATGCTTTTTGCATAGTAAGAATTCAGCTAATATTGTTATTTGGTCATGTTTATTGTTTATATAATTATCTTTACACCAAAACACACCAAAAAGAAGCAGTTTCCTGTTCCCCATGATTTTACCCTTTCATCATTTATGGAAACCAACAGTATATAATGGATTTTGTTGCAAATGTGGAGCTGCCTCTCTCCCTTCTGCACATGCAATCAGTGATTTTGTGAATGAAAAGGCAGTGAAGCAGAAGTAAATGAAATTTACAAAGCCTCTCTACATCTTTCTTTTTTTTTTCCATGAAGATTTAAGGTTTTTTACAAATGGATTACATTCACTCCATGATTAGCTAAGCCAATCTTATTGAAAATTCTATGCAGGAAAACATCTGAGAGAGGCAAATCAATTTTACTGCTCAAAGAACTTTATTCCATATAAAATCAGAGTATTTGTTTGAAAGGAATTAGAGGTGGAAAAGACAAACTGGGTATTTTCCACCCACTTTCACATCTGCCCTTCATCTTCCCTTCTGACCACCTCCTAAGGAAAAACAGTTCCCCTCATGAGACATACATATGCAAAAAAGGGAACAGCAACATGGACAATAATTGCTGCCTATGGCATATACATTTCTCTTGCCCTCAGGATATAAGATGCACTGGGACACCTTCTGTGACTGAAGGGAATCAGTTTATTTAGATACACAATCATTATCAACATTCCTGAAGCCAAAAAAAAAGGCATGACCAATAAGCAAATATTACTTTTAGACATGACTCTAAAAATAAAAATTAGAAAGAACAAACATCTATCTTGAACACAACCCTGGATTTCTTTGGAGAGTAGGTAGACAGCTGTGGATGCAGTTAGCTATTTTACCAATTATCAAAATGTAAGAGAAAGGTGGGGATTGTTGCTATAGCTTTCTTAATGCCTGTGGCCCTTCAGAATACCCAAGTGTCACATGTCATATTTTAGATACCCCCTGGTGACAACTCGTTCCAGAATTTGCCAGATGAATTTTTCAGACTGACTCTGATCCATCTGAAATCTTAGGTCTTCATATGATTTTCACTGGCTGATAATTTGTCTGCACTGCAAGAAGCTATATTTATCATTTTTAATTGACAGGAACTCTTTGAATTCAATGAAAGCCAAATGTAAGAAGGTCTGAGAGTCATCGGAATTGCAACTTGGTAAAGGTCTGCTTCCCAAAAGGCATTTTGCTCTTAAGGCAGCAGAGATGAAACAGGCATATTTGGGGATGTTTGTTTCTTTATTTGAAAGTGTCTTATTTCCCACATCACCTGTACATCATGTGTAGTGACATTTTCTCTGGTAATTACACAGTTTCTTTCAGCAGCAGAGGAAATGTTTGTGTGAAGACACATGATTGTCAGCCCAGGAGGTAATGCTTCTCGTGAAGTTGAATGCTGGACTCTCTGAGATGGATTTTGCTTCGTAAAGGTCATAGGATTTTATTTTCTTCAAATGATGCTGGTTCCAAATAAACAATTCTGTAAGTCAAAACATAGTCAATATCACAAGTTTCAAAGTTTAAAATTTATCCTGATTTAAAATTGTGGTGACAAAGCAACCACTACAAAAACACTCAATAGAGCTTGACAAAATAGGATCATAAAGGGAATGAAATAATTTTCATATTTGCTACAGATAAACCTAATATTTCTATGAAAACAAACACAAAGATATAAGTTTGACTGCCCAAGACAAGGTAAGCAAAGAAATCATATTAATAAATCATTGTTTCTCTCACTTTTAAAAATTAAAATTACTAATATTGTTATTCAGTATTAACCTAGGTTGTTTTTTTTAATCAGGAAGCTAATTATGCCAATCCTTTTAATAATAATCATACAAATCTGGCATGAGAAAACCTCCAAAATTTCTGCCTATACATTGCTCATTATGAAGAATATATTATGTATACTACAGCACCCTAAACTGAAGGTTTATTTAAAGTTATAATTCCTTTCATGTTCATAGTATCACTTTTAAGACATGAAACCAACCAAATAGGCCTCCTGCCTCTATCATCTGGTCTTCTTCCCCAAATTTGCTAACATTCCACCTAAGTCCCAAATTATCCCAGAATCCTCTCTTTCAGCAAGATGAAATTTGTGACACCATAGCACTAGGTTATCAAATAAAAGCAATATAAACAATGGCTTTGACACTTAACATTGGGTCTCTCTGGCCACTGATGACTGCCTCTTACACTGCATTTCAGAACTTGGGAACATGAAAAGCGATTTCATAACCTTGCAGATGCTGAACGTTGTAAATTTTTCAAGGATCTTTTTCCTTAGGACCAACGCCAGGATTGAGAGAGGAAAAGGATCTAGAACACTTATGAACATTTAGACCCTCAGGCCTTCACTCACTGTGAGCTCTGATCCAGTGAGAATCTTAACTTTAACTAGTAAAGGGAACCATGATGCTGGGAACCATGATGCTACAATCCTGCATCTGGAAACATCTCCATGAGGAGCAGGGAGATAGAGAACTGGTTTTTGTTTTATAGCCAATGTCTCATGTTTCTTTGCCATGTGCTTCCTCTGTTCTCTTTATCAACTCCAATGAGCTTGTCAAGTACATTTATTAGAAGAAGGATTAGCACTCACATTCCAGAAGCAGTGAGACCATGCCAGATTTACTATTCCATTATGTCCACATACAGGAAAGCCTATGGATGTTTTGTTTTCTTAAAATGGAGGAAAGAAGAAGAAAACGGAGTGGGGAGTTCCAATATAAAACTGATTAGCTTTCAAACTATTGACTCACTGTTTTCAGAGGTAAGAACTGATGGTGCAGAAAGCATCTCAATGATACTGACGGTTACCAGTAAGCTGACTTCAGAAAAACATATCTGTAAAGACTCACTTCTTGATTATATATTTTTTCTTTTTTCTTTTTCTTTCTTTCTTTTTCTTTTTTTATTAATTTATTTATTTTTAATTAGTGAATCACCATGAGGGTACAGTTACAGATTTATACATTTTTGTGCTCATGTTTCCCTCATACAAAGTTCGAGAACACATCCCTTCACCAGTGCCCATTCTCCACCACCAGTAAACCCAGCATCCCTCCCACCTCCCCAGTCCCATCTCCCCCCCACCCCACCCTGCCACTGTGGCAGGGTATTCCCTTTTGTTCTCTCTCTCTAATTAGGTGTTGTGGTCTGCAATAAGGATGTTGAGTGGCCATTGTGTTCGGTCTCTAGTCTACATTCAGCACGCATCACCCTTCCCCCGCATGGCCTCTGACCAATTTTTACTTGGTGTTCCCTTCTCTAAGTTGCCCTCTCCCCAGAATGTGAGGCCAGCATCGAAGCCATGGAATAAAGCTCCTGGAACTTATTTCTACCATTCTTGGGTGTTAGCCTCCTACTCTGTAATTCTATATTCCACAGATGAGTGCAATCTTTCTATGTCTGTCTCTCTCTTTCTGACTCATTTCACTTAGCATGATACTATCCATGCTGATCCACTTATATGAAAAATTCATGACCTCATTTTTCCTAACAGCTGCATAGTATTCCATTCTATAGATGTACCAAAGTTTCTTCAACCAGTCATCTGTTCTAGGGCACTCGGGTTTTTTCCAGATTCTGGCTATTGTAAACAGTGCTGCAATGAACATATAAGTGCAGATGTCATTTATACTCTACTTTTTTGCTTCTCTGGGATATATTACCAGAAGTGGTATTGCTGGGTCAGATGGAAACTCAACTTCTAATTTCTTGAGAATCGTCCATATTGTATTCCAAAAGGGCCAAACCAGTCGGCATTCCCACCAGCAGTGTAGAAGGGTCCCTTTCTCCCCACATCCTGTCCAGCAGTGGTTGCTTTTGTTCTTTTGGATGTGTGCTAGTCTCTGTGGTGTGAGGTGGTATCTCATGGTTGTTTTGATCTGCATCTCTCTGATGATTAGTGATGTAGAGCACTTTTTCATGTGCCTTTTGGCCATTCGTATCTCTTCCTTGGTAAAGTTTCTGTTCATTTCTTTGCCCCATTTTCTGATGGGGTTGGATGTTTTCTTCTTGTAGAGTTCAACCAGTGCTTTATATACCATTGATAGCAACCCCTTATCTGATGGGTATTGTGTAAATATCCTTTCCCATTCTGTGGATAGTCTTTGGATTCTGGTCACTGTATCTTTTGCGGTGCAGAAGCTTTTTAGTTTAATGTAGTCCCATTTGTTGATCTCTGTTTTCACTTGATTGGCCAGTTGCATATCATCTTTGAAGATACCTTTATTTTCAATATCGTGGAGGGTTTTGCCGACCTTGTCTTTGATGTACCTTATGGTTTGTGGTCTGATGTTGAGGTCTTTAATCCATTTTTATCTGACTATTGTGCATGGTGTCGGGTTGAGGTCTAAGCCCATTCTTTTGCATGTGGTTGTCCAGTTGTGCCAGCACCATTTGTTAAAGAGGCTTTCCTTGCTCCACTTCACATCTCTTGCTCCCTTATCAAAGATTAGATGATCATACATTTGGAGTTGTGCATAGGGATACTCCACCCTGTTCCATTGGTCTATGGCTCTGCCTTTGTTCCAGTACCATGCTGTTTTAATTGTTACTGCTTTGTAGTAGAGTTTAAGGTTGGGGAGGGTGATGCCTCCCATTGTCTTTTTCCCAAGAATTGTTTTAGCTATCCATGGGCGTTTGTTGATCCATATGAATTTTAGGATTGCTTGATCCGTTTCTTTGAAGAATATCATGGATATCCTTATAGGGATCGCGTTGAATCTGTATAATGCTTTGGGGAGTATTGCCATTTTGACAATATTGATTCTCCCGATCCACGAGCAGGGTATATGTTTCCATTTCCTCATGTGTCCTCTTTTATTTCATGTAGTAGCGTTTTATAGTTTTCTTTATAGAGGTCTTTTGCTTCCTTGGTTAAGTTGATTCCGAGGTACTTGATTTTCTGGGGCACGATTGTGAATGGGATTGCTTTTTTCATGTCCCTTTCCTCTGCCTCATTGTTTGTGTAGGAAGGCCATGGATTTCTGGGTATTGATTTTGTAGCCTGCAACTTTACTGTATAAGTCTATTATCTCTAACAGTTTCTTAGTAGAGGCTTTAGGCTTCTCTAGATATAGTATCATATCGTCTGCAAATAGGGAGAGTTTGATTTCGTCCTTTCCTATCTGGATGCCCTTAATCTCTTTTTATTGTCTAATAGCTATCGCAAGTACTTCCAGAACTATGTTGAAGAGAAGTGGTGAGAGTGGGCATCCTTGTCTTGTCCCTGATCTTAGAGGAAAGTCCCTTAGTTTTTCCCCATTGAGGGTAATGCTTGCCGTAGGCTTGTTATAGATGGCTTCGACTATCTTGAGGAAAGTTCCTTCAAACCCCATTTTCGTGAGGGTTTTCATCGTGAATGGATGTTGGATCTTGTCAAATGCTTTCTCTGCATCTATTGAAATGATCATATGGTTTTTATCCTTACTTTCGTTGATATGATGGATTATTTTGATTGATTTCCGAATGTTAAACCCTGGTATGCATCCCACTTGGTCATGGTGTATGATCTTTTTGATGAGTTGTTGGATCCTATTTGCTAATATTTTGTTGAGGATCTTCACATCAGTGTTCATCAGGGATATTGGTCTATAATTTTCTTTCTTAGTGGTGTCTTTGTTTGCTTTTGGTATTATGGAGATATGTGCTTCATAGAAACTATTTGGGAGAGTTCCTGTTTTTTCAATTTCCTGGAAAAGCTTGAGGAGAATTGGCAACAAGTCTTCTTTAAATGTTTGGAAGAATTTGCCAGTGAATCCATGGACCTGGGCTTTTGTTTTTGGGGAGACTTTTTTTTTTAATTTATTTATTTTTACTTAGAGAATCACCGTGAGGATACAGTTACAGATTTATACACTTTTGTGCTTATACTTCCCTCATACAAAGTTCGGGAACCCATCCCTTCACCAGTGCCCATTCTCCACCACCCGTAAACCCAGCATCCCTCCCACCCTCCACAATCCCATCTCCTCCCCACCCCACCCTGCCACTGTGGCAGAGCATTCCCTTCTGTTCTCTATCTCTAATTAGCTGTTGTGGTTTGCAATAAAGGTGTTGAGTGGCCGCTGTGCTCAGTCTCTAGCCCTCATTCAGCCCGCAACTCCCTTCCCCCACATGGCCTTCGACTACAATGTAGTTGGTGATCGCTTCTCTGAGTTGCCCTTTCCCCGGAACGTGAGGCCAGCCTCGAAGCCATGGGGTCAACCTCCTGGTACTTATTTCTACAGTTCTTGGGTGTTAGTCTCCCACTCTGTTATTCTATATACCATAGATGAGTGCAATCTTTCTATGTCTGTCTCTCTCTTTCTGACTCATTTCACTCAGCATGAAACTTTTCATGCCCATCCACTTAACTACAAAATTCTTGACCTCCTTTTTTCTAACAGCTGCATAGTATTCCATTGTATAGATGTACCAAAGTTTCCTCAACCAGTCATCCGTTCTGGGGCATTCGGGTTTTTTCCAGAGACTTTTGATTAAAGTTTCAATTTCCTTGATATTTATGGGTCTATTCAGGAATTCCAAATCTTCTTTGTTCAGTCTTGCAAGATTGTAGGAGTCAAGGAATTTATCCATTTCTTTTAGGTTCTCTTGTTTTGTGGCATATAGACTTTCAAAATAGTCTCTGATTATCTTTTGAATTTCACTGGTTTCTGTTGTGATGTCCCCCTTTTCATTCCTGATTCGGTTTATTAGGGTTTTCTCTCTCTCTTTCTTTGTGAGTCTTGCTAGTGGTTTATCAATCTTATTTATTTTCTCAAAGAACCAGCTCTTGGTTTCATTGACCTTTCGGATTTTTTTCTGGGTTTCCATGTCATTAATTTCTGCTCTAATTTTTATTATTTCCTTCCTTCGGTCTTGTTTGGGTTCCTTTTTCTGGTCCTTTTCTAAGGCCTTGAGCTGTGAAGTCAGGCTATCTGTGTAGGCCCTTTCTTCCTTCCTAAGGAATGCTTGCAGAGCTATAAATTTTCCCCTTAACACAGCTTTAGCTGCATCCCACAGGTTTTGGTAGTTTGTGTCTTCATTTTCATTTGTTTTGAGGTATCTCTTGATTTCTTCCTTGATTTCCTTCCTAACCCACTCACTGTTCAACACTGAACTGTTTAATTTCCTATTATTTTTGGTGTTTGCTTTGATTCTCTGCATCTGTGTGTGGTTATTTTCTATCTTCAGTGCATCGTGGTCTGAAAAGGTAGTTGATACATTTTCTATTTTTCCGATTCTATTGAGGTATGTTTTGTGGCCCAGTATATGGTCTATTTTGGAAAATGTTCCATGTGCATTGGAGAAGAATGTGTATTCTTTCTTTTGGGGGTGTAAAGCCCTATATAGGTCTATTAGGCCTCCCTCTTCTATTTTTTCCTTCAGTGTCAGTATTTCCTTGGTGAGTTTTATTCTTGTCGATCTATCCAGAGGTAATAAGGCGGTGTTGAAGTCTCCGACTACTATTGTGTTGCTAGCAATGTCCTCCTTAAAGTCTGTTAGGACTTGTTTTAAGTATATAGCCGGTCACTCATTAGGTGCGTATACAGTTAAGAGTGTGATTTCTTCCTGTTGTACATATCCCTTGATAAATAGGAAGTGACCCTCACTGTCCCTTCTGATCTTTTTCAACCTGAAATCTATGTTGTCAGATACTAGTATGGCCACCCCAGCTTTTGTGAGGGAGTTGTTTGCTTGCAGGATTGTTTTCCATCCTTTGACTTTGAGTCTGTGTTTGCTCTGACTGTTCAGGTGTGTTTCTTGTAGGCAGCAGAATGTTGGGTTTTGTTTCCGAATCCATTTTGCCACTCTATGTCTTTTAATTGGTACATTTAGGCCATTGACATTTAGAGAGATTATTGTCATGAGATTTTGTGCCATCTTTCTGTGGGGTCTTGATTATATTTTTTATCAAGTTTATAGGATCTAAAGAAATCTGTTTCAAGATCAGTTTCTGAACATTTTCCTTTGGATGCTTTAAGATAAACAAAAGGGAATGGATTATATATTGAACCAAGAGGTTTGGACATGCTCAACTTCCTAAAATTGAATGAATTGCTTGATTTAAATCACCTGGCATAGCAAAATGGGAGAGTCTTAATGAAGTTGGTCTTTGAGATACTGGGCTTAAATGACTAAGCCAAGGTGTCACTTTTTAAAAGTGAATGTCTCAAATCCATATGGCCTCGGTGAGTGCTAACATTCCTGCTAACAGAACTAAAACAGGATCACATTTGCAGACCAACAGGGGGCAGATTGGAGCCAGCTGACCAGGGAGAGAAGCAACCTTTTGCCAGTTGGCATAGGGTAGGAAGCAGACAGCTCTGACCGAGATTCTATTCTAAGCAAGTTGACAGAGGGCTCCACCAAGATGCCAATATGCTTCACTTCACCTAGCCCAGACCATTGGGGTGAACATGAAACCCACTGAGGAGGGAAATAAGAAAGTATCTCTTCCAATGTCTGAAGGGACCACGTGCACACAGCACCCTCTCTATTTGGATCCCTACTGCTACAGCAAAGAAATTTTGGAAAAGAGGGTAACATGGAAAAGTCATTCCAAAAACTTTGTGTGAGATAGTACTGTCAGACAGCTTAAAACTCACTTTTAAGCATTATTGAGGCTATTAGATACTGATGTCTTATCCTTGAGGCAAAGCCCAAATGGCCATTATGCCCAGACTCAACCAGCCTTCTTGGACTGAAATCTTTGGGTAAGGAGGGTTCTAAACTTCTCAGGCTACACCAACAAGTTAAATTGTGTACTCAATGTCTGTCTCCCAGTTTTGATTGCACAATCATGCAGAACTCTAAAAGATCGAATTGCAACATGCACTATTGCTATTCATAGCAAAAGGGTCCAAAGAATTAATTTTTTTCTTGTCTGGTCCTATTTCTATTCCAATGAGTAGTTTTCTGCTTCTTGAAAAAATGAAAAGCATTAGGCCACAAAACATTTGCTATGCCTGGTACATTTTACTCTTGCACAAGTCAACTCTTTGAGTATCTATAATTCGTGAAGTAGATCTGTGGTCCCAGGCCTTTATTAATGGTGAAGTCATACCTGAGAGTTTATATCTAATAAGCCACAAGGTAATTATAAAAAACATAGATATTTGAAAAACCACTGAGAAATGGAATTGTGAAAAATGTGCCGTGAATCAAGTTGTGCATTGTTTCAACCAAGTCAATACTCTGAAATGCCAAGTAAAGTCCTTCATTGAATTTGGCGGGGTAAATGCAGAGCTCAGGTGAGATGCACTTGATGAAGCAAACTATGGTTTTATTGCACTTACTGATTCCCAGTGTGATTCATTTGTCTCAGCAATTGGACATCTGTGTCCACAAAATGAAGGGCATCCAGCCAAGTGTGGGAATGTTCTGATGAAGTTTGGAATTTGTGTGCAACATTTTCCATGCTTGGCTAAATTACTCATAAAATAAGATGATGCCTAATGAAAAACATCCCAGAGAAAAGCACAGAATACATTTAGTAGACAGTGCAAGTGACTAAGCTATTTACCTTTGCCCGATATTATTACTAAAGAGATAAATAGATGACATTGCATAAGTTATATACGTACCTTACATTTTCATTTCTTTCTCTTGTTTTAACTCTTCATGAATCTCTTTCTCTATTTTATTATTTTGCTTTTATAATTTCCTGATGGGGGGAAAGACTGGTATTATACATCTTTTAATGAATGAAATTATCACAAAAGTAGATCCAAATACTTATTTCAGGGTTTTAAGACTTTGGTATATCAGAGGCAATCTATTAGAGATTTTGGATCATTTAAAGAAATGTATAATGTACTACAAAGCTATGGGCAAGGGCCTTGGAACCACTACAGTTACTACTTAGAAAAGGGCTTCTATGTGCCTGAAGTTCTAAGAAGAGGTAGAAAACATTCAAGAGGCCCCTAATAGAAATGTGAATTTCACCAAGAATGCAGCTAGCTCAAAGCAATCTTTAAGGAGAAAAGTCTGGGCTAAATCAATACCCAGTTCAACCCTCCAGTTCACCCCCTACTCATTTACAACAATTGTCTTCACCCTTTCCTCTCAACCAATGACCATACCCACATAATGTTCCAAAGGCGATGAAGCACATTTATGAAATGCAAAGAGTGGAGCCTCCAAGTATACTACTAAGAAAAGAGATTCTGCAAAAGAAGATTCGTAGACTTGGGAATGGGAAAAAGTAAAGTGTTTTGGTTGTTAGCTCCAAGATTCACCAAATGTGTCTCCACATCTGTTTTTCACAGTCCTTTCCCTGATAATATGATTGCTATGCTATAATCAGAGTTATAAACACTCTTCCAGGTGACTGAATGACTGCATTCTGTGGGAAAGCCTGACAAAGGTTGACTTCTGCTTTCAATTTAATGCAATGTTAAAAACCTATTTGGGTCCCATAATGTAAAATCTATACTACTAAATTCTTACAAGAGATGTTTCAATAATGCAATGTTGCTTTTCTTATTGTAATCCAAAATTCTTTCAATATACAACTTCATCCTAATGTGTGTAGGTTTGCGCACGCACGTGCACGCGTGCGCACACGCACGCGCACACACACACACACACACACACACACACACTCTGAGAGACAGAGAGACATACAAACATGTGCACTCAACAGTGCACATGGGAAGATGTGATGAAAAACAGCTTGTATTTCTGTCTCTTATGCCACTAAATTAATTTTAGGCAGAAAACTTGACAAACTTTCAGGAAAATACCACCTAAAATCTCAGAGCTATTAACATCAGTCTGTGATTTGCTCAATGACATCCAATCTCTAAGTTCAGATATTCAGAACTTCCTCTGAAATTAATGATATCTATGACATTTGTAAGAACAAAAAAAAACCACCAAAAAACAAAGTAACAAACAAAAACAACTGCCACTGAAAGAAATCACTATTCATTTGGTGTTGGTCTTTATCAGGAATGAAATAAGAAGATATAAGTAAGGATGACTGGATACATAATAAATGGATGCATGAATGAACGGATGGATAAATGGATGGATGAGTTGGTGGATAGATATATGGAGTAATGAATGAAAATTTATAGAATTATTGAGGGGGACATATCCACCTAACTGACTCTTTACTATAATTATTCATGGTAAACATGCCCAAGGTCTCTATATCTTTAGATAAAGGGTTTTTTGCCCCAAACCACTCCTTTCGGAAAGGGTCTATATTGTTAAATATACATATATGTATTTACCAATGTCATATATACGTATGCATATATACGCATACTCATATGAATATATCTACATACATTAAGACAATGTTGTGGATTTGACTGGTGAACTGACTCTATTAAATACCTGGGTGATTTTTTCTGTGTCTCTGAAATGTTAAGAGCCCTGCTGTTAAGAAAATGCACTCATCCTTCCTTACCACTCACTGCATGGTTCACCTGCTCTTCTGTAGGGGTGCAGGAATGCAATGACAGTGACAATAATTGCCTTTGAGCATTATAGAGGTGAAGAATATTCCATAAGCCCAAGTTGTCACCATCTGTGAAAATCAGCCCTTTCACTGAACAATTAAATCATGTATGAGCACAAATTCCAGGATAAAATAATGAGGTGGGAGTAGATTCAAGTACATGTGACCATATTGTTCAGAGAGTAAAATAACATTAAAAAGAATTATCATTTACTAATGATAAATACAGAATTCAGCAGACAGAGAAATTAAGTCAGAAAATTCACTTAGGCATTTACCTTCTTCATAACCTTATGAACATGATTTAACTTCTCAGGGTCCTATTGTAGGTAGTATAAACTGCTTTTTTTCTACAGACAAATTATCCAGAACATAATATCTTTTTGGATCACACAGTTTTGTTTTAAACACATACAAATGGGGTCAGAAAGAGAGTACAGTGGGTACGGCTCTTGCCTTGCACATCACTCTCCTGGGTTCAATCTCCAGCACCTCATATGGTCCCCTGAGCTCACAGCATCATTGATCCTGTGTGAAAAGCTATGAGTAAGCCCTGAACACTGCTGAGTGTGCCCCCAAAACAACCCCCCAAATAAGTGCATACAATGAAATAAGAAGAGATAAGTCAGGATAATGGATAGATACTGGATGGATGGATGAATACATAGGAAAACTTTACATTAAACTTAGATTTTAACCTTGGTGAAAAGAAAGTCTGGTAACAATGGGTCAATATTCCAATTCCGTATTCATGAAGTGACATTAAATGAGGCTTTTTGAGCTACTGGGCATATTTTCTTCGGGTCTCTAAAATTCCTGACGCTTCTTACTGGCCACAGACCACCTTCTCTCATCGATGTTACAAAAGCCGCATAAACGTTGCTCTCAGATTCTCATATATAAATATAAAGTAGTACCTAAGATGAGATTTGTTGTGACAAATAATAAAGCCAGCTTGGTGAAAGGTTTAGCACATATTTGACACAGTACAGCTGTGGGATTCAGAGGGTGTCTCTCTTTGCTGGGAACTTTATTTATTCAGCAAATGCTACATACCCAATATATCAGTTCTGTGCTAACTGCAGGTATAAGACATGATACATAGCATACCCTCAAAGGCCTTCACAGAGAATCATTTGCAAAAGGAAGATTAGTAAACAGTCACCTGAGCCATCTGCTTCATTTTTCCAAGGTGCAATTCTTCTTTGAAGGGATTCAGATAACAAAAACAACTTTGAAGATTACGTAGATAATTCCTTATAAAAGTACTACTCAAGGTAATAGGGATGCCCTAAGTCTTGAGTAAGAGTCTCCTGAGGCTGTTCTGCTAATCTGTAATTTTACCAAATTAGACATGTTCATATAAAGGTTGCTTACATTTGTGCTTGAATAGGCAATTGCAAGGTCTAGACTGCAAAATCAGAGGACTCTGAAAGAACCCTTTATATTTCTCTACCAATTTCAGAAAACAAGATGAAATTCTACTACCAAATTCAGATGATGGAGGCAATGAATGGAAAATGGAATGGTAAAGTCTGCCATATTATTTTCAGTTGATCTCTTTCTTTTAATATTAAGTGGTTCTGAATAAGATTTTATAGAAATTTACCTTACTGAATAAAGCAATACAAAAAAATCCCAGACATAGCCTACTATGTGGTAAATATGTATAGACCTTGCAGCATATAAACTTAGTGATAAAGAGACTGTAATGGAAGCTATGAGCCCACAGGCCATTTGCCTATTCTACAGCTTTATTTTGTTCCCTTGTCATTGCATCCTCAGCTCAAGTTTCCTTCTCAGACTTGGCTCTCTAGTTCAATCTAGAGAAATTGCCTTCTGTGACCCATTTGCTTGTCTGTATAGTTGGCTCTAATGAAAAAAAGAAAGATTTCTATGCTCACCTGATTTTCAGGATACGTTTGGACCTTGGACTTGAAAAACAAAATTGTTTTCGTTTAAAAAATCATTATGGTGTAGAAGAAAGAATATATCACTTTGTGGCTGTCTTAATCTCTGCTTTTACGGTAGCTAGTTCAGTGATCTTAGATAAGGCCTTAGCCTATCTGAGGGAAGACTTCCCCATGGAATATAGTATATGATAAAGATAATGGCTATATTACATGGCTTATTACATCCACCAGAAAATCTAACACATTGTTGACACTTATAAAGATACTTCTCATTACTATTAAATCACTGTATCACTGTCATCCCGTTGTTCATCAATTATTTCAAGTGGGCACCAGTAACATCTCCATTGTGAGACTTGTTATTGTTTTTGGCATCTATATCATCATAATAATGCCTGATTGCCTAATACTCATCTTCTACCCAATGTATGCAAGCTATGAGCTAGATATTTTCACATATATTAGTTCTCTAATCTTTTCTTTGTTTTGATGCTACATTTGGGGTGCTCAAGACTTATTCCTGGCTCAGCAAGATCTCTTCATAGACTTGGGGACCATACGGGTGCCATGGAATTATCTCTCTGCTCCCTCTTTTTTTTAGTTTACAACTTAATAAAACCACTACTAAAGGAATAGTATTTTAAAGAGTTTTGTGTGGATTAACTTACTTGATTATCTGTGTTTCTCTTTATTTGCTAATGAGGAAACTAAAGCATAAATAGGTCAAGGAATTAGCCCAAGGTCACAGTAGTCTTTCCATTTAATTCCACTCTGAAGTTCTATACTGATGCAATAAACCATGGACATGATCAAGATAAAAAATAGCCAAGTCAGGACTTCACTTTCCACCTTCGCTCCAACACATAGATACCATTAATTCTTTGAAATGATTCTGGGTATAACCCAAACCACATGAGACTGGGACATTATTGTCTAGTGTCCTCAGAGTAGCCCACTTATCGTTTCTTTAATCCTCACTAAAACATTTTGAAGAACTGACTAAAATCTTGGATTACTTCTAGAAATGAATGAGATACACACACAGAGAGAGAGAGAGAGAGAGAGAGAGAGAGAGACCTAGATAAATATTTAGATAGACATTTCTAGGTATAGAACTATCTATAGTTATATATATTTAGAGACTTAGGGTACAGAGAGAAAGAGAGAGAAACAGAATGACTGTCCCTTATCTTAATCACTGTATCACTGTCATTCCATTGTTCATTGATTTGCTCAAGCATCCACCAGTAAAACATCTCCATTCGTCCTAGCCCTGAGATTTTAGCAGCGTCTCTTTACTCATCCTTCCCAAAGATGCCGCATTCGAGGTTCTTTTAGGGTCAAGGAAATGAGACCCATCTTGTTACTGCTTTTGGCATATCGAATATGCCATGGAGAGTTTGCCAGGGTCTGCGTGCGGGCAGCATACTCTCCATAGCTTGCAGGGTTCTCTGAGAGAGAGAAGTAGACAATTTGTTAACAGCAGTAAAATAAACAGGTGTGCATGCTTCTTTTCAAATTAGTATTTTTGTGTAATTGGGATAGATACCTATCTATATAACAATAGGAGTGTAATTGCTGAATCATTCTATTTAATTTTTTTTTTGAGAAATCTCTATACTGTTTCCCCAAGACATCAAGCAATTTATGTTCTCAAAAACAGTGAATAAGGATCCTTTATCTCCAAATTTTCTCTACTCCTCGCCCCTGGTACTTGTTATTTCTGGATTCTTTGATATAGGCCATTATTAGTGATGTAATGTAGTATACTGGGTAGTATATTGGGTCACACCCAGCGTTGCACAGGGGTTATTCCTGGCTCATGCACACAGGAATTACTCCTGGAAATGCTCAGGGAACCATGTGGAATGCAGGGAATCGAACCCAGTTCGGCCCTGTGCAAGGCAAACGCCCTACTTGCTATGCTATCGCTCCACCCCCCCAAAGAGCTTCACTTTTGAAAAAAAATTTACAATATTGACAGAACCTAAGCTAGACTCAAAAAGAAAAAAAATGAGAGAAACCTATTAGATCAGAGAGGAAAGAGGAGAAATTTCAACAAATATCTCAGAAATACAAAGAGGTCATAAGAGGTCGTATAAACAATTCTGTTACACTAAACTGGAGAACCTAGAAGAAATAGATGAATTCTTACTATCATAAAAATTCCACAGATTGGATTAGAGGATGTAAAAACCCTGAATAGGACAATCATAAGTAAGGAAATTTAAAAATAATTTAAAATATACACAAGAACAAAAACCCTGGATCAAATGGGTGCATTATTGAATTCTGCCAAACCTTCAGAGAAGATTCTTTAGAGTCTTTAGAGAAGACTCTTTAAGTTCTTTCAAATTATTGAAAAAACAGGTATATTTCCTAACAGCATCTATGAAGCCAACATTACACTAATACCAAAAGCAGAGATACTAGTCAAAGTTTAAGACAAGGATGAAGCAGAAAAGAAATTAAGAAAACAATTCAACTTAAAATTGCATGCTAACTGCATTTGTAATATGGCCAACATGTTTATCTGGAAAAAAATGATAAAATTAAAAAAATGTTTATCTTGGGCTAGAGAGAGTTCAAAGGCCTGTACACATTCTTTGCATGAAAGAGGCCCAGGTTTGATCCCCAGCTCCATAAGGATCCACAAGTACTAATAGAAGTGACCCCTAAATACTGGTAGTAGCCCCAAAGTATCACCATTAGGTGTAGCCCCAAAACAAAATAAATTTTCACTTTTGCTGATTATCAGAAAACTAAAAATCAAAATAACAACAATATACTACATCACAAACTAAGAATGGTCCTTATCTTAATATGGTCTTGAATTGTTCACAGACCTTTAACACACTTTGAAATAGAGAACTTGATCTTGTAAATTGTACTACAATTTTTTTCTCCCCCGCTTTTTTTTGGTTTTGGGGCCACACCCTGAGGTGTTTAGGGCTTAACTCAGCAATCACTCCTAACAGCAATCACTTATGGCAGGCTTGGGGGCCATATGGGTTGCTGGGAATTGAAACTAGGTCAGCCACATGCAAGGCAAATGTCCCACCCACTGTACTATTGGTACAACCCCAAATTGCAGTACAATTCTAACTAACAACTAATATGCAACACATTGTAAGCAGGTCCCATAATGACACCAGATGGTCTGATGTCCCACTGGAATGTCAGATGATATAGAGCTTTGGGAAATAACGTTCCCTGGGGTAGGGAGAAAAGCTGTGTGTTCTATAATTCTATCAAGTTAGCGGAGGGGAACAAAAATTTGGAAAGGACTAAGGATAAGGAAAAGCAAAACATCTTTTTCCTTCAGCAAGTCCTAATTTCACCATTATGTTAGCCAATTTTGCCAAATCTTGTTGTATTAAAAATAGGGCTGTGTAAGCCCTGTCATAGACTGAGAAATTATAGTAACATAGAGCCACTCACTTCTACTTTGTTCAAAAGATCTTTGATCCCAAAGCTGCCCTTTAAGACCCATGAGATTAGAAATGGTACACTAGCCATCATGTTCTTACTCCTCTTTTACCCCCAGCTGCATCCTTTTCTTGCTCTTAGACTGTTGTTTCCATTATTTGGCTGCTTACATTAGCCAATAGTATATCTGTGGGATAAACAGATCTTCCCTACCCATATTCCCTATATTCCAGTCCTTCCTTAGGAACCATATACATAAGACTATGTTTGTGAATCATACCTGAGAATATGTGAAGGAGCCATTCACCAAAATATTATTGCATATTTGCTTGCTAGATGAATGTCCAGGGTTAAACTGGGTTAGCGGTGTAGAGAGACATGAGTTTAGGACTAGACAGATAGTAGTGTAGTTTAGGCACTTGATTTTCATTCAGTTGGAGCTGGTTTGATCCCTTACACCCAATATGATTCTGGGAGCCTTGAAATGCTCAGAAAAGTAACAGAAACTTGATTCTACTGGCCTGGCTTGGGAGGATGTAGTAAGTATTGGGAGTCTGGTAATAAGAGCAATAGGGAGGGAAGCAAAGAGGTAGCAGGCTGGTCAGGGTCTGGAGACACTTATGTCCTCTAATCCAGGAGAAAATGGGCCCGTCCACCTCAATCACCCTTTATCCAAACTCCTGAGACTCCAAACACCCAACAGAAATGTCTTTAGCCTTCAGTGTTGTTGTGTATTAGGAAACAAACTGTATGTGATGTGAGAGCAGCGTGGCTTCTTTGCGTTCTACTCTGTAAACCCTGTGATGCCACCCAGGACTCGGGAGTCTGACAGTCACAGGCCTCGCTGGCTCTGTCTGGTGCAGGAGCAGCTTTCTCAAACACTGGGCCATTTCCTGCCAGGTTAGTGTCTGGCAACGGACACAAGGAGTTGGGGATGTGATTAATAATCGGCAGCAAGGGTGTCAGGTGATTCTATATTCATCGTGGGAAGGAGCTGAGGAGGGAGGTGTGAGAAGCTTTGGAGAGATGGGTGTATGGACAGAGCTCAGTAAGCTCAGCTCCTCAGCATGATGCTACCCACCTGCCATCTGCTCCCCGAGCCCTGAGCTGTACCAGCCACAGAGTTTTGAAAGGCTGTGCTAGTTCACTGAAGCAGTGATGTCTGGGGTTATTTTGATCCTCACCCCCACCCCCACCACTTATCCTGACCCACTTTTCTATTCACCACAGGGAGAGTGTGTGAGAGCTTCTCAGTAGATGCCAGGCCAGGTGGAACCTGCAGTATTCTGTCTGAAGGCCAAGTAACTGAAGGCTGACTTTCTCCTCCCCTAACCTCCACAAGCCTCCTTTAGCAAAATTTTCAAAATCCCTGATGTTCAAAGTCTGATCCGTGGGCTGTGCCATTAATATACAGAAACTTAACTTAAATGAGCTTGGGTGACTCAAAAACAGAGTGCCCAGCATGCACAACTCTGCAAAAGATTGACCCCAGCATCTCCCACAAGAGGTGATGTGGTTTCCTTCCCTACACAACAGAGGGGAATGTTAGTCTTGGATTCAGGGAGGTGCCTGTGAGCCCCTCCGTGAACACATGCTCCAATCCTGCCCTCCTGTTGCTCACTTCCAAATAAGCCAGTGTTGCTGTCGGAATACTTGATTGGTTTTGTTTGAGGTCAACAGGAACTAACAACCTCTTTTCTGGCACTGGGGATAGAAACACAGGAGTTCTGACTGATAGATACAGCAGGAGCAGAAGTGTGGAGTGCCAAGTCACTTTAAATCTCTGCCCATGGAACAGGCAACCCATCAGAATAGATATCGGGATGGTTGGGGGTGGGCCCAGCAGTGGATAAAAGGAATCTCTCTCTCTCTCTCTCTCTCTCTCTCTCTCTCTCTCTCTCTCTCTCTCTCTCTCTCTCTCTCTCTCTCTCGGTGTCTCTGTCTCTTTCTGTTTCTCTCTCTCCCTCTTTCTGTCTCCTGGACTCTCTCCTAACTCAGGTATAAGGCTGCATACCCCAGAAACATGGCCCAGTACAGTCAAGCCACATAGACCAAGACAGGGCCATAACAGGCAGGTCTTGGATGCCCCGAGTAGCTGAGGTTCAGACAGGGCTTGGATGTCCAGATAGTGACAAGGTACTGAGCACAGGAATCTCACTCATGCACACATGAATAAGAAAGCTGAGACAGGACAACAGGAAATGCTGGGATACAGCTGGGAGGCCCAATGATGGGTGCAGAGCACAGGGGTCTCACCCATGTGCATGTGGCCATGGCCAGAGGCTGAGGAAAGCGTACACAGGATAGAAAGAGCGGAGCAGGGGCTGGACCTGCTGCCATTCACAGAAGGCAAGTAGACTGTGTGAAAGATGAGACATGGAGATCATACATGGGATAGGGCAGTGTCAGGGACAGGACTAGTGATGTTCACAGGTAAAAGAGAATCCTGGAGATCGACATCTGGGGAGGGATCCAGACCCATCTACATTATAATAATAAACTCTAACTTTTAATCTACCGAGTTTTGTAGGCAAATCTTTAATACAATTCTCAAGAATCCAATATGATAGGAAAATCCATTCATGCTAAAATGACTGCAGCCAGATATGCTAAATCCAAATGTGTGTGTGTGTGTGTGTCAAGATTCCCCAGTGAGAAGCACCAGCTCTAGATGATCTCCTGCTAACAAAACACAGTAGTTACTAGCCGTAGACTTGAAGAGCCAGAAATACAATCCCATCTGCCACATTGTCTCAATGAGTTTTTTGTTTATGTTAAAAGGTAAAACTTGAACTTCATTTTTTTCCTTTAGCTTTGGTTCACACCTGGTGGTGCTCAGGGGTTACATCTGACTCTCCACTGGAAAAATCGAACCTGGCTCAGCTGCATGCAAGGCCAGTACCTGTTGTACTGTATGTACCTATTGTACTGCATTGCATCTCTTGCCCAAGCTTTCACTTTTTAAGACCCTCTTCTTTGTCTAAGTGATGCTATATTTAGTAACTTTCAAGTATTGCTTGGGCATTAATTTTCAAGTATTGCTTGGGAGGAGGATTCTTGGGTCCTTTGATATTTTGGTAAAAATATAAAATTAGTACTGTTTTTAAATCTGTGTTCTGTGCCACAGATAACATGAATGCTAGGAATAATTAAGTTTATGTAAATGAATTACTTTCCCCTGGAAACAAAAAGCTGGACATTTAGAGAAGACAGATTTCTTCCAGGCAAAAAATATTCAACATACAAAGAGAGGGTGTGCCTAAAACAAGAATGAAACTCTGCCCAACTTGCTTTGTCTAGACTTGCCTCTCAGAGCTCATCAATTTTTTGAAGTGATGCTTCCAAATCATCCTTGTCGATTAATGAGAAAACCTAATGGCATTTTGAAGACAAAATATTCACAGGTACATATTTATCTTTAGAAGGAAATGGACCAGAACATATCCTTTGTACCAAAAACAGTGAAGAAAGAAAAGTTGTAACTATATTTCTGCATGCTGAATCTGTGAGGTGGAAAAGATCAAACTCTTAATTGAATGAGATGTTGCCCCATTTCCTCATTCTCTTCCCAAGAGCAACACAGAGTGTGCTAAAACTGGAACTAACACTAACTCCCAATGCACTGAAAGGGAAATTGAAACCTCTCCTTAAGATATTTGACTGGTAGGTTTGTGTACTGACAAATGGAGAATATCATGTTCAATTTATCCAAGGGAGATGAATGGTGATTTGCTGTCTTTTTCCTTTCATTTCATCCATCACTGGATGATACCTAATTACAATGAGCTGGAATTGTCTTTGGATCGAGTAACAGTAGTTAGTAATCACAGTTACTGAGTGCTTTACCACTCTTGCCAAGTAGCTTCCATTAATGCATGTCTTACCAAGAGAGGCACTGACTGTCTTAGTCTGGATTAAATTTTTCAAGACTTTTTCTAACACACACCTTCAGTTGTGTTACTTATCACTTGTCATCCCATTGATCCTCAATTTGCTTGAGCGGGCACCAGTAACTCCTCCATTGGTCCCTGTCGCGTGCTAGTGTAGCTCAATGATATTTGCTTGCTCCAGGAACAGGAAGAGCCTCAAATCGTTCATTCAAAGTTTTGACTGAGAAATCTGACCATCTTGTTGGTGGGTGGCCACGTGGTATTTTGATGTCCCATGGAATCCAGTAGGTAATAGCTCTAGTCCAGCAGTCGTCTCTGAATTGCATGTGTCAAGCCCATCTGATTTTCGACGCCTTGGCAAACGAGACAGCATCCCTGATTCTTGACCATCTACAGAGGTAGCAACTCCGGATTCCTTCTCTCACTTAAGTGAAACGTGATACTTGTAGCATAGCTAATTCGATTTCTCTTTGGGATACCTGAATGGCATTCTCATCTTGTTTGCATAGGGCTCAGGTCTCTGAGTCATATGTTAGTGCAGAAAGAACAGTGGAATCGAAGAGATGTGCCCAGAGTCAGAGGTTCTTTGTCCTCTTAACCACTTCTTCAGTGCTCTTGGAGGCGTTCCACGCTATCTCTTCCTCCTGCGCAGTTCTGGCGCCAAGATGTTCCTCATATTGAGTTCTCGACCCAGGTACACATACCTGATGCATTCAGAGATGATCATTCCATTAAGAGCAAATGCAACATCAGGGACTAGTTCATTTCTCATGAACATCGCTTCGCTGAGATTCAGCTGCAGTCCAACTTTTCCACACTCACAGTAGAAGTTGGCCAGCATTTGTGCCACTTGGCTAAAGTTTGGTGTTATCAGAATGATGTCATCAGCAAAGCAGAGGTGGTATAGTTGCTGACCATCTATCTTCACTCCCATTCCTTCCCACTCCAGTCCGCATGATGTTCTCGAGGGTGGCACTGAAGAGTTTTGGTGAAATGGTATCAATCTGCCGAACCCCTCTCTTTACATCAATGATCAGTTCCTTGTAGAATGGTGGGATCCTGGTGATGAATCTGTAATACAGTTCGCAGAGGACTTTGATGTACTGAGTTTGAATGCCCTGTTTGGCTAGGACTTCAATGAATGTGTCAGTCTCAACAGAATCAAAGGTCTTCTTTTAATCGATGAACGTTAGACAGAGCAGCATCTTGAACTCTCGAAAAACTTCAATGAGTTTGGTCACTGTGTGGATATGGTCGATTGTGCTGAATCCTTTTCAGAACCTGGCTTGCTCGCATGGATGTCCTTCATCTAGTGTTCTGCCTAATCTATTCAGGATGACTCAAGTAGACTTGTAGACAAAAATAACAGGCAGATTGGGCGATACTTGACGATGTCATGGATGTCTCCTTTCAAACAACAAACAACAGGACGGTTCTGCTGGTTTTCCATTGGGATGGAACCTTGCATCTGGACAGGTAGCATGTGAAGAACCGAGCCAGTGTATTGACGAGTACTGGCAGCAGATTCTTCAGGTGTTCAGGTGTTCAGATCTGACCTTGTCTGGACCGGGTGCTGTATGTGTCTTTACCAATGAAAGGGCGTATTGGATTTCAAAGGAAGGATATTGGGAAGTACATATCCATCCTTCGGAATTTGGTATGTGGGCAGGTGGACGTGGCTGTCAAAGAGATCCGAGTAAAAGTTGTGAATAATCCTCTCCATTGCTCTCCTGAAAGATGTGATAGATCCATCAGGACGTCGGAGGGCAGTCATCTTGGTCTTGTAGTTGGCGAAGGACAGGTGAGCGTTGCGAATACTTTTCCAAGCTTCTGTCGCATCAGCCAACACTGCTGCTCTTCTCTCTTTGAGGTCTTCCTTTATCACTTCTCTATTTAAACTTTGCAGACCTTTCTTCTCTCTCTATGAAGTAGAATTTTGCACAAAGGAGACGGTGGTCTGATCCTGTTTGGAATTTTGGGACAACAGAGACATCAGTCAGACAAAACCTTCAATTAGATATGATGTGGTCAATTTCATTGTGAAACTGTTCACCAGGAGATTCCCATGTCCTTTATCACTTCTCTACACAGCTTTGCGAGCTCGGACGTTAGCTTGTGGTTGCCCGAGGCTCGTGACAAACTACGTTGGCGAATGAGCGTGAGAGTTTCTGAAGACAAGCGTCTGTTTATGGTTTTCCCACTCTCGGCATTTTTCACGCAATCATGGAGGTGCTGAACCAGTTGATTGTATTCCTCGTCGATGTTGTCACTGACGGCATCTTCCCACATAGCTGCAGTAGGGCCAAAGAGCTCCCAGTTGATGGTCATTCTAGGAGTTTGCTTCTTAAATTTAAACTTTGCAGACCTTTCTTCTCTCTCTATGAAGTAGAATTTTGCACAAAGGAGACGGTGGTCTGATCCTGTTTGGAATTTTGGGACAACAGAGACATCAGTCAGACAAAACCTTCAATTAGATATGATGTGGTCAATTTCATTGTGAAACTGTTCACCAGGAGATTCCCATGTCCAACGTTTAGATTCAGCCTTCTGGAACTGTGAGTTATCATGGATGGCCTTGGTGGACATTTAATGAACTCAGACACTCTCTCACCCTGTTCGTTCCACTCTAGGTGATGGAACCCAATGTGGAGTTCTTTGGGTGACCTTCTAGGTCCTATCTTGGCATTAAAATCACCAACAATGATCAGAGAGTCTCTTGCCCACACGCCTGGCTGTCTTCCCTGGGGCCGCTAGGAGGGGATGGGCTCCAGCTTCCCTCCCCACTCCGAGCAGAGCTCCTGGTGGCTGAAGACCACCGGAACCTAGCTACAGCCATGCTGGAGGCTCCTCTCCACACATTCGGACAGGCCTCATGCCTGAAAGTACCGGCAGAGGAACCCAGGTGTGTGTAATCCCATCAACAACCAACATCCAGAGAGAGACTTAAAAGCAATCTCTCAGAAGCACGCAGCCGCTTTGTGGCCACGCGATATCTTTAGCCTACTTTCTCCTCTGGGAGAAACTGGCAATCTTCTGAGAGTTTCCTGTTCACATGGGACAGCCTTGCAAGCTTCCCATGGTGTATTCATATGCAAAATCCAGTAACAAGCTGGATCTCAGTCCCCTGACCCTGAAGAGTCCCCTGTGCAACATCGTTAGGAGGGCTGAAGTCGAGATAGACTTCTAAGATCTCAGGGAAAGGAGGAAATGAGATGTTACTGAGCCCACCCGAGAAATCGGTGATTAATGGGAGTTTGTGAACAATGATCTTGTAGAATGTGTGGTCTTCTTTATAGAACTTCTCAATTTCTTGTATAATTCCTCAATTTCTTCTTCATTGTAGTTGGATGTTGGTGCTCAGACTACGAAGATAGAAACCGCCAGTAGTAAGCCACATCTATTCATGCATAATTGTTGAATTCGGGTTGTTAGGCATTTGAATGTATCAATGCTCATGGACAAGTTTGTGTTGACGAGGACACAGATGCCACTGACGCCTCTGTTGTTTCATGTCCCGAGGAACAGTTCTTCTCCGGTGTCAAAAATGGCATGATGTGATTGATGCTTTCTCATTTCGGTCAGACCAATGATGTCGTATTTGATTTTCTGCGATTGCATCATCAGGTCCTCAATGGATGCTCCTGATGCCAGTGTATGTGCGTTGAAAGTACAGTCATTTTAGTCTTTCTTCATTTTGGCAGTCTAGTTTGTCCCTGAGATTTTATCAGCCTCTCCTTGCCCATCCATCTTAACGCTGCCATAGTGGGGGCTCTTTTGGTGTCAGGTGAATGAGGTCCATTGTTTTTACTCTTTTTGGCATATAGAATACACCATGGATAGCTCGCCAGGCTCTTCTGAATATACACCTTCAGAAGAGAAAAATATTGTCTACCCTCAGAACAAAAGTATCACTGTATCACTGTAAAGTATATATATATTTTCTTCTATCCAATATAATAAACATATTGTCTTTCTCTGGAGCACAGGACAAATATAATATTGCACATGCTTTCCTAAAAGATCTCTATTCCCTAAGCTAAGATTTCCATAAGACAGTCCACTTTACATATGGCTATTTCTTGGCAATCTTTCTGTTGCTCCTCATGAGTCAATGAACCCAAGAACCCTTGCTTTCAAACAATACATGAAAGTTAATAAAAACGACACCACTTAGACAAAAAGAGGAGTGTCTTAAAAAGTGAAAACTTGGGACTAGAGATATGAAATAGCAAATAAGGCACTTGCTAATTTTAATCATTTTGTTATACCTAAAGACCAAAATTCTTGAGGTGTTAGTGTAAATGAGATTTTTCTAGAAAGACATATAATTGACCACTATTACTTGTTGTATTAACTAGGCTTAATACTCTGATGGTCTCCTAAAATTCAGTAGTAAAGTTATAATTCTGCACAGATGCATGGTGACAAGGTATAAAGTTGGACTTAAATATATATGATGGCTCTCAAAATATAAATTTATTGCCTAAGGTAATACTGCATTCACTAATTTATTCAAAAGTAATGATAATACAAATTTCGCTTTATTTCTGATTAAACATATTTTTTTCAAATTCAATTGTTTTAATAGTTTGATTGCACATGTAAATATTTGTTCCCAGAAAATATATGATTTTTTAATATGGCATTTAATACTAGAATACCAAGCCTGAAATTTTCAATTACCTGATATATAAATGCCAGATACATATATTATTTAAATAAGAATTTACCCAATCACACAAATTTTAGTAAATTAATTGACCATTTCTCTATTACTTATTTTAGTTTATGTATATATTTTTATAAACAACACATATATTAATGTGTATTTGGGTTTCAAATAAGCCAAGGAAATTTAATCACAAGATAGGCTGTGAATTTACAGAATTCTTCACCATATTGATTAATTCACAAACATCAAGAGTTACAGGCCTTTGAATGTAGAAGCTTACATCAATAAAATAGTGAAACTGTTAAATCTTTGCAGACAGATTGAGAATGTGATTTCTAAAGTAGTGCTTGTTTTACATTTTAAATAGTTTAATGAACTTTAAAGAGAGCAAAGACCCATTCTCAAGAGTATTGAAGTTTTCTTTGCTATGAAGATTTAATTGATAACTTATCTTCTTTCCCCATACTTTAAAAATCAGTGTTTCCACACCAGATTCAGTGCAACTGACCTTGTCCACAACAGTAGGCAGACCAGATGTCAGTCTGGTCTGACATCCAGTAGCCTGCCCTACAACAAGCCACTTCCCTGCCAGCAGAACTAATAAAGACTGAGGTGAATGGCAGCTCCTGATAACTTACAGTGTAGGTTGGAGTCAACCATATCTAGAGAAAAGATTCTCTTCTTTGCTGATAGCTTTTCCATATGAATGCTTAGAGAAAGAATTAAGTGCAGATCTCACAAATAATCAATGACAAGAATTCTCCTTGTACCAGCAAAGTAAGGGTTGTTAGGAGTGGAAACTTTGGACCAGGAAGACATAGAATGGGATCCTGCTTGCTAGTGGTACGTTTGTGAATAAGAAATCAATTTCCTTATCTCTCAATTTTGCCATGTGTGAAATGAGAAGAAATAACAGGCATATGTGAAGGATTTTTTTCTGGGGTTCAAATGCCACTAGATCTCCAGGTTATGGTACTGAAAAAGACTGAAAGTGGACCAAGATATCACAGGAAGTAGCACAAAACCATAAAGCTTTATAGTATGGGATTTGATTTCTCTTCATTCAGAAGTCTATTTCTGGGTCATGGATTTGAAAAGTGATAGACAAAATCATATTGGTGATTGGAATGATTAATATTCTTGTTTACTCCTGAAGTTATATATAGATGAATTCATTACATTCTAAATAAAGTGTATCTTTTAATTGAAGGTTTCACTGGGACTAATATATGCTTCACGAAACTATATATAATACTTATTCCTTTATAATCCATGTTAGTTAATGTATTTCTTCAGTACTTTCTATAATACATAAATTATTTACAAAATAAATGAAATAAAATGGTAGGCTTTCCCTGACGTAACATATGATTTCTGATAAATCTTCATGTCTGGGATATGTGAAATGAAGGAATTCACAGGAGAGAATTTTTATGAATCTGGTCTCCCCTGTAATTAGATTTGATAGAATTGCTTTCCTTGAACTCAGCAGAGCCTTCCCTGCTGTTCTCTGCGGTTTCCTACAAGAAAATGTGTGTATCGGGGCTTCTCCTGAGTTGGATGTGAAAATATATTGCCATCATCAGGCATCAAAACAACAAAAGCCCACTCCTCCATTAAGCAATCAAAAGGTGGGCAAAGACCAATTTTAAAGGCCACCTTAATACCATTGGCTTTTAGAACATGACTGAACTGGTTAATTTATGTTGTGTGTATTTATCCACAGTGGGGAGAAAATGAAAGAAAATAGTAATGTTGTTGGAATTAAGGAGTTCTTTTAATAATCTCCTTATTAACTGTTATTAACTGTGACTAGTCTGTCTATTAAATCAAAACTCAAAAAACGTTTTCTTAAAGGTTAGTAGCAATGCAGAAACTGAAACCTCATCAATGAAGTTTTGTACCCAGTAACATATATTAAAAATCTCTAAAATTGTTTATAAAGTTTTCTGGGAATTCCTGTAGCCCAATTTTGTAACTAATAGACATATATGGATTAAATGAAATGTAGCTAGTTAGACTGAAGCAATGAATTTTAAATTTTCTTTCATTTCCATTATTTCTATTTGAATTGAAAAACTTAATATTGATTCAGTAATTGGAAACAGTTTATCTATGTTGGCAGTATCATGAATATAAGCACCTACTCTTTCAATTATAAATAATGTAAAATCTAAATATAGATCAAGAAATTCCTAATAAAAACTGAATTAAGATGTACTTGGAGTATAAAACACACATTTTCTTTTAAAGACAGTAAAAATAAAAGATTATAAAATATGTTTTATATTTTTGATATTGAACATGTTAAAAATAATATTTTATATGTTGTTTGAATATATGGGGTTAAAAATACTAGTCTTTATATTTTTTTGTTTTCTCAAAAGAAATTTTTGTTTTCTCAAAAAAAAAGACAGCTTGAGGATGTCTTTTTTTCAGGTGACTTTGTGGGTCAGAAATTTTCCCCAAACATTCCCTGATGTGTATTTTAACTAATTAAAAAATGAATGAGAATTGTTTCTATCCCTAGATCTCAGGAACTACTTTAGTAATATTTATCTTCCATAGATAAATGAGTTGAACTAGTATGAGATCTGAAAAGATGTTTGTTTTCAAAGTACTCTTGCAAATGGTTTTGTGCTGGATGGAGTGATAGCAGAGCGAGTAGGGCATTTGCCTTGTAAGGGGCTGACCCGAGTTCATTCCCAGCATGCCATATGGTCCCCCAAGCAATGCCAGGAATAATTCCTGAGTACATGATCAAGGAGTAACTCCTGTGCAATGCCGGGTGTGACCCAAAAAGTAAAAAAAAAAGATTTTGTGTTAATGAAAGTACTGTAATATATCATCATCATCATCATCATCATCATCATCATCATCATCATCATCATCATCATTATCATCATTATCATCATCATCATCCCGTTGATAGTCTAATTTCTCGAGCGGTCTCAGTAACGTTTCCATTCATCCTAACCCTGAGATATTAGAAGCCTCTCTTTACTCGTCCTTTCCAATGGTGCTGCATTGGAGCTTCTCTCAGGGGAATTTACTGGTTTTGGCATATGAATGGGGTACATGGGGAGTTTGAGAGGCTCTCCCATGTGGGCAGGAAACTCTCAGTAGCTTGCCAGGTTCTCCCAGAGGGAGAACTAGGCTATAAGATGTCTAGTTCCAGGAGCTTGGTTTTATAGTCTCTGGATGTTGGCTATTGGTGGGATTACACAGCACGGAGGGCAGTCCCTGGCTGTGACCGCCTAGCTACTGGAAAATGGGGAATCTGGGCGGAAGAGGCCCAGTCTTGATCTGAGAAGGCTTGGAGGTCTCAGCCCTGGGTCCCACACACCTGGATTCCTCTCTGTTCCTTCATGCTTGAGGCTCATCCAAACGTCTGGAGAGGGGCCTTGAGCATGGCTGTGGCTAGGCTCCGGAGGTCTTTGGCCTCAGGAGCTCTGCTCAGGGTGGGGAGGGAAACTGAAGCTGAAACTCCACACTGTAATATATAAAAATATAAGAAGATGATGTGCAGTTCACTGATGAGATGAATTAATCAAATAAATAAAAATGTCATGCCAGTCATAATCATTTTTTCAGTTTGTATTGAACATACTTTATATGTATAATATATACTGTATATTTTGTATCATATATCATGTCTAGGTAGTATAATATATTAAATATATAAACAATATTTTATTAGAACCCCACTGAAAACTCACAAACTCTGTATTTTAGTTTTTTGTTCATTTGTTATATCCACTTATATTTGGGTATGTTAATAATTTGGCAATCATTAGTTTCAAGAACATAGATGATCAAATTGATGATTTACCTCACTGCAAGTATCGCAAGGCCAGAATGATCTGCATTTCTGCCTACATTTTTTCTTTAAATCTGGTTTTTAGATGTTTAGCCACTTTTTACAGAAACCTATGTACATATTTATAAGGCCATTTTCATCAAAGCTGCTGTTTCCAACTTAGAAACATGAAGGCAACGACAAATGATCAGATTATTCCCACAGAAGTCACAACTGAAATCCATAGATAATCTGCAACTCTCATTTCAACAATGATTTTAGTTTCTTCCCTCAGCAGATCTCTTATGAAAGCTGCCAACAAGCTGATTAGAATTTTATATCCTCCCCACTCTCAGTGGACCGGTTAATAAGGGATGGAATGACTAAAACCAAGCACAAAGAAGGAGAGTGCGGATAAGCAAGGGTGCTGAAGGCCTCTAGCTTCCTAAGCACATTCAGGATAATCAGCAGTTGACAGAAGGCCCTCACAAAGTGCTTTCTCCATGCTCTCCAGTAAACCAGGCAAAGATGGTGAAACCTCAGTGTTACTTGTACACTTGTTCTGAGACTGTATTAGAGGGTTAAATCAAAGCCTGATTTGCTATCACTGCCTGTCAGATTTCCCTGCTAGTATTGGCTATCTTTAAAACATATTCCCATGGCAACTAGTTTCAAAACAGTTGATTATAGAGCCTGTTCTGTTATGATAGCCAGACAAGCGCAAGTCATTTTGTTCCTGACATAGCTCTTCTCCCCTAGGAGAGTAACTCTGAATTCAATGAGGAAAAATGAGAGAGAACACCTTAAAGTACAAAAACAAGAGAGCATCCAAAGGCATGGGCTTCTGCACTTTTCCAGGTTCCTGGGGAAGTGAGCTGGATGGTTTTACTGACTCACTGTATCTTCCCAGAAAGCAAACCTCTGTTGGGGACACTGTACAGCAGACAGGAATATTTTCCCCTTTTCGGCAGCCTTCTGGAAATAATTTCAGAGGCAGTTTTGACATGCAGATCTTAGGTGCTAGCCAGACTTGACTTGACATTGTAGATTCCAGTCTCTGGGCTAGCCTAGTCTTTGGGATGCAGATTTCAGGTGCTGCCTAGCTTGTAATTGACATGTAGATTTCCTGTGGCAGCCCAGCCTGGTCTTTGGGATGTAAATCCGAGTGCTTTCAGCCCAAGGAAGGTTTCTGTTTTGCTTTTGTATCTTCTTTCCAGAGGCCTAGATTACTGGCCTATAGATACAAGAGAATAATGTTGCTTCAATGTTCTCCCTGTAACATCTTTTGGTGCCATTTGATGACATCAATGTATTGCGCCCTTTGGAAGTGCCATGATCAATAAAAGGAGATCCACGAGGCCCTCTGCCTTTGCTAAGAGCCAGAGTGAGCCTTAGTCCTCCAATCAATGCATTTCTTCCGCGTTCCTATCTCAGTCAGCGCCTCCGACTGCATGAACGTTCACGCAGCAAACCTCCTCTGACTTCTCTTGAGATTTTCCAAATCCGATACTAATGCTGGAGACAATGGTGGATGAAAACATGTACTCAGGTAGAGGGTTTGGTTTTGAAATGTTTGCATGAAACTCTCATTAACACCATCATAAATCATGGTGCTTCCAATTTTAAAAGAAAAACTTAAAATTTTTTTAGTTGAAAAATATAGCAGGATTAGGAAGAATGGGTCCAGATAGAGTTCTTTCACACCAGACATAATCAGTCTAGAAGGCGAATCCATCATGGTCTTCCTTGGTATAAAACTGTTATATCTCAAACATTCTGCCCAGACCTGGGATGGCACTGACTGTTCAGCACAGTCTCCTGTGAATTAGGTCACATCAATATGTAACTGTATCCATTACAGCTCTCTTCACAATGAGTATTGATCAACATCATAGATCACTCACTCAGAAATCTTCATTGATCATTAAATGGATGAAATTAATAGATTACCCAGTTGAAGGTCTATTCATTTAACATGCACAAACATTGACAGTTAAATCTAAGGAGAACCTCACTCTCTCACTCCTATACATGAATTTCATGCCCCCTGTGAGTATTTTAATGAAGATACATATAAATTTTAGGTTTTCTTTATGTGAAAAGTGAAGTGTAAGATACATAAGATATTTTCTGCAATTTACATCTCTATTTAAAAATTGATAGAACTCAGAAGGAGCCTCAGTGAAATCTATTTTTGGATTACATATAAAACAGTATTAATTATATGAACAGCATGTCAGAGAGAATGTACAATATGCTTATGAGGAAAATTGTTTTAAGTAACTTCAAGATTTCAATTTTAAATTATGTCAATTATTACATACCAATATATATTATGCTGTGTAATATTGTCAACAGCCAACATTCAGAGACTATAAAACCAAACTCCTAGAAGAGAGCGACACAGTCTCTTGCCCCTGTGCCTGGCTGTCTTCACCAGGTCCCTCGGAGGGGACGGGTTGCGTTCCCTCCCTTCCTGAGAAGAGCCTCAACAGTTGAGGACCTCCAGAACTCAGCCACAGCCATGCTCAGGCCATTCTTCACATGTTCGGACAAGCCTCACACATGGGAGAGCTGGCAGAGGAATCCAGGTGTGTGGGACTTGGGGCCCAGATCTTGAAGGCTGCTCGGATCGGGACTGGGCCTCTTCCACCCAGATCCTCCATTTTCCAGTAGCTGGGCAGTGATGCCCAGAGACTACCCCCGGCGCCATATGGTTCCATCAATGGCCAACTTCTAGAGACTATGGGACCAAGCTCCCAGAAGCATGCAGCCACAATGTGGCCACACATCTAATAGCCTAGTCCTCTCTCTTAGAGAACCTGACAAGCTACCGAGAGTCTATTGCCCACTTGGGAGAGCTTGGCAAGATCCCTGTGGTGTATTCATATGCACAATACAGTAAAAGATATATACATATCTCTTAGAGAGCCCAGTAAGCTACCAAGAGTATCCCGCCCGCACGGCAGAGCCTGGCAAGGTACCTGTAGTGTATTCGATATGCCAAAAACAGTAACAATAGGTCTCATTCCCCTGGCCCTGTAAGAGCCTCCAATCATTGGGAAAGACGAGTAAGGAGAGACTGCAAAATCTTAGGGCTGAGTGTAATAGAGACATTACTGGTGCCTGCTCGAGTAAATCGACAAACAACGGGATGACAGTGATACAGTCATTTACAAAGTATGTCAATTACAAAGAATTGTTTTTTCCCCTAGACAAGATAGTCCTGTTAGTTTTTCATAACATGTCTTCTATAAAATTTTGCTAAATACATTTGCTAATCTGCATTCTATGATATCTATCCTTATAAAATGGGAAACAAAACTTAAGGCCATCCAATGCTAGGGCTACAATTGTGGGTATGAGAACAGGGTTGATGAAATAAAGGTTCCTTCACCCGAATTGACTCTCAAGCTGAAAGAAACCCAGAATGGAGCAGTGTGCAATGGAGATGGGCAAACACATTTCTTCTAGCATCTGCTTCTATGTCCACCCTAAGGTTATTATTATCTGGACACTGAGGCAAAGGAATGGTAGAACCTGAAGAACGGTTTCCAGCAGTGTTCCTGTCTCAATAGACCATTCCCTGGATAACATAACGGAGGGAAGGGTAAGAAGAAACATCGTCCTTCTTCAGGATTAAGTGCCCACGAGCACTCATAAGTGAAGATTCTAGAGGGAAGGCCAAGTTAAAAGAGGTTTTGTAAAGTGCGGATTTGTTCATCAGTGTATGGGACTCAAACATTTGGGAGTCACATTTATAATCAGGTTCAATAATAGTGTTCAAAATAGGAAGGGTACTTGCTAGTACAGAGCAAAGTTTCTTAATTTATTTTTACTACAACCCTTTTTGCCTAAGAACTGTAACATGGGTTAGTATTTCCTGAAATTTACTGCAAGTTGAAATTGAATTAATTTTTTATACAAGTTTAAAATTTTTTTACTATTTCCAAGCTTCTTGGGAGCTCTGAGTTCAGTCCTGTTACCCTGGCCAGAGTTGTAATCCAGAATTTAAGAAACTAGGATGTAGAGACATGGGGCTTAAAGCATTAGCCACATGTGACCCACTGCAGTTAAAGTGCCATTACTTATATACAGTGTTGATATTGCCACAGTAAACTTGATAAAATTCTGAAAATAGCAAAGCTATCTTTTAAAAAATTATCTGGATGATGTACATATAGTAAAAAGAATTAACATTTGAATCAGAGCCAAATTCAAGTTCTTACTGTCAATGATTACCTGTATGGTTTTAGGCCAGTTACAAAGTGTGGCTGACAAATACATGCTCCCCTTCCTTACTCAGTGCACAATTAATTTCAGTCTTTCTGGCATCTAAGAATGTTCAAGTGTCTGAGCTCTAGAAAATGCACCATGGGCAAAATTAACACATACTTCTTCTTGATCTAGTCCATTAAAACTTCCTGTGTCCAGGAAGTTATTATTAACTTAAACATAAATTTGGAACTGATATAGGACAGAAGGAACTAGGCTGGAATCCAATATGGGGTTACCTGCAAAGCTCTTATTAATTGTATGAACGATTTCTTTCTTAGAAATACAATATTTCCTGCAGAAAATCTGATTGCAGTTCCCTAATGAGTAACTAAGATAGAGACTCTGAATGACCATAAGGAAGCCCATTTGTTAGAAATAAACATTTGTACTGGACTCTATAAGAGCAAGAAATTAATACAGATTGTCTTAAACCACTGTGATTAAGATTTATGTGCTAGGGCAATAAAGCATTATTTACAATAACTAATCCACCCAAACTCACTTTCTTCTTATAAAAGACTAAAATTTATAGAGTTATTTAGAAATTAACTGTATAGTCTGTTACACAGTAAGTGTTGGATAAATAGTAGATATTAAATACTGTCATGCATAGCTTTTTCATTCATCTAGCTATCTTTTTCTTAAAACTAATGTGTTTGTTTTAATCCCATAGAAGGAATAGGCAGCTAGATTCATAAAAGCAACAATATAATATCAATTTTAGAAAGAAAAGCAATTTAATTATTAAGGTATGCTACCTTGGATACAATTCTTACAAGTACCCTTCTCTAACCACGTGAATACCATTTTTGAGGGAGTTGCTAGGGCTATACCCTGCTGTGTTCATTCAGGCCTTAGTTCCTGCTATGTGCTCAGAGATCACTTCTGGACTTGCCCAGGAGACCACATCTGGTGCCAGGGATAAAACTGGGGTTGACTGTATCCAGGGCAAGGGCCTTAACCCTGTACTATCTCTCAGTCCCCTGGATACCATTCTTAATTTATCTGAACCTCTGTTTTCTAGTTATACAAACAGTTAATATGAGTCCATGATTTACAGAGAAAATCACTGTATCACTGTCATCCCATTGCTCATCGATTCGCTCAAGTGGGCACCATTAACATCTCCATTATGAGACTTGTTGGTACTGTTTTTGGCATATCGAATATGCCACGGGTAGCTTGCCAGGCTCTGCCATGGGGGCGAGATACTCTTGGTAGCTTGCCGGACTCTCCGAGAGAAAATATGAGAATAAAATTAGGCACTAAATAAATACAAAAGTATCATTTACTATTTAGGATTTCACAATAATGTATGTTATATTATAAACCTTTTTAAACCTACAAAAACAAAGCATTTTTAATGCAAACATTATTGTTCAAAATGGTATCTGGTTTTCCACTGGACTAGCAAAGTTGAATATTTAAATTGCAATGCTTTTATTATAGTGCATATATGAAACTAATATTACTTGCCCATATTCTTTTTTTCATCTTTTTTCTTTTCGTAATTTAATTTTATTTTATGAGGTTGTTCACAATAATTTATTGCATCCAATATTTAAACACCAATCCCACTACCATTATACCTTACCAAAAATATTTCCAATTTTCCCAACCACCACCCAAGTGTGCCTAATACCAAGCCCTAAAATGATTTATTTTGTATTGTCCTGTTCATTGTGAGTAGTTCCATAAAAGTGATCAAAAATTTTTCCTTAGAAGAAAGTGTGAAGATCCTTGTATCTCACCCTGGAACCACTGAGCCCTTGTAAAAGATATTACTAACATGTTGTTACACTTTGAGCCTTGATTTTATTTTTAATTGAGATTGGTTGCATCCTTTCCAAAATCTGGTGCTCCTGGTACATCAGTTTTATAGAGAATAAGATGTTTCATGGCTGAAAAATGTAGCTGTTGGATACAAAAATTCTAAAGTTTTAAACAATATGATACAGCTGGAGTTCATTTTTTTTTTTTATTTTAACTTTTTGCTTTTTGAGTCACACCCAGTGATGCACAGGGGTTACTTCTGGCTCTGCGCTCAGGAATTCCTCCTGATGGTGCTGGGGGACCATATGGGATGCTGGTAATCAAACCGGGGCTGGCCTCGTGCAAGGCAAACACCCTACCCGCTGTACTATTGCTCCATCCCCTGGAGTTCAGTTTGTTTGTTTTTTTTAATTAGTGAATTGCCATGAGTTACAGTTACAAACTTGTGAACTTTCATGTTTGCATTTTGTTTATATCCCTCCACCAGTGCACAGTCCCCTCCACCAATGTTCTCAGTATCCCTCCCACCCTCCCACCCCATCCCCCCCCCTCCACCCCACCTCTGTGGCAGGGCATTCCCCCTTGTTCTCTCTCTCTTTCTCCTTTTGGGTGTTGTGGTTTGCAACAGTTTTTTAACTGGATGATGATTTAGGTATCTGAGGCATCTCTGCAGCTTGGTGATCTCTTCTGAGATTTAGTTGTGAGACTCCTTGTAATTATGGTGGGTTAATGAGATTTTGTGGTGCTAGAGGCAGTTTGTGGGCCTGACTGCCAAGCTTCCATAAGAACAGGGGGGATGGAGGGGTGGCCCATGCGACACCATGAAAGCCTGGAGATTTTCATTACAAAACAGGCATACCTAAGCTTTTCAACAGATTCACTCATGGATGAGGCGTATCCTTCCTTGTGAGATCAGCTGTTAGCACAGCAGTGATTAGGATCTGGAAGTTTTCAGCTGCTGGGGCTCTGTTAGTGTGTGTGCGGGGGTGGGATTCCCTGGCCCTCTCAGTACTTTCCCATATTCTCATATGCTTAAACTGATGAATCAACTGAAATAGTTTGAAATGTCTCATTTTAAAAAAATTAAAGAAGGGAAAATGACATTGCTAACAGTAAATCAAATATAATAAAGTTGGATTTGACTGATCAAGAAAAAGTGGAAGCCTCACTTTCCTGCTGTTGTTGAAATACCTTCAGGAAGGGAAAAAAAAGTGCTGGGAGCTGGGCCTTCATTTGGATCAAACCAAACCTTGTAAGATGTCAATTAAGTAAGCTGTGGAGAATCTATGTTCTACTTTATTATTTTTTGTGTGTGTTTTTTCTTTTTGGGTCACACCTGGTGATGTTCAGGGGTTACTCCTGGCTCTGCACTCAGGAATCACTCCTGGTGGTTCTCAGGAAACCATATGGGATGCTGGGAATCGAACCTGGGTCGGCCTCATGCAAGGCAAATGCCCTACCCGCTGCGCTATCGCTCCAGCCCCTATGTTCTACTTTAAACTGTTCTTAAATCCTTTAAATTTTACAATTTAAAATCTCTTAAAACACACCATATGAATTTTACTGATGTGAATTGAAGGTTATCAAAAAGTCAAACCTTGCTGAAACAGCATTTGGTTAATTCCTTACATGGCCCCACCATGAAGGTTCCTGTTTATCATAAGATAGGAAGTTAAAACTTTGAATATTTCAAATATGCATTCTTGTATCTTGAGGAACAGAGGGGCAGAGTGTAAAGACGGTTGGAAATAATCACTCTGGACAAGATCTGAGTGCTGGAAGGAGAGAAAGTGATATGCATGATATCCTTTTAGTAACGGTATTGCAAACCAGAGTGAAAGACAGAAAGGGGAAGTGTTTGGCATAGAGGAGCTGCAGGGATGGGGGAATGGGAAGGAGGCAAACTAGGGACATTGTTGGTGACAGGAAATGTGCTCTGATGAAGGGATGGGTGTTGGAATATTGTATGACTGAAACTCAATCATGAACAAATTTGTAACTATATCTCACGGTGATTCAATAAAAAATTTTAATAAAATTAAAACTAAAAAGAAAAAAGAAAATAATAACTATTAATTAGTTACTATTTAAAGCTATATTAAGAAGAGTGAAAATAACACATTTTTCTGATGATGACTCAATAAACATGAGTGGAACCGTAGCCACTGAAATCTATGTAACATAATGACTTAATGACATGTTAATATCACTTGTCCTCAATACCTGGAAATTACATAATGAGAAGGGTACTTCAGAACAATGGTATAAGAAAACAGTTTAATGATTAGAAGTATATCATACACCCCAAATGAGAAACATTGTACAAAACAGGTGACTAGTACTCACCAAACTGCTAAGGAGTTTGGTGAAAAACTAAGAAACTGTCACAGATCAAAGGACAAGAAACCCTGAAAACTAGAAGCAGTATGGTATTCTAGACTAGAGCTTAGAACAAACTAAGGACAAAAGTAATATTAGGGGAAGTTGAAACTGCCATACCAATTTAGAGCTGTCAGAGCTAAGTGGGCTTCTCTGTAAGAGCTTTGCAATTTTCTTTGTAAATCTAAAAGTATTTTAAATTTGAATAGCTTATTTTAAAAACATACAACTTTAATAAATAGAAAACATTGATTAATTTTATTTATAGAGATACAGTTGTGTTATTCTAAAATAGCATCACCAAATATAAAAAATAGGGTTCACTCCCCCTGCACCATCTCTAGGCCAGCAGAGAAACCGGGAATGTTCCCAGCAGAGTCCTTTCCCTCCAACTCATAGGTGAGCAGCACTCCTTATCAGCTTCATCTGCCCTCACCTCTCCCTGTTCCCTGGCCTGGAACAACAACAGGATTATCTTTTAGGTTTCCAGAAGCACCCAGCCAATACCTTCTTCATACCTCTGCGAGGAACATGCTCAGGATTCCTGCAGTGAAGATACAGACTCTGGAGGGTCTTGGCTTTGTGCTAATACTAATTTAAACCTAACTCTCTTCACCTATTTTCATATGAAATCACAGAGCCTTAAATTATAGCCAAAGGAACAGTATGGCTATGAATCAACCTGAAACCCTCACAAAGTATCAGGGCTAAATTCTTGCCCACCCCCCAGGACCCCCAAGGCTTGTTGGCTGTCGTCCTAGTTAAGCAACACAACGCTGGCCCAGATAATCCTTGGCATCACATTTTTGGGCCCTAGTATTAAGCAGCCAACCTGTACGGCCAAAAGTCACTGAGTATGATAAAATATGGAATAGAATAGCCAAAAGAAGAAAACAAAAACAACGAAATAAAGCAATATGAGAAACAAAAGTTAAGAAAATTGAAATTAAAACATAAAATACATATTAAAAGAGCACAGAATGAAGTATTGATAACACCAAATCAGTATGACCATTGAAAAGACATATTGTACTAAAATTACAATAACGTAAGGATGAAAAAAGTCTATTAAAATATCTAGTCATAGTGATTTATAGAAAAATTAAATTGTCATCAGATATTGATGTTTCAGCCTGAAGATGGAGTAATATACTTAACATGCTGAAACAAAGAAAAATATGAGCAAATCTTTTATGTCCAGCTGAATTAAATTTCAAGTATAAACTGCATAATATGACATAAAAATGTAGAATATTGTTTTAATGAGAACTTACCAAATATTCTAGACAGCAAGATTAAATCATTGCAAACTGCTTGAGATATCAACATAAAGACTGGTGATGGAAAAAGACTGAAAAACTAAGATTAAATGAGGACTAGAATAACAATAGTATCTATTGGCTACATTCTTTAACAAGTATACTATATCAAATTGTAAGAAAAAATGCAATGCAAAAAGAATCAACTGTTTTCAGTAATGTTATTGATGTGATTGTATTACTATATTCTAGAATGTTTGGGTAATATGAGATATGACAAATGAGTACTAACAGAATATTCCATCATTCTTGAGCTTATTTCGTTGTGTAGAATTATACTTAATGAAGACTACAAATACTAAAACTCATAATTTTTCATTGGAAACTTCCAAACAAACATTGATAATATTTTATTATTATTTTTTCTGAGTTTGGTTTCAATTTACTGAAAATAGAAAAGTGACAAAAATATTAGCAATGTACATCTCCTCGTATATAGTTTGTGATCTTGAAACATCATTTCTTATTAAAAATTAGGATGTTTTAGAGATTGATTTGTAGAATTATCCTGAAATTTTTTTTTCCATAGAAAATAGCATGGCAACTACTAGAAACTAGTACTAGTAAGGATTCAGGAAAACATAGATACACTTAACTTGACCACAGAGAAAACAGTGTGTACTTTAATAAAGGTAATAGTTCAAATGAATTAAACTCATGCACTTAAATTTATGTCCATACTAATATAATAAAACTCATGACTTTTGGAAAATAATAGAAAACAATTTCATTTTATTGAAACATATAAAGAGATGATATTATTCATCTTTCTTTTCCTACTTAAGTTATTAGAGTACCAAATAATAGATGAACATAAGTGTCTATGATTATTTTAATATTCATTTATTAACATTAAATAAAAATTTTGATTTTCTTTCCCTTGTAAAGTTCAATGAACTGATGGGTTTAGTAATTGACATTTAGAATCATCAAAAAAAGACAAATAATATAGATTTAAATAATGTAGAATTATCTATAGCAAGAACTCTTGAGGGGCCAGAGAGATAGTACAGAAAGTAGTGCACTTGCCTTGCACACAGCCAACCCAGATTCCATCCCAGACACCTCATATGGTTCCCAGAGCCACTACGAGTGGTTCCTGAGTTCTGAGCTAGGAGTAACTCTGAGCACCACCAGGTATGACCCTCAACTCCCAAAAAAGAATTGTTTCAATGACTTGAAAACTGTGGAAGCCTCAAACAGCCATTAGTTGATGGAGCTACAGGATAGCAGAGTCTTCAAGAGAAAATCAACAGGAGTCAAAATTTGGAAAAAACCATAACCAGGAGAGTTCCTCTAGTTCTGCTGTTTCTAGTACTTTTAAAGTGGAAGACATAGAACATTTTTTCAGATAATGCCTTCCAATTTACAGACTGCACAATGAAAGGGATAAAGAATGGGGGTGAGGAAGAGTTAAAAATAGGACGAAGCAGAATTTTCTGGGAGTTACATAATGGGTAATGGTGGTGACATTCAAGGACAGTAAGGCTGTGGTGCTGACATATACAGCTATAAAGGAACTATAAGATTACTCTGAGTAGATTTGGCAAAAGGACTGGAGCAATAGCACAGTGGGTAGGGCATTTGCCTCTCATGCGGCTGACCCGGGTTTGATTCTTCCATCCCTCTCAGAGAGCCCGGCAAGCTACGGAGAGTATCCCGCCCACACAACAGAGTCTGGCAGGCTACCCATGGTTGTTGATATGTCAAAAACAGTAACAAGTCTCACAATGGAGACATTACTGGTGCCTGCTCGAGCAAATCAATGAACAACAGGACGACAGTTCTACAGTGCTACAGGTTTGGCAAATATTGCCTGTGAATGTTATGGACTAAGACCAGTTGGGTTCCTAGGCTCCTCTAATTTCAAGAAAGTCTGGACGTGTGGTGTTAAATCCAGTATACATAGTTAACTTCACATGGTCTTTCATGCAACCCACCCAGGTTTGATCCCCTACCCCATATGGTCCACAGAGTGGGCCAGGAATGAGTCTTAAGCACAGAGCCAAGAGTAACTTCTGAGTAAATTGCCTAGTGTAAAAAAAATTCCAATACATAAATAAAAATAAAATGTCTTATTTGTGGTTGGTAAAGAATGCCTTATAGAAACTTTATAAGGCAAAAGAAATAGAGATATTGATCTTGAGAAATGAAAAAGCTTACCTTGGAGTGAGCCAAAACATGTATATTCTAGTAATTGCCTCTACCTCTCCATTGTGACCATGCTTCAGTTGTTTAATCTTCCTGTCTTTTAATTTTATGGTTTACACAGTGATCACTGTCACTGTATCACTGTCATCCCATTGTTCATCGATTTACTCGAGCAGGCACCAGTAACATATCTATTCCGCCAAACCCTGAGATTTTAGCAGCCTCTCCTTACTCATCTTTCCCAATAATTGGAGGCTCTTTCAGGGTCAGGGGAATGAGACCTATCGTTACTGTTTTTGGCATATCGAATATGCCATAGGTAGCTTGCCAGGCTCTGCCCATGCAGGCGGAATACTCTTGGTAGCTTGCCGAGCTCTCTGAGAGGTATGCATATATATATATATATATATATATATGTGTGTGTGTGTGTGTGTGTGTGTGTGTGTGTGTGTGTGTATACATATATCACTCTCTATTATTTATTGCCTACTGTCTGAACTCTATCAGATATGGTGTGTAGTTATGGAAAATGGATATGGAGTGTCTTATAATGTGTCACGACTGTGTGGTCCAGAAAGCAGCCTGGAGCTTGTCAGCGGTTGGCTAGTGGAAGTTGGCTGCTGGGACTGGGTCCCTTGGCGTGGGGAGGGTTCTTACCTGTCCCCCTCTGGGGTACCCCGAGTGATAACAGCCTGGCACGGAGTCCACTAAGCATCATACATGTATAACAGGACTCAGAGAAAGTTGTCTTCTTAAAGACATTGGTATTGGGGGTCAGAGTGATAGTATAGTGAGTAAGGTCCTTACCTTGCAAGCAACAGACCCTGGTTCAATCCCCAGAACTATATATATATGTTCCCCAGAGACCTTCCAGGAGTCATCCCTAAGCGCAGAGCCAGAGCCAGGAGTAAGCCCTGAGAACTGCCAAGTGTGCCTCCATTCCCAAAAAGGAAAAATCTGTTGGTGTCAGACACACATTTAACTCCAGAGATGCAATGAAAAAGAAGTTCCTATTCCCTGGGATTTGGAGGTCTTGAGATTTTAGAATATTTATTCTTCTTAGACAGTTAAGGGCCAGGCAAGTTAGTTCTCATATTTTAAAGGCAAGTGTAGACTGGCAGTTTTTGAAATGAAGTGAAATATATAGGTAACAAATGTGGCTTCTGGGGAAGGAAAATATCTATGATATTTAGGTGTATAGCACCTATTTTATTGAAATTAAGCCTGACTTTTGTTTTTCAGGTGCTATAAAATTATAGTTTTTAAACCCTTTTGAAACCAAAAGAAAGATGTAACATATTTTATTTTTTCTGAAATCTAATCTAATTAATATGCTTAATGTAATCTAATTAACTTAAGCCTGTTCAGACCTTCAATTAATATTTGGGTTGTCTGAATTTTTAATTATAATATCATCTAATACTAATTGTGATCTTTTAATATTAATAATAATTTTCTACCTTTCAAATGCCAAATAACTGCAAACTACAACACTCAAAAAGAGAGAGAAAAAAAGGTAATACCCTGCCGAAGAGGTGGGGTGGGATGGGGGAGGATAGAATGGGGGTGGTGGGAGGGATACTGGGAACATTGGTGGAGGAGAATGGGCACTGGTGGAGGGATGGGTAAATGATAATTGTATGACTGAAATGCAAACACAAAAGTTTGTAAGTTTGTAAGTGTATATCATGATGATTCACTAATAAAAAACAAACTTTAAAAAATGCCAAATAGCTAGATAATTCTTATATTATCAGCTACTTCACCCATTTATTTAAATGGCATGAATAATAGCTGTTGTCTAACTTAAAAAAGTACAATTTGTATTTCTTCTTAAAAGTCAAAAAATAAAATTTCTTCTTAGGAGTCAAAAATTAAAAGATTAGAGAGGCCTTTTATTTTTTCAGAAAGATAAACTTTACACATAAGAGTTTACAAAAAAGGAAAGCAAATGGGTGGATTAACATTTTATCTGACTTAACACCAACATAATTACAGATAGAATAAAATGTAACAGAAATAAATTAGAATTACACTCCTAGCATTTTGAATTCTGTTCCCATGGGCCTAAAAAAAATGAAAGAAAATTAATCCACTGACATAAAAGAGGGGATGTAATTTGCCATGGAAACTGGAAACTGGTATTTTGTAACCTATCTGTGTGTGTGGTTACTAATTTGTCTCCATATTGGCATTCTGATTCTTGCATTCCAGTTGACTTTGTGTAATAAACACATTGAACCAAACCTTTTATCTTCCTCCTTCTGGATTTTCTTCTTTAATTGCATTTACTCATTTTTCAAAAGGCTCATACTTCACATAGATGGAGTTTGTTGGCCTTTGCCACCAACAATCTGTTGTGCACATTTCAGATATGCCTAGGAAATTTGTCATAGAAGGCATGGGAGAATTATGTGAATGGCAATCTCTTCCTTGACATCTGGGCCTTTGCCCAGGAGGACAGGGTTTTGATTTCAAGGTCAGAGATCCTGAATTTTATCAAATTAAATTTTCTAAAAACCAGAAAACTCAATGCCCATGAAATAAGAAATTCTAAGCTATAGATGAAATAATCTCATATGGTAGGTGCATAATCCTTATTTTAAGGTGCCGATGATTTAAATGGTTAATAGTTGACCAGTACATGTTTTGAATTTGATTAGCAGTTAATCCCATTAAAATGTGATTCCTATTACCTAGTCTATGCATCACTTATATATATGTATATATAATTATATGAGTATAGATAATATATACCATATAGATTTTTATTATACCCTCATATATATGTATGTATGTATATATGTACATATATATTAAATTATATAACCGTACATTGCAAATGTACACAGCAAATCGAAGATCAACAGGATGACAAGTACATTGAAAAAATCTTCAAAGATTAATAAGAAAATTGAATCACTTTTGAGTTGTGTTAAGGTAAAGAGGAAATTCCAACCCTACTCTAGTTCTACTCAGGTGAGTCAAATTAAGCAAAACATCATCCGAACAGTTGGCAAAGGAGAAATAAATTTAATAATGTTCATATACAAGAACTACATAGGCTCCTTTTTTTGGTTCAAGAAAATAGGAGTTTAAATCCCGGACCAAGGAATGAGGTATTAAGGCCAGTGTGGTGTGCCAATGATAAAGTAAGGGATCATCACATGACAAAGAAGTGCTGAGCTCATCTTTATTCTAAAGGGAATGGTTGGTTTCTTGGATATAGAAAATACGTTAAGTGATAAACCCCACAAAGAGATGATTCTCTAAAAACCACATCTATTTGGTTGATAGACAGGAAATGATCACTTCTTCAACTTGGAGTAAAAAGAAACAATTAGAAAATAGGTAAGAATGTCTCCTTAATCTCCAGGTCTTTCATTGTTTTCAGTTCAAAATATTCTGTAGGCCAAAGTTAATTATCTTGAGTAAGTTCTGCTCTTAGATCGCATTGTGGTCTTATCTGTTCACCTTCACCTGCAACTATTCAACATTAACTAAGATTTTAAATGGAACCAAATAATTTTACCTTTAGACTTAATTTTAACTGTAGCTTTCACTTGGTTTGGGTCTGAAAAGAACTGGAAGTCAGAGAGAAGGTATAAGTAGAATATCAGTGAAAATAGCCTTGCAATAGAGTACAGAGCACTCAGGTTACAACTCCAATAAAGAGGAAAAGTAGTGGTTACAGGTACCAAGTATCATAAACACAAATTTAACAGACTGTAATCAACTTGGGAATTCACCTGGCCATCTGAAGATTAGATCATTATCCTGTCAAATTTCTGTGCTCTTTTAGAACATGTTGATTTCATGCAATAATTTGCATACTGAAATCTTTGCAAATGGTGTGCAAAGTAGGAGATATCTTCTAGACATAGTACATGGCCTTCTTGCTGTCTTATGGCTGCTGACAGCAATGACCTTTATTGATGTATGGCTTTATTGCAAATGGTGAGGAAAAACAACATTCCCTTCTGTAATGTTACCTAGTAGATAATATATCACATTGGGGATCAGACTGGCAGGACTCCTAGTTCTGCCATGTGGAAATTTTGATTTTTGCGGGTTTTTTTTTGCTTTTTGGGTCACACCTGGCAATGCACAGGGGTTACTCCTGGCTCTGCACTCAGGAATCACCCCTGGCACTGCTCAGGGGACCATATGGGATGCTGGGAATCGAACCCGGGTCGGCCGCGTGCAAGGCAAATGCCCTACCTGCTGTGCTATTGCTCCAGCCCCGGAAATTTTGATTTTAAGCAAGTTATTTATTTACTTACTTATTTTGGTTTTGGGGATCACACCCAGCGATACTCAGGGCTCTGTACTCAGGAATTACTCCTGAGTAATTGGAGGAACCACAGGGGATAGAACCTGGGTCAGAAGCATACAAGGCAAATGCCCAACACACTGTGCTATTGCTCCAGCCCTGAGAAAATTATTTAAACAGTATGTCTCTGTTTTCTTATATGGAGAAAAATGGAGAAAAATAATAGAACCCACTTAATTATTTGTTATAAGAATTAAATAAGATAATATATGTAAATGGGTATGGCCAACACCCAGATAAAGATAACACCCAGATAAAGATAACACATAAAGATCTTAGAATTGTGCCTAAAATTATATATAGATCAGGGCCTGGAGTGATAGCACAACGGGTAGGGCATTTGCCTTGCATGTGGCTGACCCGTGTTCAATTCCCAGAATCCCTGAGCACTGCCAGGGGTGATTCCTGAGTGCAGAGCCAGGAGTAACCCCTGTGAATCGCCAGGTGTGACCCAAAAGGCAAAACAATAGTAATAATAAAATAAAATAAAATAATATATAGATTCATGATTAAGATATGTAAGTTTATTCCTCTAAAAATCTCAGCCTCCTACACTTTATCATAAAAAGTTAAAAATCATATCCTTCTTGTAAATTCCAACTGCTGTTTTAAAAAAATAGAATAATAGCAAAAATTCTTTTAATTTGAAGTGAAATATTTACTTTTTCTCCTGAAAATACTATCTGTTGGAGTATCTACAATCAAGATAGAAAATTTTCTAAATCACCTATTCTGCAGTGATAGGAATAACATAATAATTCTGATTATGCAAGTAACATGAGCATAGTTTTGATACCTACATTCACTTAAAAAATGTCATCCTTGCACATAACTTTTTTTGCAAATAGTACCCAAATTTCAATCAGACTACTTAAAAGTTCTTTAAGAGTATTCTGGTTGCAAGTTACTGAAGTAATAGAGGTATTCATGAGTAGCATTCTAACTAATACAAAAACCAAAGTTCAACAGTTTTTGGATTTCAACACATATTTGGTGAACATCTATTGCAAAGCATATGGGAACTCCTATGAATATGATACAGATAAAATAGCATAACTGGTGCTCTAAGAACCCAGTCTTATGGGGGAAAAAGAAGAAAATACAAGAATATATGTGATGGGTGCATCCAAGTGCCCTTGGTGCCATCTGGGAGCCTGCCCGGTGCCAGTCTTGCCCTGCACACTTCTGCTGCCTATGCCAAGAACTGGGCAGCCATGTCTGAGCGGACAAGCAGGGCAAGACTTCGACATAGGAGGAAACCCACGTATCACATCATATTGCGCACAGCAAGGGCTGCCTGTCAGTACACAGGAATACAGTCTCCTCTATTAGGAATTCAGCGTGATGACAACTTTGGGTTCTATTAGGAGTGGGGTTGAGCAGCCTCTCCCCTCACCCACATACTCACAGCCCCATACTGCCAGAAGTCCCGGAAGCCACATCCCCATTCCAAAGCTGCCACTGTGTAAGCTAGAGCCCAGCTCCACAGCTTAACCACTAATTGCAGAAGAAATGAAAGTCATGCCACGTTAAGCCAAGCCAAGCCAACCCGCTGAAACTTATCAGCCAATTTTGACAGATTCAGGAATTCTTGGAGTAACACCTCTGAATTCTAGTACACTTGCCTGGCAGCCCAGTATGAGGTGACTAAGTTAGATGAAAAAATAGCGTAGAAGCCAACTAAGCTCAATAAACTAAAGCAATAACATTGAAGGCTCAACTAGCAACAACCAGCTCAATAAACCCTCAGACAATGACTTTAATGACCCCATGGTGTGCTATAACAGTTTTCACAAATTTTCTTTCACTGAAGTATTTTTCAATGATTACAATGATTACATGGGCTGGAGCAATAGCACAGCGGGTAGGGCGTTTGCCTTGCATGTGGCTGACCCGGGTTTGATTCCTCCATCCCTCTCGGAGAGCCCGGCAAGCTACCAAGAGTATCCCACCCACACATCAGAGCTTGGCAAGCTACCCATGATGTTTTTGATATGCCAAAAACAGTAACAAACAGTCTCACAATGGAGACTTGTTACTGGTGCCTGCTTGAGCAAATCGATGAACAATGGGTCAACAGTGCTACAGTGCTACATTATCCATTTTGTTGTGACAAGTAATATAAAATAAATTATTTATTGCCTGCTAAGGGGACAGGTTTGGCTGGGGGGAGGGGGAAATGGCAGGCAATGGTGAAGGGAATGTCACACTGGTTGTAGGATTGGTGCTGGAACTAATTGAATGCCAGCAACTGTATTGTGAGCAATTTTGTAAGCCACAGTGTTTAAATAAAGAAACAAAGAATTTATGTAAATAGTTGTAACTTAAGGGAATTTTAGCATTCCACTAAATAAACAAGATGCAAAATGCAATGCAAAACAATTTAAGTAGTAAATGTCTTGTTTGAGTACACAAGAAAGATTCATGGAGAGAGTAGGAAGAGGCTAGAAAGTAGACGAGAGCACAAAAACAGAGATCTGGACTTCTCAGTGAGAAAAGGACATGAAAGGAAAGGTCATTGAAATAGGTAGAGCTGCTATACCAAACTGAAGAAAATGAAGGCTATTCAAATTAAACTGGGATCAATTTATTAGAATAAATTTGTGGTCAATAAAATTATTTTTTAAATTTTATTTGAACACTGTGACTTACAAAGCTGTTCCAATACAATTGTTTCAGGTACTCAGTATTTCAACACAATCCCACCACCAATGTACCCTTACCTACACCAATGTCCCAGTTTCCCACTCACCCTCCAAGCCTGCTTCCTTAGAAGACACTAATTAATTTACTTTAAATTGCTTTTTACAACATATGTCTTGGAATGATCTTACTAAAGTCAGGGCTTGAGGATTTACTGGTTCGAGCTGAGCCTTCTGTGTTATTGTTTTCAATCACTGAACTTAGTGGGCTTCTCAATTTTTCCATCTAATATTTTTTTCCAAAGTTCTCAGGTTTATGTCTCAGTTATACAATATTCAAACACCCATCCCTTCACCAGTGCCCATATTCCACCACCAAAAACCCCAGTATACCCCCGCCCCCCCCCAACCCCAACTGTATAATTGATGAATTTCACTTCATTTTCTCTTTACCTTGATTACGTTCCATATTTCAACACAAAACTTACTATTGTTGTTGGAGTTTCCCCCCAAGAAAGACAGCCCTATTACCAAGGAAGCATTTGATAATTAGTTTTCCATTAAAAGATTGTATGTTTTCAGTTTTTAGAAAAGGTCACGCAGCCGCGTGGTTCGGAGCTGTCCCAGTCCCGCATCCCGGAGCTGTGTTAGTTGCTGCTCAGTGTCGCCGGGGCTCCATCTGGAGAAGGTGTACGGGCTGTACCTCCTCTGTCTGGATCCCCGGTATTGCTGGCCCGTTCTCGAGTCCAGAGCATTCTGCAGCCACGCTGCTCACCAGATCGCCCGGCTTCTTCTCCTAATTTTTTTTTCTTTCAAGCTGTCAGCTCTGTGAAGTTTGAAGCTGTTGTTCAGTCCTGCCTTAGGTATGGTGGGTCTCCGTCTAGCCCCATCCAGCCTAAAGTTCAGAGATCTTGGCTTTGTGACACCTAGGCCTTACTGAGATAACTCAGTTGCCAGCTTCTCTCCAAAATCAGTGCTGAAGCTTACTGAAATCATTTAATAAGCTAAAGCACGTTTATAATTTTTAGTGTATAATTCAAATATGTGGTATATCAAAGAACACAAAGAAATGTGTTATGACATTTGAATCTGTTCACAGCTAAGCATTATTTTGTGATCCTGAATTTAATCTCTCTAGCCATCAAATAATTCTTGTTGTACCTTCTAGATTCTTCTAAGAATGAACTTATTGGACTAGAAGTAATGTAAGGCATTGGTGGCAGTTATATGACACTTAGGTGGTAGTTAGGTGTCACCACTATATTTCAAAGTCCTAAAAGCTAACACACAATTATAAAATGTTACTTTAAACATAAAAACTTTAAAAAAAATTTAAATAAATGAATTTGGGGTGAGAGAGAGGGTAGTTATTAATCTCTGAGTGTTGCAAGAGATATTAAAAGTAAGAGGCCTCTACAAATATTATTATCTATCCAGTTCAGAGAAATAGTGAAAATCTGGGCTGGGCAAAGAAAGCATCAAAGTATTGAACTAATATTTTTTAATTTCTATTTATTTTTATTTTTAATTTTTTTTTGCCTTTTGGGTCACACCCAGCAATGCTCAGGGGTTATTCCTGGCTCTGCACTCAGGAATTACTCCTGCTGGTACTCGAGGGACCATAAGGGATGCTGGGAATGAAACCCAGGTTGGCTGCATGCAAGGCAAATGCCCTACCTGCTGTGATATCACTCCAGCCCCCTATTTTTTAATTTCTAGATAATTAATTCATTGTTTTTTGCCATTTACTCCATATTGTAATTTCCTTTGAAAGCTGTAAACATGACCTTGGGGAAAGCATTTATATATATATATGTATATATATGTATATACATATATATATTTCTTATACAAGAAAATACAATTTTCTTGTATTTCAGTGAGTGTGATAGCACAGTGAATAACACTTAAAACAGTTTAGGCTCAAGTTTCCTCCCTACATGTCAACTAGGAAAAAAAGAAAGGGAAATGATGCCTGTCATTATACTGTATTAGTACACCATATAAATTTTTATCCTCAGTCTATAAACTATATAATAATTTATCTTTGACATTTTCTACCTTTGTGTAGTTTTAAATTTTGGATTCAAATTTTTCAGACTCACTTTTTCTCAATTGGCTATTATCTATTCCCTATTAAAATGCATGGACGTCTTTCAGTGTATCTCTTCTTGTCTCTCTCCTTTCACAACCCCTAGACACTGCCATCGCCATGTATTAATGGTTCTATGGAGCAGAATCTATGTTTAGTGGCAGGCTCTGAATCTCATACACAATGGTGGATTGTGCTTTCCAAATGTAGTAACACACAGACCTTTTGTTCCCAGTGGAATCTGCCAATGATATATGCATCTCTTGAGTGCAAACAGAGAGCTGCCTTTACAAAGTGAGACTGTAGATATCTAGATGCCAGTTTCTTTTATAGTGATCCTATTATTGCTCTAAAAGACCAGGGCTTATCCAGTACTACCTAATTGCACAACAATTCCTCTTGCTCCAATTTTGGCTAGTTTATCAAAGGTTTCTAATTTCTTTAAAGAATAGTTGAGAATTTTCCCCCGCATTTTGATGGGAGAAAGGAGTACTCAAGATGTGTTTGTCAAGAAAATATGTAAAGTTAAAGATCCCTCAGCCTCTGACAATTATAAATTCAACAAAGGTTTTCTGTTTTTTAGTGTATACTTTGAAAATATCAATAAATTTCACTATCTGACACAACCCTCATTTTTCAATTTTTGCACATTTCTTTCTTGCGTTGAAAGATGACAGCTATTCCTACTTTATTACTGTGATCACACTCAAATTGGCAGCTGATGATGGTGTGAGTTGCTGGGACATGTGGGAGGAAAAGTTCAGAATACATACCACTATATCATTTGTTTGCACCTTAGGCTCCACCCTGTCATTGCCTTTTTTGTCTAACTCCATATATTCTTACTGTAAGTACAACACTGTAGTTACACATAAGACAGCCAGTCAGAGTACACACGGAAGCAAGAGACATTAGCGCCCTGTTCGAGATTAAGAAAACTGTTCTGAGTCTCCATCTTTCATTCTTTATCAAGAAACATTTATTAGTGAAATATGTGGCACTGAAAGAAAAGGCAAAACAATAAAAATAAATAAATAACAAGTAGGTCGACACAAAGCTAAGGCAACATCTAGACAGCAGAGGAAACTATCAACAAAATTTAAAAGAAGAAGTTACCTACTGGAGAAGATATTTTTGATTTATATGTGTCAAGGGATTTCTTGACACATATAAATATATATAAAATTTACAAATGACTCCTAGAGCCCAATAGAAAGAAATGTAATTTTTTTAATGGACAGTAAATCTGAGTAGCTACATTGGAAACAGAATACGCAGATTCATCATCAGGTACATGAAAAAGTGTTTAAAAATCTTCAAAAGTCAGTAAATACACATGAAAAATCATAACAATACATCACCTAAATCCTAGAATAGAAATTATAAAAAATACTAGAAATTAAAAATTTTAGCATGAATATATCAAAAAAGCAGTTTTGTTGCATGCTAGTGGGAATGAATATAAATTTATACAACCACATGGAAACAGCATGTAGATTCCTCAAAAATAAAAATAAAATCCACTGTCTCAAAAATTCTTTTGAGAATTTCTTCAAGGAAAATAGAAATAAACACAAAATGATATGCACATCCCTAAGTTCATTGGAGCAGTTTTGTTTTGGGGTCACACCTGGCAGTCCTCAGGTCTCACACCCTGCACTTAGGAATCACTCTTGGCAGCATCTCAGGGGACTGTATGTGGTGCCAGGGATTGAATCAAGCTGGCCACGTGCAAGGCAAACGCCGGATCAGCTGTATTACCTCTTCAGCCCTGAAACAGTGTTTAAAATAGATATGGAAACAAGTTTAGAGCCCATCAATGGATAAATGTATAAATAAAATGTGGTTTAGATAAAAATTTACATTGAAATATAAATTATTTCCTCAATTTTTTCAAGATAAAAACAATTCCTAAAGGTGATAAAGTTGCTCTGTCATCCTTCACCTTTCTTCCTGGGAGGAAAAGTATCTTCCAGATACACCTTGAATAGCCACATCTCTACTCCAGCAATCACTTCAGGCCAGTCTAGTCTTTTAATAGACCAAATATACAATTTTTCAGTCCTCTACCAGTTCAAAGACATGTTCAAAGTCATATTTATGTTATTTATATCAACAGCACCACATCCAATAGTTCTAAAAATTTATATTAATCAGCTTGGGATGTCACATCAAAATGCCACAGAAGGGTGACTTAAGTAACAGATTAATTTATGCACTATTCTGAAAGATTGAAGTTCCAGATCAAAGTCTAGAAGGGCTTTGTCTCTAGCTTCTTAGTTTGCAGATGGTCACCTTTTCTGTGTATTCTCAGAATTACTGTCCTACAAATAAGCAAAGGGTCTCTGGGGTCTTTTCTTATAAAGAAGCCCTGTAGCTCAAAGTCTCACTGTCATGATCATAGCTGACCTTATTTTCTTGAAGAGATGTCTCTAAATATCATCACACAAATATGTCAACACATAAATATTTGGGGAACAAAATCTTGTATCCACAATAATAATAGGTTTTGTTTCCTTTTTTGTTCTCCTCTACTTTTAGGTTTTCAAAAGTTTTATAGAACATTAAAAAATACAATTCAGTGTTATTGCAGCTAGGTTATTCAAAACTTTATCTTTTAAAAACTCTGGATATATATGTGAATATTTGACAACCAGGATAACTGGTTGATATGCTATTTAGCAGAAATAACTAGGACTTCAGATCTTCTGTTCATAATGTAATGAATCAGCAACCACGTCTGCATCTACTGAAGAGATGGTACTATATATTTGTATTTTCTCCTCCACATGATTCTACTTGATATAACATTTGTGTAAAATCACTTACTGGATTTACCTATTCTAAGAACACAAGCACTTAAAGTATAGAACTATCTTTTTTATTGTATTTAGTACAGAATACAGTAAAATAATAAGAAATTAAAAAAAATTTTTGAGAATTTTGAAATTAAGAAATTTCTGAATCAGAAATCAGAAATCCTTTCTTAAGGAAAGAATCAGAAATTAAGCCTGTAAAAGAAATAGTTTCTTGTCTCTAGATTAGTTGTATAATGTCATGATAATTCTCCTAAAATATATGACTACTAAGGAAATAGAAACTTCTAACTTACTGCTTCAGAATGAGATTGCAGGTTAGGCTGAAAGGGATTTAAAGGCCCTGTCTCTAATATGTCAACAGTGTTTAGAATTACTGAGAGCAATTTTAATAGAAAGGTTCTGTACTGGAGTTGAGTTACTAAGCATATTCTTCTATTTAATCCTAAAATAACAATCAAACAAAAAACACTAATTTTTCAAGAAATTATAAAATTCTATTTCACTGAAAGAAAAGATGTACTTTAATTATATCTTAAAATGTTTAATGAGAAGAATAAAGTTAAATACAACTAAACTTAGTGAAACTTGGCCTCACATATACAAAAATAGCAGTACATCAACTACAAAATTATATCACTGCTGACTCTTATGTAATGCTTCTGAAGACTGTATCTGACAGTGAATATTAGAACTAATGTCAGCAGAAGGCACTGAACTTTTGCTTCATAATACATTGCAGGTGAGATAGATGTACTGGAAATGCTCATGTAGTACAGTGATTCCCAAAGTCAAAATATTCACACACACACACACACACACACAAACACACAAACACACCACATACACATATCCCCTCAGGGGGTATTGAAACAATGGGAGTAGTACTAAACATTGGAGCAACTGAGTACACTTTTTATTTGTTCCTTTAAGAAGGTAGATTCCCTAAGACATGCCGAGCAATTTTCTTCTAAAGGAGGTGGTATGTTCAATAAATTAGGGAACCTCTATTTTAGAGGAAATGTTCCCAAGTTTCAGTTCACACAGGTCATTTGAGGTAATCAAGATATATTTTACTTGCTCTGAAGTTGTGAAAAAACATAGCTGAACATAGAACAATGGGACAAATCACTAGATGCTTCTGATATAAGAAACATGGAAATATGTGTCTAAGAACTTAGGTAATTAAGACAGGTTGAAGAGGGTCCTAGGGATTAATTCAACACCCTCACTTTGCAGTATATCTTTACAAGTCATCTTCAAGATGGCAAATCTTATCCCTATCTTACAAATTAGAGCAACAATTCTCAAGAAAAATTTTTTAATTGCCCCATATAGTACAGTGGTAGTACAGAGAGAGGAGAGATCATACAGTGGGTAGGATACTTGCCTTGCACATTGCTGAAACAGTTCTAATCCCTGACACCTGCATGGTCCTCTGAGGCTTCCAGAAGTGATCCTTGAATACAGACCCAGGAGTAAGTCCTGAGCACAGATAGTATGGCCCAAAAACAAAAACAAAAATCCTTCATCAAATTATTCCTCAGTAAAATGCAGGAACATCTTTTTATATTTATCCATATCAATCATTGAAATTGTATTCCTATCCATTTCAGCATGTTTTAAAATCCTTGCCCAATCACTATAATGACCAAAGAAAAGCACTTGTGTTTATAATTACACTTTTTAAAAATGTTGGTGCCAGCATTAAGGATATTCATTTAAATTTAATTAAGACATTCTAACAATAAAAAATGAACATTTATTTTCTTGGGGTTTTTTTCCTCCTTCCTTCTTTTCTCTACCTGCTTCTCTCCTCCTTACCCAAGATCTTAAATAAGACAAGGATGTACAAAATTACCATAACTTTTTAACAGTTATAGAAGTCCTAGCCAGACAAATAAAAAATAAAAGTATATAGAAAGATTCCAAATCTGAAGGAAGTAGAGCTAAAGTTATTTGGGATGACCTAACAATATACACAGAAAATGCTAAAGATTACAAACACCTTTAAAAATAATGAGTTCCATAAATTTGTAGGATACAATATCAATATAAATAAGCATTTCATTTCTATGTGTAAAAATGAGCAAAATAAAATGGAATTAAGAAAGCAACTCCATTCAAAATCATGGAAGAAAAATTATCTAGAAATAAATCTAGCAATAGGATGAAAGATCATACACTAAAAATATAAATATTACTGAAAGTAAAGATGGATAACGTGAGTAATGAAAATACATATGTTCATGTATTAGAAGCTTTAACATTATTAAGATGACTAACTTACCCACAATTTATAATCTATAGTCTCAATATATTCTATTCAAAATGCCAATGACATTTTTCAAATAGAACAAACAACTCTAAAATGTGTATAAAATGATGCAATATTCTGAACAGCCAAGCAATTCGACAGGAGGAAAACAAAAGGCTTCATTCCCCACCTCGATGTGTTGCCTGCATCTCAACCTGAGATATATAATTCCTTTATTTTGTATTATAACATATCCTTAGTTCTCTCCACTCTGGAGAAACCCAAATTATCTTTTAAACACCTAACTCTTTCTCCCACTTCTAACATTTCCAAAATAAACCTATTTTTTTTTTTTTGCTTTTTGGGTCACACCCAGCGATGCTCAGGGGTTACTCCTGGCTTTGCACTCAGGAATTGCTCCTGGCAGTGCTTGGGGGACCATATGGGATGCCGGGGATCGAACCCAGGTCGGCTGCGTGCAAGGCAAACGCCCTACCCGCTGTGCTATCGCTCCAGCCCCCAATAAACCTATTTTTTAAAAATATGGAAAATGAAGACATAATATTCCCTGACTTCAAACTATATTACAACCTAAAAGTATTTAAAATTTTATGATGTTGTAGCAAAAAAAAAGGTATATAGAACAATGGAATAGGAGAGAGCTCAGAAATAAATCCACACCTATATGAACATCTAATTTGTGACAAAGGAGCCAAGACTAAATAATGAAGGAAAAAATCCAATGCCTTCAGCAAATGGTGTTTAAAAAAAGATAACTATAAATAAAAACATGAAATATATCTTTATTTGACATTTTAAACTAATTTTAACTCAAAGAGGACTAAATATTCGAATAATAGATTTTAAAATATAAAAATTATAGATGAAATAATAAGTAATATACTCTGGGTCCTTAGCATTGAAGATGTATTTGGAAACTCAACTCCATTAGCAAGGGAAACAAAGCAAGAATATACATGAAAAACTACATAAAATTTAAAACTTTCTTGAACTGGGGAGATAAATAAAAGGGCTAGAGTTCAAGAGAAGGCATAAGACCCTGAGTAAAAATCACCTTCAGCATCAATGGCCCTGAGGGATTCCACCTGATTGCCTGATCCTAACTTTGAGCCATCAAGAGCATCTTCAGTCCCCAGGAGAACTGCTTGAAAGGTAAGAACTTTCACAGAAATACTTTTTCCCAAGTTCTTCTACCAGAATTTATTGTACCCACTCTCCCTCCCTGTTATGAAGGAGCTCTCTTTCCCAGCTTCAGGAAGCAAAGGGTATGGAATGATGTAATAAAGCAGATGTCAGCTTTGCACGGAGGAAGAAAATAAGGTCGGCTGGCTTGATTTTCCTTTTGAAAAAATCTTCCTTCATTATCTTTCAGCTGGGCCGGATGTTCTCCACTTGTCCTTCAGCTCTACCCTATGCTCCTTTCACTTTGCTTTGTTCCCTGGGTGTCTGGCCATTGGTTTTAATGGAAGAAGAAGGAATTAGTATGATTTCTGAGTGCATCAAAAAAAGAGAGGCATGCCTAGCGTCCTAGCGTCTCTCCACGCTGATGGTGACTAAGAGAAGTGCTCTCCTTTATTTAATCTCCTCGAGCAGCTGTCTATTACAGCTGGACGCTCCTCAAGCCTCAGGGTCTAGATGGTGGCCACATACCAACCCTATTTCTGCCTCTGTTGTTTTTCCTTACCACGCACACACATCTTTGTAAACAGTCCTTTCATTAACCCCCCTTTCAGACATCCCTTTAGAGTGTACCATCTGTTTCCTGCCTGATATGGTAATCAATATTGTAGCATTGTATTGTTCATCCTGTCAATGACAACACCTTATTCCATAGAGAGAAAGATAAAAATGCTAGTGAACTGGGCACGGAAAGGGAGCAGCAGGTCACCCCTGCTGTTCAGGAGCATGGTGTTAGCAAGACTGAAAAGAAAGCAAAGGCTTTGAAGTTTCCTTTCCTCCCACTAAATCCTTCACAGTCACTGAATGGGTGGGAACTGCATCCTCCCAGTAATTTTTCTTCTATTTAAAGCTAACTATCAATTTTTCTTATTCATCAACCTAGCCTAGCATGTCGGCATGTTGTCATATGGGCTGTGCATCAGAGAAATAGAATGAGATTTAGTGGGATATGGTAGCCACAGGAAATAGTTTGAGAGTGAATGAAGCACTTCCTCTTGAAAAATGCTATTCCTGTCTACGGAGAAAATAAGCTTCTACCTCTGTAGCAAATCATAGCACCCAAAAAGATAGAGCGAGCAAATGGGAATGTCCTGCCACAGAGACAAGGTGGGGTGAAGGGGACAGGATGGGGGTGGTGGGAGGGATGCTGGGACCATTGGTGGTGGAAAATGGGTACTGGTGGAGGGATGGTTACTTGATCATTGTATGACTGAAACATAAACATGAAAACCTGTAAGTCTATAACTTTGTCTCACAGTGATTCACTAATAAAATAAAACAAAATAAAACAAAACAAAATAAAATAAAATAAAATGTGTGTATACAGAGGAAAGGCTTTCTTCCCAATTCCTTCAAAAGTATACAGGATTTCATCTACCTCTGGGTTAGGAGTCTTAAAAGATGGCTCCTGCCATGTGGATGCTGCTGCCACCACCGTTTTACACTTGTGTCTCCTAGGGAATCATGGGAAGTGGGTGTAACCGGCACACCCTCGGCCCAGATAAATTTGGAGCTGCTGAGAGTGAAACGGACCCTCTGCGCCTAAAGACTTTGATTCCAGAGACTTCTTACACCAATGCACTGAGACTGTGAGCTGGGCTATGCAATTACTGGTAGAATTTTCCCTGAACTTTATACAGAAATCAAAAACCGCGCAGACGCTGCTGCGTCCGCGCAACTTAACATCTATAATTGTCAGCAATGTGAAACGGTTCCTTTTTAACAGGTCTGACTTAGGGGGAATCTCCAAATAATAACAGTGAGTATTTGTTGGAATATTGAAGGTTATTAAAGTAGCAGCCACTTCGCTGGGCTGTGAACTAAGCAACAGCCCTATGCCGGCCGAGAAGAGGAAATATCCCTCTTTCCCAGTTGTTTCCCATTTTCAGGGAGAAACGCGGCGTGGCGTCAACCATACTATGAGGCACGGGAAGGGGGATGAGGGAAAAAAAAAGAAAAGGAAAAAAAAGAGTTATGTACTTGGATTAGTGGGGCTACATATCTCTTCATTCTCAGCAATGGAAAACTATTATCAAATGCTTCCTTGGTAGTAGGGCTGTCATTCTTGGGTGGAAACTCCAACAACAATAGTGAGTTTTGTGTTGAAATATGGAATGTAATCAATGTAAAGAGAAAATGAAGTGAAATTCATCAGTTATACAGTTGAGGGGGGGCGGGGGCAGGGGTATACTGGGTGTTTTGGTGGTGGAATATGGGCACTGGTGAAGGGATGGGTGTTTGAATATTGTATAACTGAGACATAAACCTGAGAACTTTGTAACTTTCCACATGGTGATTCAATAATTTTTTTTTTAAAAGTATACAGGATTTCACTGGAAGCACCTGCTTTTAAAAATTTTGAGTCATCATAGCACTCCTAATTCTTCCCTGTCTTTTCTCTGGGAGTTGGTTTATTTAAAAGTTTTGGTTCCTTTCTTCTTCAAATCCTTTAGCAGTCTCTAGGGCGATGAACCTTCTTTTGAAAAGAGGTTTGATCCTTATGTTCCTAAATGTGCAGGAAATAGGGGAGAGAGAGAATGATGATCTATTTGCCCAGCATCAATATTTCTCTACACAGACTCCACTGCCAGCAAATAGTTAAATCAGGGTTTTGTTTTTACTTCCTCAATGCTTTACATGCAATGTTAATGCCTGCATTTAATAGGAAAAGAGAACAAATACATTTCTGGAACTTCAGTGGCTTTGCTTGCTTCTAGTGGACCAGCTTCTTTCTGTTTCTCATGCATTTTGTCTTTCCTCAGCCAAAATTTTACATATCAATGTAAAGATATGTATCTTTGTGACTATTCTAGATAAAATACTACATGCATAGGTTGTTGAAGAGGGGAGGGTATAAATGAAAAAAAAATAACCCTTGGGAATAAATTAAATGCTTTAATGAATAAATTATTAAAACATTTAAAATTATTTAAAGCACAATTATTATTTTTTCATGATTTCTATGCCAAAACATAAATATCATATAAGCAAGATACTTTTTAATATGCAGAAAAAATTCACGGTATACTTCTGATAGTAACAATAATGAAATAGATAAGACTGAATAAACTGTTACACTCATATGGTTCCTTAAATTTAATTTAAAAGGGTCAAAACATCAAAAGTAGGAAAATTAATGAACTTATGTGAGGACATACAGTTTTTAAAAGAGGAAAGGATTTTAGTAAAGAAATTTGAGTATTATTTGTAGACACAGCAGGGTTATCACTCAATAACTTAAAATCAAGGAGAACTTGACTTATTGTCTTATAACTTTTCTTATGATGTAGTTGTCTTCCAATACAAGTCAAGGAATGTAGCCAAATATATCAAACAAAGTTTTCATTTTAATTTAAAAAAGAGAGTTCAGAAAGGAAAATTGTGACTTGGTTATACACTTTGCTGTGACCAAAATTTTGGGCAACTTAGTTCAAAAATAGTTCAAGGTTTATCTATGTCAAGCATATGTTAAGTACTGGATAAAATATTAATCTCTAAAATTTGCTGCCAGATCTATTAATAAGAATTCTTAAGATGGCATCTAGGAAACTACATTACAAAATATATATGACTAGGATAGGTTTTATCCACTTCTTGTTTCAGAACAACTTTCTATAAGCTTGTGATTTTTTATCTCGTTTTCCACTTAACTAGCAACTGCATGAGTGTGCAGAGAACAAAGGTACCAATGAGGTCTGGTAGTAGCATGGAATGAGGCAGGGAGGAGGGTGATAAACTAAACCAGAAGTAAACTCACTTTTTGTGAGCGAAGAGGGTAGGAATAACTAGGGCATATGAGCATCTAAAATTAGTTATTCTTATTAGGGGATCACCTTGTTTGTGTGAGAACTTTGTAATCATCCAGTCAGTAATAAATATATGAATTGGATAGCTTTAATATGCACTTTTGTAATTTTACCTGTTGTAAAAATAAATTCATCTTCTGAATAATCCAATCTAGATATTCTAGAACCAACACCACCCCAGCAGCAATCACATAATGGATTATAAAGTATCTTTGTTTTCATGAGTAACATCCAGAGAATTGCTTCATTTTTCCCACCATAATCTGAATAATCTCAATGTGAGTTATGTCTGCCTTTTCTATACTAAAGAAGATAAGGATTTCCTTTTAGAATACAAAATTTCTCATTTTTTTTTCTTTTCGGGTCACACTTGGCGATGCACAGGAGTTACTCCTGGTTCTGCACTCAGGAAATACTCCTGGTGGTGCTGGGGTCCATATGGGATGCTGGGAATTGAACCGGGGTTGGCCGAGTGCAAGGCAAATGCCCTACCCACTGTGCTATCACTCCGGCCCAAAATTTCTCAATTTTTAAAATATGTTTTTATATCTGATTTTGTTCTATGCTGAAACACCACTGATAATGAATTCTTCTGGGGTTTCTGCCACAGCTTGAGGTCTGATTGCTGGATGGAAAGATATTAGCTAAGATTTCTAGTACTGCTAGGCAAAATCGGTAGTAGTTCTTAGATAGAATTTGGATCAGTAATCTGGAATATTGGCCAAGGTATGTTCCATTCCTATTGATGCATTTCTATCATCTGACTGCTTTGACAGTATAACTCACAGTATTTCAGAAAACATGATAATAATAAATGGACCAAAATTATCATTCTGTGAATTAGGTACCAATCAGAAAATAGTTTTTCTAATTGTAAAGTAAGGAGTGGGCTCCTTTGGCTTTGCAGTTTAGTAGTAGGATTTGTGCTTACAGTTCAATAGACACTTCGCTGTTCAGTCATGGGCCTCAAAACCAAAAGCAATATGAGGCCATAGTTATAAAAGTAACATCAAAAAAAGAGGAAGGAGGAAGTTTTATTTAGTTTTTTTTTGAAGGAGGAACTTTTTCTGGAATTTTCCAACTTAAATTCAACGTGTATAATTTAGTAAAATAAAATGTATAAAACTTATGTGGAAAAAGTAATTGAGTTTTAGTGCTCTTAATAATTGCATCTTTCAGGGCTGGAGCAATAGCACAGCGGGTAGGGCGTTTGCCTTGCATGCAGTCGACCTGGGTTTGATTCCCAGCATCCAATATGGTCCCCTGGCCACTGCCAGGAGTGATTCCTGAGTGCAAAGCTAGGAGTAGCCCCTGTGCATCACCGGATGTGACCCAAAAAGAAAAATAATGACAAAAAATTTGCATCTTTCTCTTGCAAATTAAAAGTCTCTTAATTAATAAACATTTCATTAATAGAAAGTATAAACTGAAAAAATTAAAACTGTTCTATCTTGAAAAATGACCCTCAAGTCCAGTAAAATTAAATTATAAATAAAGAATTACCCTCCTAAAGTGTGTTGTGATAGAACTATTTTTCAAAATGCAATTAGGAAGTTCTAGCCGACTTAATAGTTATACATAAATTCAACACAGGATTTTCGAATGGATTTTCTTTCTTTCTTTTTCTTTTCCTTTCTTTTTAACAGAGCCATATTATTTAAGATTAAGTGACCGAAAATGTTCTCTATTTCTGCCCTGCCTCTGTCAGAGAAGTTTTGAATCTGGCTGCAGAGGGTTTCCGGGACAGATGTCAGACACATGTTTTAAGGCACATGTTAAATGAAGCTCCACGGCTTGATGGAGCCCCAGTGGAAGGCAGACTGTAAGGGACTTTTCTTCAGCTGACAACGGAAGGGAAAACTTGGAAGAAAATTTGTAATATCCCCAAATGAATCTCACAGATCATTGAAAACAAAGGAAAACAAAACAGAGTTAACTAGATTGGGGTTTTGTTCCTTTTTTAATCATGCCAACCCAGCCAACCACGTGTGTTCCAGTGAGTGGTCTGAACAGACCACAGATGAGGATAAATTTACCACTTGACTTCACTGAATAACAACCCCAAAGCTTAAAAGAATCTTTGTACAAGGGAAATAGAAATGCTTGAGGCATTCTGATATTCTAAAACCAGAATATAACTGAAACATGTATTTTCTGAATATAAAATACAAGATAAAGAAGACCATTTTGAATATACAGAGCACTTGGAAAATAGAACAAAAACCTTGAAAAAGAAAAAGTGCCTAAAAATCCCATGAAGTTTTTCTCAACCCAGAATATGAAATGAAAGAAATGCCTATAGCTTTAGCCTGGAGCTATGTCTATTTGGCAAGAATGGTTCCATTTTTAAAATTTTGTTGTTGTTATTGTTTAAAATAATCCAGTAGCTGGAAAGTCTATCCGAGACATTTATGATACAGGTGATTCAAGTTTTAGTAGAAAAAGAAATACAACTAAAATGTGTTTGCTGATAACCATTTCTATAATCATGTTTTTCTATGATTAAGATAAGTCAATAAATATTTATTGCTATTATTGTTCAATTTAAAGTACTTTCTTATCAAATTTACCCAGAGCACATGCAAACCCGGTTAGTAAACAAATGACACCCACTTCTGTTTTAAGGTGCTGATCTAGAAAAACATAGTAATTGCAAATCTGACTGCTATCTGAAATTGGCAATTTTCTTTTCAAGAACATATGTTACATGCATGAAATAATTAAGTTGAAACTCCTTATTTTAATTCAATGGGTGAATTTTATTCATCCTGACAGTTGGAGAAGGAGAATTGAGTTTTGAGGCATACCCACAGTTCTGAATAGCACCTAAAATATCCCATTTCTACATAACTCATAATTTATCTGTTAATATTTTTTCCAATTGAAGATTGGAAACTCCCAGAGTCTTCCACCAGAATCTATGAAAAAATGCAGATATTTTGGGTGAAATCATCACCTCAAATATTAGAATAGGAGAGAAGGGTACAGTCCCCATATTTCCCCATAAGAATTCAGTCTTAGGGGTCTGAGAAGCAGTACAGCAAGTAGGGCACTTTGCCTTGTCTGCAACTGACCCAGTTTTGATCCAGTTTTGATCCTGTCACTCTGAACCCTTCCAGAAGTGATCCGTGAGTGCAGAACCGAGTCCTGAGCACTGCTGAATGTCCAAAAATAAACAAAAACCAGTCTTAGAGATTTAGTCATAAAAATAGAAGCAAATTACATAAAATATAGTTAATATTTATATGATATCTATATAAGACAAAATTTAAATAACAATGATTTGTTTAAGCAATTACAGAAAAATTAGCATCGATGTAGAACTTTGAAAATCACCAACATGGCATGGATCATCAAGCATGTCAGATTCATATGGAAACAAAAACAAAAAAGATTTAAGCACAACCCAGACTAAAAAAGAAACAGTGATAAAGTGTGTAATGCTAATAAAACCTTTGGAAGTGCAGGGCGATAGGAATATTTAGTTGAGAAGAAGGTATAATCCTAAGGCATTTAGAATTAATATGCAGATATGTAAATTTGTATACCCACATGACACTTATCTTACTGCCCAATTACCAGCTTAGAACCAACTTTACTAAAATTTGTCAAGCTCAAATTTCCTACCTTCATGATAACACTAACCCTATTATTAGTTCTTTTGACTGCCTTTTTTAATTCCCAGGCATACTACTAATCTTTTTGTCCTCATCACACAATTAATGTCCCACAGATTTTATGAGATAACCACCATTATCTACACTGTTGCAATAGTCTATAAAAACGAACTTGCCACAGAGGTGGGGTGGGGTGGTGGGTGGTGGGAGGAATACTGGGATCATTATGGGTGGAGAATGGGCATTGGTTGAGTGATGGATACTTGACCATTATATGACTGAAATGCAAGCATAAAAGTTTGTAAATCTGTAACAGTGCCCCATGATGATTTACTAATAAAAAATTAAAAAATAAAATTAAGGCATGAGAATATGAAAATAAATGAATAAATAAATTAAAAACAATAAAATAAAAACAAACCTCAGCAGGCATGACTAAATAGGATATCTACCTTTAAAGATCTTCTTGTGTCCTGAGGTTGCATAGCATTCTACACAGAAATGGAAAAAGAGCTCTTCTCCAGAACACCATGAAATAGTCTGTGTCCTGGGTCTGAATCTGGTTCTCTGTGTGTCCTGAGTCACTGTAGGCAACTGTCAAGCAGTTTCTGTAGTATTTCATAGTTGGATTTTAGCTCCCACCAAATGAAGAGCAGAAACAGTCTTTCCAGCCATTCTGGCACTGTCTATCTCTTTCTGTAACCTCATTCCTTGCCTCTGCTCCCTTCAAGTATCTTTGAATTAAAATGGGAAAAAATATAGAAATAAAATGTGATCTAGGAAAATGTCATTTCCTAAAGATTAATTAAATTCACTCATTTGTGCACCAATCTATTTATTATTTATGCTTTATAGAAGAAATTGTCCTCTAAAAAACTATTTCTAATGGGTTTTTGGCTCAGAAAGACAAAGCACTCATCTGTATCAAAGCTATACCCAATGTTTGCTTGCAGATAATTTGATGGGTTTTTGGTTGATGTGTGTTGGGGTAGGAGTGTACATTTTTAAAAGACAGAGACTCATCTACTGCTTTGAAGAGATAAGGGTTTAAATGGACCTCAGAAGTGACTTTTTAGGTGTGACCTTGTTGAGTTAACCAAAGATTGTCTAAATCACAGGTGTGTGGAAGACATCCAATTGAAGGTCTTCAGGAAGGTAAAAACCTTTTAATATGTTGTTTTTAATAAAAATAAATATTTTATAAAACTTCAAAATTTCAGTGTTAACCAAGCAGACCAGGGAAAGGAGGAGCTCTGGATACAAAGGTTGTAAATTTAGTATGGACATTCATTAACTGTGATCTTGGGAAACTGGTTTAACTTTCTTTTCTAAAGCTCAGTCTCCTTAACTATAAAATGCAAAAAAGAAAAGAGATTACAGTGGAATAATTGAAGTAATACATTTATCCTACTCAGGCATAAGTGGTCAATGACTGTTAATTCCAATACTAATACTATTGACTCAAAGACATACCTAGAGCTTATTGGCACATGTTTTAACCTCTCCTTCAGAAAATGTGCTCCCTAAAATTTGCCTTCAAATGAAACAAGAAGCAGATACTGAATATTGGCACCTATAAATAGGAATAGATGTTGCAGCATGTCAATGACTTGTCCCAGAGCCAAAAATTTTGATAGGAAAATCCTGTAGGAGTAAGCTTGATTGTAGAGAAAGCATATGAGATAAAGTATATGATAAAAGTTCTTCCAAAAGACCTTTTATACAGTTTGATTTAATGTGAAAGCAATAAGAGATCCAGTTATATCAGAAAGGTACTAGAGGGTCTGATTTTAAGCAAAAATCATAATATAGTCACAAGGAACATGGGGAAATAGTGTTTGTGAACTGTGTGCTAGTATGAGCTGAAGGGGTAAGGGAATACAATGACACTATGAATAATCACTGCCATATAACTTGCCTGGCCCATGTTCTCTTTTAAAGATTATTATGGAAATATGTGCGGGATTGTGAGGAAATACAGCAAAACTCCAACCCTTCTCAAAATATCCTAAGATGTTCCCTGAAAAAACATCAGCCTGTGTTCCTAAGAGCACTTGTGTGCATTGTGCTCCAACTTCCCAAAAGCACTGAAACCAGTTTTGTTGCTCATTAGAACTTTACAAGCTGACACATGAGTCCCTGGGAAATTGGGATTCTCTGTGTGAATGGAAAGCAGCTAGAAGGAGACCAGTGAGTTCAAAAACAATGCTCTTGGATGAACCAAGAGCCGCGGCACGAGAAGCAGAGCCTCCGCGCCTACTGACTGTGATCCTGAGGTCTCCTAACCCATTTTGGCACCAGAGCAGATTCTTGCAGCCATCCATTTTGACTGTGAACTGAGCTAAAATATTAGAAACCCAAAACCCAAAGTCTTCACTTTTACCAAGGAAGAGAAATTATTAGATGATGCTTATTCAGCAGGCCTGATTGTTGGGGAAAATTTCCAATCAACAATAGTGAGTTCTGTATGGAAATATGAAATGTACTCAATATATAGAGAGAATAATGGGAATATCATTAGCTACTTAAATGGGGGGTGGGGTGGGAGGGGGGTGTATTGGGGTTCTTGGTGGTGGAACGGGTGCACTGGTGAAGGGATGGTGGTTTAATCAGTATTTGACTGTGACTTAAACCTGAAAGCTTTGTATTTTTTTTCTTGTTTTCACGGTGGTTCAATAAAATATTTCTTTAAAAAAACAAAAACAAAAACAATGCTCTTTTCCAAAATATAAGACAAACAGAAAAGAATTGAATTGAAATTAAATGCCACTGATTCCATTTTGCAGATCATAATCTCTGAATAGAAGACATAATATTATAGGTAGAATGAGATAATATTTGAAAATTATTATTGTGAACTTTTCTTTTATTTTCTGAATTCATAATCTTGACGCAACTTAGCCAACGATAAGCATCTTCATAGGAAATTAAGAATTGTTCCAGACAAAAACGTAATTTAAAGAAGTTATTCTGTCTCTCACCCTAAAGTAACCAAAATGCATTAAAACCAGACTCACTTTGTGGACACAGGAACTGAGGTTTATAAGACTGGTACCAGAGCCTGCCCAGAGAAGTCTAGAACCCCTGAGAAACTTGAACAAGAACAGAAGGCTTGGAATGAGAGCATGAAAGAAGACCAAAAAAGTATAATGACCTTTCTTGAAAATGTGTCAGCAATAAATTCTTATGTACATGGAAAACCCCGGGTGAGGTTAGTTTGGGAGAAAATAACATAAAACCAAGTTTGCTAAGGCAAGTAGTGCACATGCTCTATGTTGGAGATTTTACCCATATCTTGGTCTCAGATCCTTTCCCTCTGGAGAAGCCCACCTGTCTCTTGAACATATTACTCTCTTTCCTTACTCATAATCTCTAAATAAAACTGTTTAACCTTACTATTACTCTTCTCCTGAGATTTGTTTCTGGGTTGAAAGGAGATATTTCTGGAAAACCTGAATAGAAGTCAGGAATGATTTTTATTGCCTGCTTCTTGCACCTGCCTGATTCCACAGCTCCTGGAGAAATTGGGTAGCAGGAATTATTTTCCATACAGGGTATATCAACAAGGTCTCAGAAGATGAACAAGTAGAGCCCTCTTGACAAGTAGAATCAAGCATTTGCGACTCTCCAAGATGAGCACCTGTATGGAGTGGTTCATAGCACTAATGAAGACTGATAATTGTAAGTGTTAACTCTGTTCCATTGTGAATTTTGAAAGGGTGGGGAAAGAATATGTAAGAATGGAGTGAATGTCACTAATCAGCTTGTGCTAAAATGCAAGATAGAGAGCAGTAAAATGTGCTTATGTTGAATCCTAGTGAATGATTAACAAAGCAGCCAATTCATTCATCTGCTACTCAACTCATTGACTAAGTGCAGAAAGTTACATTTAATATTGTCTTTAAATTATTAGTTATATGTGAGCTTCTGTATCAGCTATTTATTACTGCATAGGCAGTCTAAAATTAACAGTTAAGGTAGCAATAGTTCATTATCTTATAGTTTCTCTGGGCCATGAATCCCAGTCAGGTCTTTTGTGACCTGGGAGTTCAGTTCTTGGTTCCCATGTGCAGTTGTCCAAAGGCTGAAAGTAAATGTATCATCTCATCAAGATGGTGTATACACAACATTTGCTCCTCATCATGAAGCTTTTCCAAGGACAACCAAAGCATCTTCCTGACTTGGAGCTAGCTTCCTCAGAGCAAGTGATGAGAGAGCAAGTGAATGAGTGAGAGAGAAGCTATATTTTATTATATACAGTTAATGAAATCCACAGTGTTCTATTAACTATGTAGATCCACAGTAATAAAACACATGGAGTGATAACACAGTACATGAATAATAAGAGCTAAAACTTTGGTGCTACTCTGGAGTCTGCCTGTCACAGTCACTGTCACTGTCACTGTCATCCTGTTGCTCATTGATTTGCTTGAGTGGCAACAGTAACATCTCCATTGTGAAATTTGTTGTTACTATTTTTGGCATATTGAATACACCACGGGTAGCTTGCCAGGCTCTGCCGTGTGGGCAAGATACAGTCGTTAGCTTGCAGGACTCTCCGAGAGGGGCAGAGGAGTTGAACCCAGGTCCGCCTCATGCAAGGCAAATGCCCTTGCCACTGTGCTATGCTCCAGCCTGGGAGACTGCCCGCTGTTGAATAAAATTGGGTTGCCCTTGCTCCTCCCACAGGGAGCTTAGGTTTATTGAGTTACTCCCTGAGGCACACCCAATTCCATCAAGCACTAATAGTCCTATATTGCTTTTCTCTTTCCTTTATGTCACTTGCATGATTTAGAAATGTCCTTTTTGTATAAACACAGGAAGACAGTTCATGCTGTGCTTTGAAACATGGGAGTTAATTGACTCCAAAATAATATTTACTCCTGGGCATCCATATTTACTTGATTTATACCTCAGTTGCCCTTAGTTCCTAGCACTCCAAAGTCAGGGTCCTGACCAAAGAGACTGGATGGCTCAGGGCAAGCTGTATACTTCCCTGGCATCAAAAGGGGACAAGCTAAGCACCATAAGTATAATAAGTTAAGAGCATGGTCATGAGACAAATTCTGTCATGACCCATAAAGAAATAACTGAATGAGGACCCTGCTGGGTTTAGGAAAGAATAACCTAGCCTGAGGACGGTGGTCTGAAATATATAGCGAAATGTTCCCAGGAAGAGCCAACCTTTAAGCTTAATGTATCTCTTACTGTGTTCATACAAAATGACTAGAAATATTGTAAGAAGTAAATTTACTGTGATTGTTTAAATGGATTAATAGCTGAGGAAAGGAGAAAGCAATACACCCTGGACAGAATCCCACCCTTGAGTGGACCTTTTAGTAATCTGGAGTGCTGAACCCTCAGATGAGATTTTGCCCTTGAGTTACTCCCCTAGAACTTCCCCTGAAGGAGTGGCTTAACCTCTGTTGTTATGACAATGTTTGAAGCCACCTATTTGTCCCCCGACCCTTCTTGAATTCTATATAACTGTGCTGTAAGGGGAAAGATGAGACTAGAAGATGAGGACCAGAAGAAGACTTTGAGGTCTATGAGGAGACTAGGATGATGAAACTATGATGACTGGGACCACGACCAAAAGTATGACTATGATCATGCTGTAAGGGAGAGATCAGACTACATTGGAATGGGGTGAGGGGGTGGGAAATTACCAACCAGCCTAGGCCAGACCCTGTTTCTTCGTTATCCAGTCTTTCGTCCATTCATTGCCATGGGACAGCCTGGAGAGGCGGCTTTCTGCCGAGAAAACTCTCGTTCTTTGCTTTTCTTATGAAACTCACAGCCAACCCTGACTCCCTTCCTTTATTGGTGGAAACACTCTCAGTGGTAATCAGGAAAGATGAGGTTCCCATGATCAAATTCAGGTTCCTGTGCATGTAAAGTATGCACTACAATACTGTGAACTGTCTCCCCAGTCCTACATGAATGATTCTTCTTTCATAATTTCAAAGCAGTTTATTTTAATTAGTATTAAATCAGGGGTCAGACGATTTTTTTAAATCTCAATATAATCTGGACTAGAAAATCATGTTTCAGAGTACCTTAGTTTTGATACAAATTTGTGTGAACAGTTCAATTAAGATTAGATCAAGAAAACAATATGCCAAATATATAATATAAAGCTTATAATGTAAGCCAAGACACTGAATTAAAACTTCAGTTATTGTTGCAGTGCTGAGAATAAAACCCAGAGCTTCACACATGCAGTGCATGTGCTCTGCTTCCTTATCAAGGAAAGAAATTCAGCAGAGCTTCAGTGTTGTATAAATCATTTGTATTACTTGCACTTGTAAAAACATGAAACTAAGCACAAACTCCTTTGGTATATATAAGATGTACAAAAATGTACTACTACTTTAAAAGCTTTGTTCATTAGTTCCAAATAATCAGGTCTCATAAAATCCAAAACTTTTAGACCCTAGAATACAAATTATAATAAGATGTCCCCAGTGACTCTGCAATTGCCTTGTTTGCTCACTTGAAGATAACTTTCACATTGCAGTGTTATTGAAACCTGCATTAAATAGATACCTACTCCACTTACTGCTAGAATCAACAGAAAATTCTACATTGCTTTTTTTATGGCTACACTTTTTGCTGATGAATGGCTGCAAGTTTTGCCTGTGCAAAAATGGAATCTGCATAATACATCTGCGCCTGACATAAATATGGTACTGGCTGCCACAGCACAAATTCTTTGGATTTTGGTATGCCTATATTCTGTAGGCTCAAAATGATTCATTTCTCTTATCCTCTTTCCAATTTGAAGCACTATATACTCTTCCTTTTCAGAATGATATCATATTATTTCTTTTCACCTGGTATAAAAGAGATCATAAATAAAAGTGCAAAGCAGTCACAAAAGCAGTCATGTAGCAATGGTCCATTTTATGGCAGATTTCTAGATGCAGCATCCTTATATTCATTATAATCACAGAAATTTTAAATGAGCACAGCTTTTAACATTATAATGTAAACATTTCCTCAACATGTTAAATGTGCTCTAAGCTTTGGGTTTGTGCTGAGATGCAGAAAACTACCACTAGAGAACCCAGGAAATACTGTCAACACTCATTCCCATTGGAGGTCAGAAGATCATACCTAGATGCAGGACTATTCTATTCTGAGTCTTTCATATTTTTCTTACAGGTAGACTGTGAAATCCAAGTTTTGAGCCAATGGCAAGTCACCAATCCAAAGGTATAACCAAAGTGACAGAATTATAGTAAGTATTAGAAGAATATTATCACCATAGCCTTACATTGGCATTGGAAATAGAATTCATATATTCAAGATGATTTTTGAATACTCATTCTACTATAACAGGGAAAAACTAAGAGCCTACAAACTTCCTAACTAAGGGTTCCTAGCTTTGATATTGAACATGATTTCATCAATATGGAGCCTTTGACCTGAGACATAAGAATTATTAGGATCAGTCTTTTCTGTTCCAAGCATTTCCAGACTTCTCAGTAGATGAAAGAGTCGTCACAAATAGCCTCCTCCATGCAAGAGATCCCATGGTCATCGCCCCATATAAAATCTGGAGAGAGAGCTTTGACATTTGTTTCTTATTTTCTTCTGCAAGGTTTATTGCACCTGACACAATGCTGATATTGTAAATACACAGCATAGGGGTTCTCCCTTCTCCCTTTTCTCAGCTGCTATTGGTAGATGAATGATAATTCATTGCAAGAGAAAAGCAAATAAAACCTCTTATGCATAGAGTCCGTTGCACACCCATTTAATGCCTTTGTCAAAGCATCATTGCAGGAGTATAGAGGCCCATTGCTCAGCTGTCTGCTTAATTTGGATGTGACTTGGGGTTACTTTTCATAAGAACTAAACTGTACATATAGCAAAGCTGTCTATTTAACTGCCAATGCTGACATCTGCCGATGTTGACATAGCCCCAGAATCTCTGCTTGTTTAAAAACATGCTTTCAAAAACCTAAAGCTATTTAAGGAGAAAAAACTAAAAACAAAAGAGAAACTACTTGAACTAAGAAATCCCTTGGGATGGTGTTCAAATACATTCAGAGGTCTGTTGGGGTGGGGAAGTTCACAGAAATTCATTGGACTGAGGATCACGTTTGTTCTTTACTGTTGAACTGCTGCAGGGAATCTGAATCAAAGCATAACACAGAGCTGAGTCAGACTAGGTCTGCCCACAGCAAAAAAAAAAAAAAAGAAAGAAAAAGAAAAATAGATCTGCCAGCAGTACACTTGGATCCCTAGGGCAAAAATTCCATGCAGTTCAGTGACAGTTGGATACTCCTTTCCATGCTGATGCAAATGCATTCTACAGATATCATGAAAAGGATCATTAATAGTGAGCTCACTGATCTTGCTTTAGTTGCATGCCACCTGGGCTAAGAGGAGACAGTATTGCCTAAAATCTCATTAGAAGTACAGCCAGGAAGTAGTGTAAAGCATTATATCATAAAGTTGTCAAGGTAACTACCTAGGCTACCTCCATGGGATCCTGTGGTCCATGATGACAGGTTCTCTAGACCAAGACAAAGTCACATTGAGGGAGTAAAGAAGTCACCTGCAGCTAGTATGACAGCTAGCAGCCCATGCTCAGAAAGTTGATATCTGTGCTGAGATATTGTTGTTGAGCTGGATCATGAAATGAGCCCAGCATTATAACAGCTCTTATTGTCCACTGCAGTATGAGAAAGCCTATCACTGATATTACCAATAAACACAAGTTTTGGAACAGTGCTTCCTGCCCAGTTTTCACCTTTTTCCTAAAGATATTCTGAGGCTCATAAAGATTACCAGGACTTAGGACCCAGCTGCTTCTTCCTGGAATAGAACCCTATATTGGTTCTCTACAAATTAGGTCACCAAAAATAAAATAAAATATTCTCTTATAGTTTTGGAGGTTAAAAGCCCAAGATTGGTGTATGGGGAAGACTGATCTCAAGGTATTCCTTAGTTTTTAGCAGGCAGTCTTCACATAGTATGCTTAGATCTGTGTTTCTGTAAAATGCATGTCTATTTGACACTCTCTGTTTTTGTCTAAATTTTCTACTTCATATAAGGACACAAGTCATGATGAATTTCATTCTGGTAGGAATTATTTCCTACCCAGTAGAGACTCTAAAATTAATTGCATTTCTAAATAAGGCCATATTCATAAGTCCTATGGGATTAAACCTTGACTCCATATTTTTGAGAGACCTCAATTCAGTACATAATAGACACACTATTATGTGTACAGAGAAGTACAAACATGACATTTCCCAGACCAAGGGTGGGTCAGGTCCAAACTGAGTTGCTTTGCAACTAAATTCCAAATTAAAAACCAAAGTCAGAGAGAGAGAGAGGAGAGAGAGAGAGAGAGAGAGAGAGAGAGAGAGAGAGAGAGAGAGAGAGAAAGGAAAGTGCTTGCCATAGAGGTGGGACAGGGAAACTGGGGACATTGGTGATGGGAAATGTACACTGATGAAAGGATGGGTGTTGGAACATTATGACTGAAATCCAATCATGAACAACTTTGTAAAAAATAAAACAAACAAAATTAAGCTATTAAAATAAAGTTATTGAAGAAGAAAGAACAACCTCATGGCCTGAAATCCAAGCTCACATCATGATCTAAAGCTGCTAACAACTTTCACAGTAGCTCATCACCCCTTTCCAAAGGCTCTAAGTAAAGTTTGAAGATAGATATCTCACCAATAGATTCAACTGGGAGGAAATGGCTTCCCTGTAATTACCATAAAGACATAAATTTTTCTACTCACCAAGATACATACACCATATTGTACTCTCCAAGAACTCCAAGACAGGTAAAACTTTCCCAGTTCTGAATGCTTCATCCTGAAATTCCCCAAATAAAGCATCTCCAGTGAGATGTACTTGCCATTATTCTCTTAATAGAGCCTATTTCTTTGTTGTCAGAACGGGACTACTGTAATGTTATAATAGTAGGTGTCTTTAAGAACTCTTTAGAAACACATCTCATAAACAGAAACAACAGAGTGGATAATTCCATTCTCAGAAGTATAAAAAGCCTGGAGACCATGCCATTTTACTCATAGACTTTCTCCAAGGTGTATAAAGAGGGAAGTTGCCAAGTACTTCAGCAAAAATTAACACTAGTATATTTGAAACACTACTGTTAATGATCATATTTAGGCCACTGATGTAGAAAGAGCAGGTTTTTCTGCCCAAATAAAGCTCTGGTTAATTTTAAGTGAGGACATTCAATAGGGAAATTTTGTGGAATATATGATTTCCAGCTAAGCGAAGGAAGTTGAAACAGATTTGATGTTCACTCCAAAGTTTTATCAATATCCTCAGATTATTTCTCCCACATCCTACAACAGATAGATTCTATTGTAAGGTAATGTGATTTTTCACTTTGTATAAAATTAATCAGTTTCAGACAGGTTAAGTAACTTGCTCTGGTCATACAACATAGTAGGATTCAGGACTCAACACAAGATTTGGTAAACTGAAAGCTTCCCATCTTCCCCATAATAATGGGTGCTGTGTACCACTGTCTCCAATAAAATTTTGGCTAAAATTGCTTTTTATCCTCTCTGGCCTTAAATTTTAGTTTATGCTTTCACTTTCCAATTCTTCCCTAGGAATTCTGTACTCTGCTAACTTCTACTACCCCGAGCCCAGGACTACCCTTTGGATCATGTCTTCCAGAGAGCACTTCATGGTGGAAAACAAATCTCTCCTGTCATCAAGACCCCTTCCTTGAGATCCCATTTTGCAAACATGGATCTTTTCTAATAAAAAAGAAGGGACAAATGGCTGCAGAAATAGCAATACCTGATGGTGACTCTGAGCCACTCTGTAAACACTGACACTATCCGTGACTATGGGCTCTTAGAGTTGTTATGTTATAGACTCAAGGCTCTTTGGCTCTCCAAAATATGAAAATACATAGGAAACAAGCATTATTTTGTATCCAAAGTTTTATCGTGGAGCGGGACAACTTCTGCTTGGGCACAAGAAAGGCAGAACTGGGAAAGTTTCACTAGCTAACTCTGCAAACAAAGAAAAAAAACAATAGTTTTACTTGATTTGGGGCTTGTGAAAGAACTTTTTTTTTAATTTTAATTTTAATTTTTTTTATTTTAATTTATTTATTTTTAATTCGTGAATCACCCTGAGGGCACATTTACAGATTTATACACTTTTGTGCTTATGCTTCCCTCATACAAAGTTCGGGAACCCATCCCTTCACCAGTGCCCATTCTCCACCACCAGTAAACCCAGCATCCCTCCCACCCTCCCGGATCCCATCTCCCCCCACCCCACCCTGCCACTGTGGCAGGGCATTCCCTTCTGTTCTCTCTCTCTAATTAGCTGTTGTGGTTTGCAATAAAGGTGTTGAGTGGCCACTGTGCTCAGTCTCTAGCCCTCATTCAGCCCGCAACTCCCTTCCCCCATATGGCCTTCGACTACATTATAGTTGGTGATCCCTTCTCTGAGTTGCCCTTTCCCCAGAATGTGAGGCCAGCCTCCAAGCCATGGAGTCAACCTCCTAGTACTTATTTCTACAATTCTTGGGTGTTAGTCTCCCACTCTGTTATTCTATATACCCTAGATGAGTGCAATCTTTCTATGTCTGTCTCTCTCTTTCTGACTCATTTCACTCAGCATGAAACTTTTCATGCCCATCCACTTAAATACAAAGTTCGTGACCTCCTTTTTTCTGACAGCTGCATAGTATTCCATTGTATAGATGTACCAAAGTTTCCTCAGCCAGTCATCCGTTCTAGGGCATTCGGGTTTTTTCCAGATTCTGGCTATTGTAAATAGTGCTGCGATGAACATACATGTGCAGATGTTGTTTCGATTATACTTTTTAGCCTCTCTGGGATATATTCCCAGCAGTGGTATTGCCTGTCAAATGGGAGCTCAACCTCTAATTTTTTGAGAGTCGTCCATATTGTTTTCCAGAAGGGCTGAACCAGTCGGCATTCCCACCAGCAGTGTAGAAGGGTCCCTTTCTCTCCACATCCTCTCCAACAGCGGTTGCTTTTGTTCTTTTGGATGTGTGCTAGTCTCTGTGGTGTGAGGTGGTATCTCGTGGTTGTTTTGATCTGCATCTCTCTGATGATTAGTGATGTAGAGCACTTTTTCATGTGCCTTTTGGCCATTCGTATTTCTTCCTTGGTAAAGTTTCTGTTCATTTCTTTGCCCCATTTTTTGATGGGGTTGGATGTTTTCTTCTTGTAGAGTTCAACCAATGCTTTATATACCATTGATATCAACCCCTTATCTGATGGGTATTGTGTAAATATCCTTTCCCACTCTGTGGATAGTCATTGGATTCTGGTCACTGTATCTTTTGCGGTGCAGAAGCTTTTTAGTTTAATGTAGTCCCATTTGTTGATCTCTGTTTTTACTAGATTGCTTAGTTCTGTGTCACCTTTGAAGATACCTTTATCTTCAATATCGTGGAGGGTTTTGCCGACCTTGTCTTCAATGTACCTTATGGTTTGTGGTCTAATGTTGAGGTCTTTAATCCATTTTGATCTGACTTTTGTGCATGGTGTCAGGTCAAGGTCTAAGCCCATTTTTTTGCATGTAGTTGTCCAGTTGTTCCAGCACCATTTGTTGAAGAGACTTTCCTTGTCCCACTTCACATCTCTTGCTCCCTTATCAAAGATTAGATGATCATACATTTGGGGTTGTGTGTAGGGATATTCCACCCTGTTCCATTGGTCTACGGCTCTGTCTTTGTTCCAGTACCATGCTGTTTTAATTGTTACTGCTTTGTAGTAGAGTTTGAGGTTGGGGAGGGTGATGCCTCCCATCACCTTTTTCCCAAGAATTGTTTTAGCTATCCGTGGGCGTTTGTTGTTCCATATAAATTTTAGGATTGCTCAATCCATTTCTTTGAAGAATGGCATGGGTATACTTATAGGGATCGCGTTGAATCTGTATAATGCTTTGAGGAGTATTGTCATTTTGACAATATTGATTCTCCCTATCCATGAGCAAGGTATATGTTTCCATTTTCTCATGTCTTCTTTTATTTCATCGAGTAGCATTTTATAGTCTTCTTTGTAGAGGTCTTTTACATCCTTGGTTAAGCTGATTCCGAGGTACTTGATTTTCTGGGGCACGATTGTGAATGGGATTGCTTTTTTCGTGTCCCTTTCCTCTGCCTCATTGTTTGTATATAGGAAAGCCATGGATTTTTGCGTATTGATTTTGTAGCCTGCAACTTTACTGTATAAGTGTATTGTTTCTAAGAGTTTCTTAGTAGAGGCTTTGGGCTCCTCTAGATATAGTATCATATCATCTGCAAATAGTGAGAGTTTGATTTCTTCCTTTCCTATCTGGATGCCCTTGATCTCTTTTTCTTGTCTAACAGCTATCGCAAGTACTTCCAGTACTATATTGAAGAGAAGTGGTGAGAGTGGGCATCCTTGTCTTGTGCCTGATCTTAGAGGAAAGGCCCTTAGTTTTTCTCCATTGTGAATAATGCTTGCCGTAGGCTTGTGGTAGATGGCTTCGACTATCTTGAGGAAAGTTCCCCCAAAACACATTTTGGTGAGAGTTTTCATCATGAACGGATGTTGAATCTTGTTGAATGCTTTCTCTGCATCTATTGATATGATCATATGGTTGTTATCTTTACTTTTGTTGATATGATGGATTATGTTGATCGATTTCCGGATGTTAAACCATCCCTGCATCCCCGGGATGAATCCCACTTGGTCATGGTGTATGATCTTCTTGATGAGTTGTTGGATCCTATTTGCTAGTATTTTGTTGAGGATCTTCGCATCGGTGTTCATCAGGGATATTGGTCTATAATTTTCTTTCTTAGTGGTGTCTTTGTTTGGTTTTGGTATTAGGGCGATGTGTGCTTCATAGAAACTGTTTGGGAGAGTTCCTGTTTTTTCAATTTCCTGGAAAAGCTTGAGGAAAATTGGCAACAGGTCTTCTTGGAATGTTTGAAAGAATTCACCAGTGAATCCATCTGGGCCTGGGCTTTTGCTTTTGGGAAGATTTTTTATTACAGTTTCAATTTCCTTAACATTAATGGGTCTATTCAAGTATTCCAAGTCTTCTTTGTTGAGACTTGGGAGATTGTAGGAGTCAAGGAATTCATCCATTTCTTTTAGGTTCTCTTGTTTTGTGGCGTATAGACCTTCGAAGTAGTCTCTAATGATCTTTTGAATCTCACTGGTTTCTGTTATAATGTCCCCCTTTTCATTTCTGATTCGATTTATTAGGGTTCTCTCTCTCTCTTTCTTTGTGAGTCTTGCTAGCGGTTTATCAATCTTATTTATTTTCTCGAAGAACCAGCTCTTTGTTTCATTGATCATTCGGATGGTCTTTCTGGTTTCGATGTCATTAATTTCGGCTCTAATTTTTATTATTTCTTTCCTTCGGTCTGGTTTGGGTTCCTTTTTCTGGTCCTTTTCTAAGGTCTTGAGCTGTGAAGTCAAATTCTCTATGTAGGCCCTTTCTTCCCTCCTGAGGAATGCTTGGAGAGCTATAAATTTTCCCCTTAACATGGCTTTAGCTGCGTCCCATAGGTTTTGATAACTCGTGTCCTCATTTTCATTTGTTTCTAAGTATTTCTTGATTTCTTCTTTGATTTCCTTTCTGACCCACTCATTGTTCAGCATTGAGTTGTTTAGTTTCCAGGTGTTTGATTTGGTTCTCCGTGTTGGTGTGTGGTTGGCTTCTATCTTCAGCGCTTCGTGGTCTGAAAAGATGGTTGATACAATTTCTATTTTTCTGATTCTATTGAGGTATGTTCTGGGGCCCAGTACATGGTCTATTTTGGAAAATGTTCCGTGTGCACTGGAAAAGAATGTGTATTCTTTCTTTTGGGGGTGTAAAGCCCTGTATAGGTCTATTAGGCCTCTCTCTTCAATTTCTTCTTTCAGAGTCAGTGTTTCCTTGCTGAGTTTTGTTCTTGTTGATCTATCCAGAGGTGATAGGGTGATATTGAAGTCTCCAACTACTATTGTGCTGTTAGTGATGTCCTCTTTGAGGTCTGTAAGGAGTTGTTTTAAGTATTTAGCCGGTCGTTCATTGGGTGCGTATATGTTTAAGAGTGTGATTTCCTCCTGTTGTACATATCCCTTGATGAATAGAAAGTGGCCTTCGCTGTCCCTTCTAATCTTTTTCAACCTGAAATCTATATTGTCGGATACTAGGATGGCCACTCCAGCTTTTTTAAGGGAGTTGTTTGCTTGCAGGATTGTTTTCCATCCTTTGACTTTGAGTCTGTGTTTACTCTGTTTGTTCAGGTGTGTTTCTTGTAAACAGCAGAATGTTGGGTTTAATTTCCGGATCCATTTTGCCACTCTGTGTCTCTTGATAGGTGCATTTAGGCCATTGACATTGAGAGAGATTATTGTGATGGGGTTTTGTGTCATCTTTCTGTGGGGTTAGTTGTTCTTATGGGGTTCCTCCTTAGCTTACAGTAGCCCCTTTAGACCTTCTTTTAAGTTTGGTTTTGAGTCTATGAAGTTCCTGAGCTGTTGTTTATCTGAGAAATAGTGTATGGTTCCTTTGAGTTTGAGTGAGAGTTTAGCCGGATAAAGTATTCTTGGTGAGGCATTCATTTCGTTGAGTTTTTTCACTATGTCCCACCATTGTCTTCGGGCTCGGAGAGTTTCCTCTGACAGATCGGCCGTAAATCTGAGGGGTGCTCCTTTGTATGTGATTTCCCTCTTTGACCTTGCTACTTGTAGAATTGTGTCTCTATCTACAGCATCCGCCATTCTGACTATGATATGCCTTGGAGTCTTTTTATTTGGGTCTCTTTTTGCTGGCACTCTTAGGACTTCTTGTATCTGGACGCTGCCTTCTCCAGCTCTGGGAATTTCTTAGTAATGATGTCTTTGACTATGTTTTTTTCATTGGGGTTACTTCCCTGTGGTTCTGGTACTCCAATGATTCTTATGTTGTTCCTCTTGAAGTCATCCCCCAGGGCTCTGATTCGCTCTATAGCCATTTTGAGGTCTTTCGCCATTATTTGTTGCTGTCTGTAAGCTTTCTGCAGCTTATCCTCAAGCTCGCTGATTCTGTCTTCGGCTGTAGTCATTCTGCTGTTGAGGGCATCTAGTGAGATTTTTATTTCATCTACCTATTCCTTTATTTGTGAGACTTCCGTTCGAAGGTTTGAAATTTCTGCTCTCATTTCTGCTCTCATTTCTTCCTGTATTTTCTTGCTAGACCTTTCCAGCGCTTCATTCATCTCCTCCCTTAATTTATTGGATGTCTGTTCCATATTTGCTTGGAGTAGGTCGACTCTCCTCCAGATTTCCTCTCTGAATTGTTTATCTGAGAGGTCGTACATGTTGGGAGACTCTTTTGAGGTTTCTAGTATCTTTTCTTCTCCCTCTCTTCCTGGAGGGGATTTTCGCTGCTTCTTCATATTGTTATGGAAGTATAGGATTGGAACTTTGTAGGTGTTTATTCCTACTACCTCTTGCTGAGAGAAGGAGGGGGCTCTGTTTGTGCTATTGCTGATGGCAGCTTTATTCCTATTCTAGAAGTCTTCCTTACACTCAGCCTTTTCTTTCTGATTGATGTTGGGGCTTTAATGAAGACTTAAGGCTAAGTTGTCTTTACGAAAGCTTGCTAAGCTTCTCTTATTCACTGATAATTTTTCTAAACTTAGAGCTGATAGGCTAGTTCGCATAAGTGAGTGAGATGTGTTAAAGCGATTTTCAAAGCAAGAAGATGATACCTAATGTGCTAAGGTAGGAAATAATATCTGCGGCCACGTTAGCGGCCACCGCTCTGGCAGGAGGCCATGCCCCTTTTTAGACCACGCCCCTTTCAGGCCACGCCCCCATTTCTTCCTAGCAGGGGCTCCTGGGACGTGTGTCCCCTGGGAAACGGCTGGGTTGGAGGGAGCCGGGCGGACGGGAAAGCTGGGGCGGTGGGACGCGGGAAGTGGCGGCGGCGGCAAGGGTCCCCTTGTGAAAGAACTTTTGAACAGACCAAACTGAACCATCAATAGGGATACTTATACTGTGGGTGACTTGCATTGACTGATCAGATGCAGCTTCTTCCTCGGGGTCAGCCAGGGTTCTGTAGTGCTGCTAGAGGTAACTCCAAGGTGATGTGGAAGTAGCGTATGGTGTAAAATCAAAAGTTTTACCAGATTTTGTGTGTGAGATGAATTTTGGAGGAGTTCCTGGTCAAGAATGGGGAAGGTAGGGAGTGGAGAGATAGTATAAGGAGTAGGGGTCTTCCTTTGGACACAGCTGATCTAAGTGCAGAGCCATGAGTATCACTAGGTGTGTCTCCCAAAACAAAGAAACAAAAATAATGGGGGAAAGTAATAAAGAAAAAATAGAAAAAGAAGAAAGGGAAAGGTGTGGGATCAGAGAATAGTACAGTGACTAAGGTCCTTGTCTTCTATGCAGCTGACTTGAGTTCAATTCCCGGAACAATATATGGACCCCAACCTCACCAGAAATGATACCTGAATGTGGAAAAAGGAGTTATCCTTGAGTGTTTTTAAGTGTAGTCAAAATAATAATATAAAAGTAAGATCGGGGAAGGTAAGAGGGTCTTCACACCTCTCACTTTCCTGAAGAAGAGAATTAATAGTAGCCCCAAAATCTCTATCTCTATGTCAGGAAGGTAACAAATAGACTTTAATGGTGTGAGGAAAGTAGTTGTGAAAGTGGTTTATGAACATAAATTATGGAAAGTCCAAGGTTAGGATACTTTAATTCAGGTTGGAAGTTTGAGTCTAGTTTCATATGTGACAGCCTCCTGGAAAATATAATTTAAAGATCAAATAAATATGGGATAAATATAAACTTGAGTCTATAGGGATATGGTAAAGTAAAATTGGAGTTTTCTGAGCCTGAGGGAGAATTATGGAATATGGCTGAAGAAATAACATCGAGTCCAGATTATAAGTCCTTGAATGTAGACTTAGTAAGTACAATCTTTTTCTCCTGTGTGTCCTGTCTCCCAAACTTTGCCTTGCATTCAGAATCACCTGAAACCTTGATATAAAGAAAAAAGGAAATTTCTATGCCCTGTCACTTCCAAAAATTTATGAGTTAGCTCATTAGGGCTACAATCTGAGAATGTCCATTTGCATTTCTAATATTTCTCAGGTGACACTGAGTCTGTTTTGCTAATGAATAAATTTTGAAAATTACTGTGGCAGACTTGGGCTAATGGAAATATATCTTGAAATGTTTGCATTTTCAGTTGAGGTGCTGAGCTTTTCCCCTGGAACAAGCAATTTGGGAATCATTGAACACACATAGCTCATTCTCATAATCTACTGCCCAGGGTTGAGTTATCACAGATGTAGAGCTCTGCTACAGTTTGGGGTATAGGCACAGCACTCTCACATTAGCAGCAGCAAATCTTTAGGAAAAATAGTAATTTCTGGGTTTTGTGTTTCCTGCAAAATGATACTCCAGCCTATCTTTGAATGCCACCTTGTTGGCTTAGGGGCATTACCTTTTTCTCTTACCGCTTCCATCTTGAAGTACTTGGTGATGGTTTCTGAACATTTGCTGTTGCCAGTGAGAAAGAGAACCCAGTTAATCTTTTTATCTTATAGTTACTGGCATAAAATCAACTTCTCTGCCTCTTTCCAATGGGAAATAACCTACATTACAATTTAGGATCCTCTTGAAAAGGCCAAGAAAATCACATTATGAAAAAAGGCATATTACATAGAAATAGGAAATTAAATTTTGATGGTTATATGAATCTTTGTGATTTCATTATTAAATATAATACCTTTCCCATTCATGCCCATTCTTTCTAGGTTGGAGACCATGCCATCTTCCCAGTGCCCAGGACCTGCACTGACTATTTCTTTTCTTCCTAGAACACTATTTCTTCAATATCTATATGTCTACTCCCTTGATCCTGTTGAGTCCTTATTGAAATCTTCTCTAGCAACCATATTAAAGTACCAGTTATCCTCTCTGATACACATGACCCTCATGATCCTGCTTCATTTTTATTCATAGCATTTATCAAGAAGTTTTACAGGCATTATTTTTACTCATTTTCTTCATTGACTGTTTCTTACCCATTTGAAAGTAAACAGATTTTGTTTGTTCACATGGGGATAATTATTAGCTAGAACATTATTTGAATCTCATAATAATAGATCTTTCTAAATATAAAATTAGTTCGTTCTCATCTTGGTTTAAAGACTTTGGTTTTTTCAGCAATTTTCTTGCACAAAATAGCTCATGACCTAACCAACTGACCAAGACTACTCCCATATCTCACTGACAAAATGGAAATAACAAATCTAATTTACCTGGATTTTAGGGATTAGAAAGGAAAACAAAATTCAGAATTATTAAAAGTTTAAGAAATATTAACATAATATAAATTTAAATTGTTTTAAATTATTTTCAGTTCTTCTCACACAATGTATAATATATATAAATATATCTAGCATATATATTTAAAGAAATTATCATTACTACCAGCATTTGTTCTCAGGCATGTTTGAATAAACAGCTTTTATAAATAACTTTTGTATGTTCTAGAGAAAGAGGAAAGCTGCTAACAGTGAGAAAAATAAATAGAAATAACTCAAGTGTAAGATTATTCAATTGAATATGTTTGGTTAATATATAAACTGTAATGAATGATATTGAGTTTCAAGACATTGAAGGGATTGTTTGGTCAATATTGTCTGAGTAGAATAATGGAAAAGGGTAAATGTTCATCAGTTTTATTAATATATTTAACCTAAATGCCCCCAGGCTGCCTCAAACTATTGGTTCAATTGAGGTCACACTGACATGAATTCATAGAGTCTGCAGGCTTACATGATTATGACCATTTGCAAAGAAATCTATTAGTTCAGAATTCCTGAAGAATTTCATGTTTGCTCATGATTATTTATCTCTGGGTTCTGCAGCAGCTTGCTTGTGAATTTCCACTTACCTATAGACCCTAATGAGAAATCACTGTTATTGGTGTAATATTTGGAGCCCTAGAGAACTATGTCTTGGTGGCACTAAATTATGTAACTTTGAAAGATTGTTTCCTTTTTAAACCAATCATACTGTGGCAGATATCAAAATGTGAAGGTTGCTTTGCACAAAGACATTGTGACAGGCTACAAAATGACAAATAATGAGCCAATAACCTTTGCCTTTCTTTATGGCTTGACGTTTAAGGCAAGTCTTACACAATGGCCATTATCAGAAAGCATCCCTTCCCAAGACTATAGAATAACCTTTACTGTTTTATAAACTATAAATAGACTTGACTCAGACTTCTTGAAACTTTTATTGTACTTTGAGTAGTGACAGGTAAATTAACTTCTCTAAGAAAGCAGACAGAATGTTGAAAACAGGAAACAGGGAAAATATGTTCTCTAGCTTCAATGAGATGAGCTTCAATAACACTTGGATTATGACTGGGTTGCTTCCCAGCTATGTTCCAAAACTCTGCCTGACTCCTCAGCCTGCACTCTGGCCAAATTTGGCCCCACTGGGATTATTTTTGGCTTGTTTTTCCTTATCAAGGGATCCTTCAGTGAAGACTGACTTTCAAGCTTTTCACCTTTGACAGGAAATAAAAGATCAGGATGTCCTGCCTTTTGGAAAAAACAATGGAGAGAACAGCTCAGGTAACAGCCTGTGTAACACTGTTCCTGCCCTATTTCCCTTCTGTTCAAGGTGTGCCTTCACGTCATGCCCAAGCACAGACTCTGAAAGATGTTTATGAATGTGACTGTGGGGTTGTTCACCTCCTAACATATGAATATACTTTCCTCAATTCGTGTTAAGGTTCTTAAATTCAAATAATCTCCCTTGAAAAGGTAATGCTTTTATTTTATTTTTTTTTCACAGAATAAACACATAAATATAGAAATGATGTGAAATATACACAAGCTGAATATTCAGTGGTGAAAAGACATTGCATTATCAAACCAGACTGAGTGGTAGTGTGAAATTAAGGCACTCTAGCCATATGATAGGGAAGCATCTTGAGATATGTTTCTTATTGTTGCTCTTGTTCCAACACTGGCATTTTTAAAACTCCAGATTTAAATTCAAGATCTCAATATTGATTTGTGCAATCATTTCAATAACTTTATATCCTGTTAGATTTTTAATAATAAAACAAGAAATGAAAATGACAAAAATGGAATAAAATCAGCTGTTTCATTATTATTTTTTAATTAATGTATCATAGATCTTTGTTTTCTATTTTGTTTGGCTTTTCTTTATTCCTTGAAAATATTTATTAATTTTTAATTGAATTACCTTAAGATACAGAGTTCCAAATTTGTTCATGATTGAGTTTGAGTCATACAATATTTTAACTTCCATTCTTTCACCAGTGCACATTTCCTGCCACCAATGTCCCTTGTTTCCCTCCCTATCCCACTACTATTGCCTGCCTCTCTGGATTCCTCCACCCGTCTCCGATGGCTCGGCAAGCTACCAAGAGTGTTGAGCCCGAGCGGCAGAGCCTGGCAAGCTACCCGTGCATATTGGATATGCCAAAAACAGTAACAATAAGTCTCTCAATGAGAGACATTACTGGTGCCCGCTTGAACAAATCGATGAGCAACGGGATGACAGTGACAGTGAAGTGTATGTCTTATCACAACCACAGTTTTGGTCCTAGTAACCACCACAAGTTTGACTTGTGTTTTGCTAGTTCATTTGCTTTGGTAATTTAAATTTCAAATGGGTATAAAATTATATGAATGTAAACTCTCTTTAAGTCCATAAACTATTTTTTACTTAATATTATCTCCTCAAGTTCCATTCATGTTGTTGCAAAAGGCTCTGTCTTTTTTTAAAAAATTATTTATAGTTGGGTATATTCAATTGCTTTACCAGTCATTCCTCAATAGATATTTAGATTAATACCTGTTATGGTTAATATGATAATGATTTTTATAAATATAGAGGTGCAAATATTTTTGTAAACTCATGTTTTTTATCCTTTTGATAAATGCTAAGGGTGGTAGTTCTAGATTATGTGGTATTTTCATCATATTTTAATAAATGTGCATATTTTATTGTCTTTTCTCTAGTGAATCAAGGTAGATTTTTTTGTCTTGTTTCATTTTGTCCCAGAAAACCAGATCAATAATCATGTAGATAAAGATGATCTCAACTATGAGATTAATAGATCATCATTGATAAATCATGTTGAAGAGTAATTGTCAGAAATTCTTAGTAATGATTAAGCTGTGACTAGGGGGATAGTGTTTTTGACAAGACAATTTATTGCTAAAATAAAAAACAGCTCTTTATGGAAGTAGTTTGATCAAAATGAGGGAAAGAAAAATAGTGAATATTTAGTTATAGAGATTCATGCTAGGTGGTCTTGATAAGTTGAAGTGGTTAGAATGAAAAGAACACTGTTCAATGGAAAAATACTAACAAAAGAAGACCAGAGAATATAAATCAATAACAAAGTCAGTGATAGTTGAGGAAGGTGGATCTTAATATTTTACTGAGAATCTCTATGTTAAAAACTATCACTTCCCCCAAATTAAGGTCTCAAATATGAGTTTTATTTTTAAGGCTTACATATATATTACAAATTAAAATTGTGAGATAATCTAATATTTTAAGTTAAATATAATAATCCCATTTTGTATTAATAGCCTTTTAATTAAAATGAAATATTGTACACTTCTTCATCCAGTATTCTATATACCATGGATAAGTGAAATCATCCTGTGTTTGCCTTTCTTCTGGCTTACTTCACTCAACATGATATCTTCCAGTTCCAACCACGTTTCATCAAATCATATGATTTCCTTGTTCCTTACAGCTCCACAGTATCCCATTGTATATATGTATATGTATATATATACATATATATATCACAACTTCATAATCTGCTCATCTGTCATTAAACACCTAGGTTGATTCCATATCTTAGCTATTGTGCTGAGGGTCACAATGACTAATGGTGTGTAGATGTCTTTTGGAGGGAGTTCTTTATGTCCTAGTGGTAGAAGCCCCAAAGTGGAATTGCTGGATCATATGGCAGTTTGTTTCTAAGTTTATGGACCTACCATAAATTCTCAGAACTTTCCATACTGCTTTCCACAGGGGTTGTAATCTGTCATGTTCTTAGTGAATGCATAAGTAAGCATGTCATGATAAGATGCTAGAAGGGGCATAAACCTAGTCCTGTGCCCTCCTACGTAAAAAATTTTTTAATTAAATAGCCATAATTTATAAAGTTGAACTGGAGCGATAGCACAGTGGGTAGAGCATTTGCCTTGCACGTGGCTGACCTGGATTCTATTCCTCCATCCCTCTCGAAGAGCCAGGCAAGCTACCGAGAGTATCCCACCCGCACAGCAGAGCCTAGCAAGCTACCTGTGGCATATTAAATATGCCAAATACAGTAACAAAAGGTCTCATTCTCCTGACCCAATCATTGGGAAAGTTGAGTAAGGAGAGGCTGCTAAAATCTCAGGGCTGAGTGCAATAGGGACATTACTGGTGCCCGCTCAAGTAAATCAGCAAACAACAGGATGATAGTGATACAGTGATATATTAATTATACCATTGATGATGATATAATATCATTGATGAACTAACAAAATTGATTGTTCATTATATTCTATGACACTGCTTATGACAAAAACTTGAAATGCATGTCACTTGGTATCTCTAAAAGGTTTATTTTTAAAATATGTTTTCTGGAAAAAATACAGCTCTACTCCAAACCCTGAGGGAGTTGTACTATGATACTCCAAATAGAATAATCCACAAGATTACTGGAGTAACTCATTATACTATATCGAAGTTTGAACAATGTTAGATTCAATGTTACATAAAGTCCAAGTAGTAGATTTAGTTACAATACAAAGTGGTTTACTTGCTCCATATATGATAAATTGTTCTCTTTTAAATCTCCTTAGAATCATTTCCCTTTTTTTTAAATATTATTGACGACTTTATTTATTTATTTATTTATTTATTTGCTTTTTGGGTCACACCTGGCGATGACAGGGGTTACTCCTGGCTCTGCACTCAGGAATTACCCCTGGCCGTGCTCAGGGGACCATATGAGATGCTGGGATTTTAAGCCGGGTCGGCCGCGTGCAAGGCAAACGCCCTACCCGCTGTGCTATCTCTCCAGCCCCATTTCCCTTTTTTGATGCTAGATAATTTATTCTGTATTGCTTTTTTATGAATAGTATAAGATATCTATAAGGGTTTATCTCATGGTAATTAAAAAAAAGCAAAAAAGATGTATGAGATATTGCACAGATACAAAAGTGTCTGTGTGCTCCCAGGATCACAAAAATTTAAATGATTGGGGGCTGGAGAAATAGCACAGCGGGTAGGGTGTTTGCCTTGCACGTGGCCGACCCGGGTTCGATTCCCAGCATCCTATGTGGTTCCCCGAGCACCACCAGGAGTAATTCCTGAGTTCATGAGCCAGGAGTAGCCCCTGTGCATCACCGGGTGTGACCCAAAAAGCAAATAAATAAATAAATAAATAAATAAATAAATAAATAAATAAATAAATAAATAAATAATTGGGGTCCAAAACTATCTCTTCATCCCAGCTGCTTGGTTCCAAGATTCATTTGCAAGTCTCTGGACCACGGCTGTTAATGTGCTTAAACAGCACCTTTGAGGCAGTTTGTGGGTGTGAAGGTCAGGACCCTAAAGAGGCAAGGACATGGGAAGGAGTGGCCAACTCCTGACTCCCTGAGGCCGGGCATTTTCAGTCACTGGTCACGCATACCTGGGTTTTTCAGTGGATTTAGTCTCTTGCATGGGGGGCCCAGGACAAGCCTGTAAAGGTCAGCCAAGAGGATGGCTGCTATTGGTTTCCTCAGGTTTGGGGCTGCTGGAGGTTCATCTGGTGCAGGCAGAGAGAGAGAACACGTGTGCTACCATCTCAGGTGCCCCCTTGAAATCAGCCCACACATGGCCTGTTGCCATAACTGCAGCCAGCTGCTTAGTTCCGAGATTCATTTGTCTCTAAAATCATTTCTTAAGTAATAGGTGTTTATTTAAAATATAGAAACTTGCCTTTCACTTTGGCTCTAATATCCTGACTTACAAGATTACCAGATATTTCTCTGCAATGGCAAGCCCATAAGTTTTCATTGAGTCTATATTGCATCCAAGACAAACCCATGTCTTTCCACACACTTCAGATGTACTGATTGTAGCAAATCACTCCAAAACTTATTGATTTGAACAAACAAGAACTCCCAATCATTTCATTATATTTCACCTCCTTTCTTTTGTTGTTGATTGTTGTTGTTGTTGCTATTGTTATGATGGAATTACACACACTTCTTTGCAGTACTTGGCAACTTTAGTCATGTAGTTATGGTTATATTGTGCCTGAAATTGGAACATATGGAATGGCAAAGCAGCAGAAAGGCCAGACATTTGTCTCTTCATGTAGTCTCAGGTGTCTGTATGAATTTATTTCATGAAAGCATAGGCTTTTTCTGCATATGTTAGATAGAGTCCAACTCTCTACAAATATTTAATTTAATTAAAATGGAAGTTATTGCATCGTTTATATAATAGCCTAATAAGACTTATAACACCAGTAAAAATGTGCTCTTCTGAAAAAAATCAGGGCAGTAATGATGGAATCCATTTCTAAGTGAGAAGGGTATCAAAATCTCATTGTAAGAGAAGCAGCTAATACAGGAGGCACTGCTGAAGCCATTTTTGGGAAACACAACCTGTCAAACTATGTATCAAGGTCATTTATAAATTCCTGTTTAAAAAAACTGCAACACAATATTATCAATATAGAGAAGTAGAATGATGTTAGATGAAGATACTCATGGTTCAAATCACCACTGTTGTACAAGAATTGCAAAGCTCTGAACTAAAATGGCAAAAATATCCTTCTACCCTTTTCAGATGAAAGTTAGATTGTTTCTAGTCTTTTCTGTTTGAATTATTGCAAAGCACTTTTCTAGAAAAAGCACAAGTTGTCTATCAGGTATAGCAGGCACAGGACAGTAATGATTAGTTTTAGAAAATACATTATGCAGGGCTGGAGCAATAGCACAGTGGGTAGGGAATTTGCCTTGCATGTGGCCAACCCAGGTTTGAATCCCAGCATCCCATATGGTCCCCTGAGCACCGCCAAGGCTAATTCCTGAGCATAGATCCAGGAGTAACCCCTGTACATAACCGGGTGTGACCCAAAAAACAAAAAAAAAGAAAGAAAATACATTATGCTAGAACAGTAAGTATAATTTGAACCAAATAACTATTATTTTAATTTAATTGGTTTACAATATCGAATTATTTTTTGCTGGGAATATTGGTGGTGGGGAATGTGCACCTGGATTATGGTGAGATTGTTGTGGGCCCAAATTTCACTTAACCCCTGACTTTCAAGAGTCCTACAAAAGATGTCTTCTGTCTTAAGGGATCCATGTAATTCTTTTTTGATATTGTTGTTTAATTTTATTGAATGACCCTGAGATAGTTACAAGCTTTCATGTTTGGGTTACAATCAAACAATGATCAAACACCCATCCCTCCACCAGTGCACATTCCCCACCACCAATATTCCCGGTATACCCCCCCCTTTTCCCACCCTCCCCCTGCCTCTATGGCAGACGATATTCCTCATACTCTCTCTCTACTTTTGGGCATTATGGCTTGCAACACAGACACTGAGAGGTCATCATGTTTGGTCCATTATCTACTTTCAGCACACATCTCCCATCTCGACTGATTCCTCCAGCCTTCATTGTCATAGTAATCCCTTCTCTATTTCATATGCCTTCTCCCCTCTGCTCATGAAGCAGGTTTCCAGCTATGGGGCAATCCTCCTGGTCCTTTTATCTACTGTCCTTGGGTGTCAGCCTCATGTGATGTTATTCTATACTCCACTGATGAATGCAGTCCTTCTATGTCTGTCCCTCTCTTTCTGACTCATTTCACTTAGCATAATACTCTCTGTGTCTATCCATTTATAAGCAAATTTCATGATTTCATCTCTCCTAATAGCTGCATAGTATTCCATTGTGTAGATGTAACAAAGTTTGTTTAACCAGTCATCTGTTCTAGGGCTCTTGGGTTGTTTCCAGAGTTTGGCTATTGTGAACAGTGCTGCAATGAACATATAAGTGCAGATGTCATTTCGACTATACTTTTTAGCTTCTCTGGGATATATTCCCAGCAGTGGTATTGCAGGGTCATATTAAAGCTCAATTTCTAGTTTTTGAATGACTGTCCATATTGTTTTCCAGAAAGGCTGGACCAGTCGGCATTCCCACCAACAGTGAAAGAGCGTCCCTTTTTCCCCACATACATGCCAACACTGTTTGCTGTTCTTCTTTTGAATGTGTTCATGTGTGAATGTTAACCCAAATTAACATTCTTAGTAATTGCTTTCCATGTTCAGAATTTTTCTGGTAAATGGCTGTAGAGTTTTTTAGAAAGTTGTAGAAGAAAACTTTCCCAACACATAATTATTTCATTGTTTCAAAGTCTTCTCTTAAGAATTTGTGAATTGGTTTCTCTGAGAATTAAAAGAGTAACAATGACTCTCACTCATATGACTCAATAATCAATAAAGTTCCTTAGATTATACTACTGTTCATTTCAGAAACCCTTTTCTGAAAGATAACCTTTTTCTCTTGATTAATTACTGCATCTGAGATGCTGCCAGCTGAAGTTTCTATCATATTTCAACTCAAGGATCATATTTTAGTCATAACCTTTCAAGCATTTCACTGAGGATCTGCCAGAAATATCTTTTTTTTAGAATTTTTAAGATATGTGTCCTTACATAACTAACACACATATCAGGTTAATATTACTATTAACCCTTTCTGGGATCACTGAAAAGGTGAATAGGAAATAATCTCACAGAAAAAGCTCAATTAAAAATTCTTTTTTTTTAATTGAATCACCATGTGGAAAGTTACAGAACTTTCAGTCTTAAGTCTCCGTTATACAATGCTCAGCACCCATCCCATCACCAGTGCACATTTTCCACCACCAGGAGCCCCAGTATACCTCCCCCTACCCGCCTGTGTAACTGATAAATTTCAGTTTACTTTGATTACCTTCAATATTTCAACAAAAAAACTCACTATTATTATTTGGAGTTTCCCCCCCAAAGTCAGACCTGTTGAAAAAGAACCATTTGATAATGTTTTACATTGCTGACAAATAAGAGATATGAGGTCATGCAGCCGCTGTTTTGGATTTCTGTATTTTAGTAATAAGTCCAGGAGAATTTCTGCCAGAAATTGCATCACTGAAAGCTTTTACTTCCCTTTTGTGGTGCTCATAAAATGGAAAATCCGAGAGAGAAAAACCTTCCCTCCTTGCGTTGCATGGGGTAGTGGCTCAGTTCACAGTCTAGAGACATTTCTGTGAGCCGCTGGTGCCTAAAGTAGTTTAGTTGGCCTCTGGGATCATGTTCGTGCAGCAGTGGAAAGGCCACACACGTGTGGCCACTGCACTTAAATCTCGGTGGAGGGTGGTCAATTAAAAATTCTATGTCAAAAACAAAACAAAACAAAAAAATAAAAAACTAAAAAATTCTTAAATCCCTGAAATTTCAGATTTCCCCTCTATATAATTTAAGAAATTTGTGATATCTTAATCTCATGTAATAGGGTCATAATTTAAACTATCATAATGCAGTAAAAGGTAGAACTTTGAATCCAAGTCTATACCTACGTTGCATTTCTATAAATATTGAATTATTCTATAATTGTTTATTAAGTGTGTTTTATAGTATCGCAAATTCTGACAGATTATGCATAATATTTCCCAGATTTTTAATGCAAAATTTAAAAGATAGAACAGAATATGGTTATTAATTACATAAACATCTGTGTTATTCAAGAATGTCCCAGGCTGGGGCCAGAAAAATAGTCAAGCAAGCAGGGTGACTTTCTTGCATGCAGCTAATCTGGGTTTGATTCCCAGCACACCATATGGTCCTCAGAGCCCGATGAAAACCTGTCCTTGAGTGTAGAGCAATTCAAAGAGACACCTCATTGGTGGCGTTTCTTTTATATCAATCAAGAGCATGCATTTGGTTCTTTATCCATCCTTAATTTGATGCATGGGTAGGTAGTAAGAACTTGTCGTTTTTGTGCACATTTTAAAAAAGTCATTTAAGACAAGGGTCAAAATAAAATAAACTGAGATCCAGGTCTTTGAAACATTTGATTGAAAAATACAATTCTAGTATTTTCAAATTTTCATCTCACACCAAAAACAAAATGAAAAAAATGTCTGAAGCATTGATGAAATCATTCCCTTTTGTATTTTTTTCTTGTCTGTGTTTACCTAACAATATCAATTCTATTGTGGTTGTATAAATAAATAGTAATATAAATGTGAATATAAAGAATGTTTGTTTCCTAAAAAATTATTGAAAGTCTACATCAAAATTAATTACCACTGATACAGAAAACATAGCACAAGCTAAAAATATTAATGTGCCGCAATATAGTGTAAGAAGAAAATAAAATTTATATACTATAATTTATAGCATGTATTCTATTACACATATAAAATATATATTGTATTACATTTAGAGCATGACACATCTACACATAGACAAACACACATATACATGCCCATACATATTTCAGCAAGTATTGTTGGGATACTTAGTTCCATAGCCAGCTACATCTCTTATTAGATATGAACATATAGCTGTTTGCTTATATACCTGTAAAGCCACTTACTTTCATTCACTATGTCTATATTTGTGTCAACCATTGTATGACAACACTATAAATTAAATGTATAATGTTACTTAAAGAGATTTAAATGATGTCTGTAATAGTATGCTGGACAGTGGACCAGAAAATAAAACAGGTGAATTTCAGTAGATATCCTTCAAATCCTGCAGTAGATTTTCAGTTAGATTTCCCACTATGCAAAGTATGTATTAAAGGAAAGGATTTCATCTTAGAGTTGCATACATCTAACTTGACTCATTCTACTTCATATGGCCTCATGATAGAACAGCATCTCTGAATACTATTACTCTAAAAATCATTCTGCAAAAGAAGGTTTAAAATTTTTTATATTAAGATTTTTCACTGACAGACAACACCAAATAGTTTACTTAAGAAATATAATTTTAAAATAGTAAAGCATCAAGTGTACATATATTGTAAAATATGTAGTACTATTTTCAATACGCTATTTTCTTTAAAAACATAAAATCATTGAATAGCAATAGTGCATCTATTATTGCCTGAACCACATAAACACAATTCAATATTTTATGCTAAATTCCTCAATTCACAAATGTTATATATTTCCTCAAACCTATCTATCATTCAGAGTAGAGATGTTGAAGCTTAACAAAGCAGAGATAATCAAGTTTAGAATATAAACCATTAGACAAATGACTGTAGTAGATATTCAAACTATATTAGGATAGAGATATTGAATTATTCAAAATTATTAGTGTCTTAAGAATTTTTAAGATGAATTTTATTTTTTCTAACTGGAAATGCTTATTTCAGCTACAATGAAACCCAAAATAAAATAAAAATCTAGATCTGATATTCTAAAGTAAGTCATATGTATGTGTATATATTGAAAACTTGAATGTAAGACAACATAAGGAAAGGTGTCTCTTTTGAGATAAGTGACTGTATAAAAAAACCCATGAATCAAAGTTTCTTATGACATTTATTGTTCAGAAAATAGTAAATTAACATTACAATGAGGAATAGTTACAAATTCTCTATATCTATTACAGTGATTTGTCTCTAGACTAGTTTTATTTTTATTGCTCCAATACTATATTTTTTACTGTAAAATTTTAATAATAAATAAGTTTTATGGCCCTTTACCAAGATAATAGTATTTGATGATACCTTACTTTGTGTTCCCTGATTCATAATAAATATTGAACTTCCTTTCTCTATTAGTGTTAATATGTTTTAATCCTAGAAGACTAAGGACTAGGCTTCTAGAATTATATAATTCTAGGCTTCTAGAATTATATTTTTCATGATTTCTCCTACATTTTTCTAAATTTATGTATTTCAATGGTGTCTCTTATAATTTTTCCATGGATGACAATAATGACAAAGCAACTACATCCAAAATTCTTTATACATATCTTACTATGTGGTACTTTGTATTTTAAGTAATTTTATGTATTATCTAATTAACTTTCAGAACAAATGTAGGAGGTAGATATTATTACAGACGAGGAAATGAAGGTTAAACAAAGGTTAAATAAATTACCGAAAATCAAAAAGCTGTAAGTATCAGATGTGTACTTTGAGCTCTTTGATTCCCAAGTCCATTATCTTAACTACTATTTTATATTGTATTTCCTTGGAATAAAATGTCATATCAGAAACCAAGAGTAGGAAGAATTTATATAGTCTCATGTTCACTTCTGACTCATTTTCTCTTCTATCTAATTTTAATAAGAATACAAAAGTTCCTGGGATGAGTCTTCTCCAATTTCTTATACTGCTGTCAATGAACGTTGGCAACGACTGTTGCTCAATTATTTTTTCTGTTATCCTGCAAATGGATTGTGTAAAGACATCTAGACTACAGATTCTCAAAAAGGTGATCTATTCTCAGAATTAAAGAAATTCTCATGATAGTTAGGAAAGTGTAATTGATAAAAATAATGGAAATTCATGTAACCTATTTTCATTCAGGCATAAGTAGATGAAATTATGGTGTTTAATGAATACCTTATATGCTATATATTTGTCATGTTACTGTTCTATAAAAAACAATTATCAAAATAGTGATAGTGACCCAAACTTTTTTATTTAAATTCCCTTTGAACACCTAATATAGGAAGGTTATGAATGTTCTCCATTAGACAAGCGCCTCTAAAGTTTTTAAGTAGTAGCATTTATTGATATAGCAATTTAGGAGACACATTTGTCTTATAAATAAATATCTCTTGCATTTATTAACTAAACCCAGGTATATGTTTTACTATCAAATTGTGGTACTTGAGTATTTAACTATTAAAAGATTGTGAGAAAAGTTTTTAAATTGTACTTTCCTTAGTTATTTTAAAAGAAATAAAGTAGGAATGATTTTGGAAATATTAGTTCATTTTCAGATGCAGCTAAATGTGAGTAAAATTCATCAATAAATAAGACTTGTCACTAATTTAAAGTAATAATATTATAAATAAATATTAAATATTAAAAAGAGAATTATGCTATTTGTCTGACAGATGTTAATTAAAATTAAATGTTTTTTGCTATTATTCTGGATATCACCAAGGCAATAATAATATGCAATAATAGCATACAAATAAATTTTTATGAATAAGAAAGTAATTTGGAACAAAGTCCTAACAATTAAACATATGAAAGTATTTTTTAGCCTATTTCAACTGAATAATTTCATGTGGCATAATAAAGCGTTTCAAAGACATGCATAGCCTTAGGAAGACCAAACAAGTTGGTATCAAATAAATGACTTTTGCAAATGGGGTCAACATTTTCTTCACTGGGAAACATTTATCATAATAAGGCTAAATCAACCTTTCTTCATGTTATTGTTTCTGATGTCTTTGATAGTTTTTAAAAAATATCCCAAATGAATTAATCTACATTATCAAGAACATCACTAAAATAAGACAAATTTTAAGCCTCATTCTTCCATCACTGCCAAAGTGATTGTCTCATTTTGTTTACCATTCTCAAAAGGGAAAAGAAATAAGGGGGGGGGAAATAAATATTATTTTCAATTTTCTGAAAAAAGTTATCTTTCATGATCTATTTCAAGTTGTTTATCTAAATTAGTTCACTGTCAGTATATGTTTTTCTATAATGCAAAACTAAAATGACAGCCAGTAAAATTGAAAAATAATTCTCTCCACTAACCAGAGAATATAACTTTGCTAGAAATATAATTAAAAGATAAAAAAGACATTCACAATACCTGTACAGTTTATAAGTTTTTTTGCAGAATTATTAAATTGGACTGGGTCTTGAACTGGTCCTGTGTGAACTGGTTAAATAAAAAAAAAAGTCTTCTGAGCCTTGGTATCCATTAAAGAATATAAAAAATAGTACTGATAGTTATTATATAAAGATCACATTGAAATGGAAACAAATGTCTAGTTGTGGACTGTTTAGTGGGTATCACTGTATCACTGTCATCCTGTTATTCATTGGTCTGCTCGAGCAGGTGCCAGTAATGTCTCCATTCATCCCTGTTACATGCTAATGTAGCCTGATGGCATAGTGGGGGCTTTTTAAGGATCAGGAGAGTTGTTGTTACTATTTTTGGCATATCAAGTACGCCATAGGTAGCTTGCCAGGCTCTGCCATGCAGGCAGGATACTCTCAGTAGCTTGCTGGGCTCTCCAAGAAGGACAGAGGCTTTTGGGAAGGTCTCTAATCACCTTTATATGAGTTCCCAGTCTATTTAGTGGATAAATGATATAATTTTATAGAAATACAAATTATTCTAGCAGAAATAAGTTAAGAAATGAAAGAGTGCTTATAACTTAAAAATAAACATATGTAAAAATCATAAACTTATGAGCTAATAAATTCAAAACATATTTAATTTTGTTTGGGGATATAGCCAGTGTTTTTCAGGACCTACGCTTGGCTCTGCACTCAGGGATCATTCCTGTTAGTGCTTGGGAGACCATATGAAGTACATGGGCTTGAAGCCTGGGTGATCATGTTCAAGGCAAGAGCCCTGCCCACTGCAACATTCTGGTCCCTCAAAAATATTTTTAACTCCTATATCAAGATATGATGTTCAGTTCTTAAACCAATTCCCCGCACTGCCCACATTTGGTCACAATTTTCCATTTTTATCTTCAGGTACAGCAGCAAAGTTACAAATACCAAAAGAACATATTTTTGATAAAGCAAATGGAGTTTATAGGGGTTTGGGCACTGAAATGCTGACACCATTAGTCAAGTATCGTGGGAGAATGACTGTGGGGACCCCCTAGATGCTGTTTAAGAGGCCCTTAAACTAAACCAAAAAATCTCTAAATAAACATGAATGTTAAATGAGTTGTGTGTAAAGGGACTTTGCAAAACCAAAGTCTGTATTTCAATAGACTTATCAGGTAATAAAATTCCTCTCCATATAGTTAAGAACAAAGGGGAGTCTTGTCATCTTCAAAGTTGCTAAACTTCAAAAAGCGTATATGGCTTAGATGGACTTAGTGCTATTATAATGTTATTTGGTAGCTAAGAGATAGTACAAGGCATAAGAAACGTGTTTTGCATGTTGTCAACCCATTCAGGTCTTCGCACCATGTGGTCCCCTAATCATTACCAGAAGCATTACTGGGGCTCCCAACACCCTGGGCAATCCCCAGCACAGCACAGCCTAAGCAGAACTCTGTTCAACCATGGTCCTGGTTGGCAGAGAATGACTGAGAGTCACTTTTAGGTCTCCTAAGGACCACTTAGGGAAACAAACCTCCAAATTAAAAACAAAACACAAAGCTTCCTCCATTGTGTGTTAAATTTTCAGGGATGCCATCAAAAATAGTTTTTTTAAAAAAACAATATTATTCATTTTTGTATTTAAGTAAAATCGAGAGATAGCACTAACTGTGAGCAAAAAGATCATTGATAAAAAGAATCCCAAGATTAATTAGTACTCAAATCTACATTAAAAATTAATAAATATATTTTATAACTCACATGGTAAAGAAAAAAGGAAAATAGGTTTTATCTTTTAACTAAAAGATAAAAATCATCAAAGATAGGCAGAAAAGACAGTAAGAGGTTAAAACTTATGTCTTGCATGAAGACAGTTGACACTGCTACAATCTCTGGCAATATGTGGCCTCCTGAATATCATCAGGACTCAAGTCTGAGCAATATGTAGGGTGTAGCCCTGGAACACCTAGGGGTATGCTCTAAAGTCAAAAGGAAAGAAATATAGGAACAAAGAAAATAGGAAATAAAAAATCAGAAAATGAAAGAAAAATTGATTTAGGAAGGAAAAATATTTGAAGAAATAATAGAACTAAATTCCCTAGAATGAAAAGAGCATTTTAAAAATAAGGTTTGAATGACTTAGAGTGTGAATTTAAAAAAAAAAAAAAACATAGCTGGTGCCAGTACTCTTTATTTAAAACAACAACAACAACAACAAAACTTCTTTCCCCAAACCCACAGCCTTTCCACACAAACCCCCAGTTACCACCCAGGCAGTGGAAACCATCAAATAAGACAAGTAAAAAGATAAAAGAAACTTTAAAATTAAGAAAACAGAGAAATTTATGGAACAGAACCAAGAGGACCAAATTTTGTGTTTGTTAAAAAAATGGCATATTTTGGCAATGTTTCGTTTCCACTCCAATTCTCAGAGTATAAAAAATTCTTGGTGGTCAGAGAGATAATAAAACTAGTAAATTACTTGCCTTACATATGACTTAACATAGTTTGTTGACATGGTCTAGGTCTCCCAAGAACCACCATGAGTGACCTCTGAACACAGAGGCAGGAGGAGTATGCCATAAGCATAGCCTAGTATGATTTAAAAACCAAAGAGGAAAAATCATGTTTATAATGTAAGCTATGACTGCATTAAAACAAATTCCAAACTAAATAAAGCTCTGCTTTTAGACATAATTATTTCTTTACCGTGATGCTATACTTCACCAAAGCTTTATTTGATTTATACAAATTGGTTGAAAGTAGCTGAAATTAATTTTGTTGATTTATATTTTTTTAAGTGGAACTGTCACTAGTGGTGGATATGAAAATGGCATATTAAATGCCTGAAACTCTGTTTTTCCTATGCTTTTTTCCCGGGAATGTTTATTGAGACATCATGATTTACAAAACTGTTAATAATTCAGTTGTTTCAGGCCAAACAATGTTCCAACACCAATACTAATGTTTCCAGATTCCCTCCCACCCTCTTTGACAGGCATAAAAGAAATTTATTTCATATTTCTTTGTCCAATGCAACTTAAAGGAATGGCAAAAGAATTATCAGAAAATAAATCAATAAAAGTCAATCTGCTAATGAGAGAGAAGAAAGTGACATGATAAAAGCAACCCCGTTCACAATCGTGCCTCAAAAAATCAAGTACCTTGGAATCAGCTTAACTAAGGAAGTAATGGACTTGTATAATGAAAACTACAAAACGCTACTTCAGGAAATAAAAGAGGACACAAGGAAATGGAAAGATATCCCCTGCTCATGGATTGGAAGAATTAATATTGTCAAAATAGCAATACTCCCCAAAGCATTGTACAAATTCAATGTGATCCCTATAAGGATATCCTTGACATCCTCCAAAGAAATAAAACAAGCGCTCCTGAAATTCATATGGAGTAATAAGCTCCCACGAATAGCTAAAGCAATTCTTGGGAAAAAGAAAATGGGAGGAATCAACCTCCCCAACTTCAAACTCTACTACAAAGCGGTAGTACTTAAAATAGCATGGTACTGGAACAAAGGCAGAGATGCAGACCAATGGAACAGTGTTGAATACTCTGACACACACCACCAAAGATATGATCATCTAATCTCTGATAAGGGAGCAAGAAATGTGAAGTGGAGCAAGGAAAGTATGTTTAACAAATTGTGCTGGCAAAACTGGACAGCTACATGCAAAAAATGGGCTTAGATCTCCACCTATCACCATGTCCAGAAGTCAGATCAAAATGGATTAAAGACCTCAACATCAGACCAGAATCCCTAAGGTACATTGAAGACAAGGCCAGCAAAACCCTCCATGACATTGAAGCCAACAGTATCTTCAAAGATGACACGCAGCTGGCCAAGCAAGTGAAAACAGAGATAAATAAATGGGACTATCTCAAAATAAGAAGCTTCTGCATCTCAAAAGAAACAGTGACCAAAATACAAAGAAAATCTACAGAACGGGAAAGGATATTTACGCAGTACCCATCTGATAAAGGGTTGATATCAAGGATATACAATTCACTGGTTGAACTCCACAAGAAGAAAACTGCCAACCCGGTCAAAAAATGGGGTGATGAAATGAACAGAAACTTTCAAAGAGGAAATCTGAATGGCTGAGAGGCACATGAGAAAATGTTCAACATCACTAATCATCAGGGAGATGCAGATCAAAACAACAATGAGATATCATCTCACACCACAGAGATTGGCCCACATCCCAAAAAACAAAAGCAACCAGTGTTGGCATGGATGTGTGGATAAAGGGACTCTCCCTCACTGCTGGTGGGAAAGCCGACTGGTTCAGCCCTTTTGGAAAACAATATGGATGATTCTCAAAAAATTAGGAATTGAGCTTCCATTTGACCCAGCAATACCACTCCTGGTAATATATCCCGGAGAGGCGAAACTGTATAGTAGAAATGACATCTGTATTTCTATGTTCATTGCAGCACTGTTTACAATAGCCACAATCTGGAAAAAACTGGAGTGCCCCAAAACAGATGACTGGTTAAAGAAATACTATGCAGCTGTCAGAATAGATGAAGTCATGAAATTTGCATATAAGTGGATCAATATGGAAAGTAAAATGTAGAGTGAAATGAGTTAGAAAGAAAGAGGCAGATACAGAAAGATTGCACTCATATGTGGAATATAAAGTAGCAGAGAGGTACAAGCTTGCAATGATGCAATTTCTGTCAGAAATTTCTCTGGAATTAGTTGCTAAAATACTAAAATACAGAAATCCAAAACAGTGCAGCCTCTAGTGTAGCCACTTGACCTCATATCTTTTCATTCTCAGCAATGGAAAACAAATTATCAAATGCTTTCTTTTCAGCAAGTTTGACTTTGGGGGGAGAAACTCCAGACAATAATAGTGAGGTTTTTTGATAAAATATTGAATGTAATCAAAGTAAAGTAAAAGTAAAGTGAAATTTATCAGTTACACAGACGGGGTGAGAGGCTGGGGAGGTGGGGGGTTGGGGGAGTTATATACTGTGAGTCTTGGTGGTGGAATATGTGCACTGGTGAAGGAACGGGTATTTGAGCATTGTATAACTGAGACTTAAACCTGAAAGCTTTGTAACTTTCCACATGGTGATTCAATTAAAAAATTAAATAAATAAATAAATAAATAAAATTCTATAAATTAAAAAAAGTCAATTTGTCATGATGAATTTTGATTGTTTTTAACATTTCTCAATCTAGTGGAGGATGATCATACGCACCATTAATAAGTACCGACTGAATCCCACACGATAGAAACTTTCTTCTGTTCTGTTAAGGAGTTCTTTTAATACTTCTTATAAAACTGGTTAAGACTATAAATTCCCTACGATGTCACATATCCATGAAGCTCTATGTAGTTCCTTCAAATATGAATGATAATCTAGCTAGATAGAGTATTCTTGATGAAGTATTCCCTCCCTTTGTTGAGTATTTATACTACATCTTTCAGTATTCTTTTGGCTCTAGAGTCTCATTTGATAGACATATATATGTATATATATATAATGGCTTTCATTGTATATAAATTATTTTTTGCTGCATTAAATGTTCTGTTTCTATCTTTGGATTTTGTCATTTTGAATATAATTTAATATGTCTTAGAATATTCCTAACTGGGTCTATTTTCACTGGGATCCTTTGGGTCTCTTGGATCTCGGTTTTCACAATACTCAACCATATGAAGTTCTTATTGATTTCTTTTACTATTTCTTCATCACAGTTGTCTTTCTGTTCTTCAGGGACTCTGATAATTCTATTTTGTTCATCTTGAACTCATTGCGTAATGTTCTGGTATGCTGTTTATTTCTTTTTGGACTATTTTTCATCCTCTGTTTCCTAGTGGTTTCATTCTTCTCATCTTGGAGTTCCTTGATCTTTTGCTCATCTTCTGTTATTGTGCTGTTCAGAGCATCTATTGGTGTTTTTTATCCTCTATTCAACTTTTCATTTATGTCATTTCTGACAGTAGTAGTTTTCCTTTTTTAATTTTTAATTTTATTTTCATAGTTTGTTCACAATGATTGATTACATTCAATATTTCAACACCAATCCCACCATCTTTACACCTTCCTACCACAATTATTTTGAATTTTCTCACCACCACTCAAGCCTGCCCCATAGGCAAATATGATATAACTTTGTATTGCTTGTTATAAATAGTATAAGAAAAAGTGGCCGCGTGCTCCTGGAACTCTAAAATTTAAAGTAATTGGGGTCTGGATACATCTCTGCAGCAAGCTATTCTCTTCCAGGATTCATTTGTGAGTTGTTGGATGATGGCCATTACTGCACTTAAGTAGAGCCTGGAGGCAGTTCATGGGCGTGACTGACAGGACCCAGAAGGGGGGGGAAATGGGAAGGGGGTTCATTCCTGACCCAATGAGGCCTGGAGTTTTCAGTTACTGTTCCAGCATACCTGGGTTTTTCAGTGGATTCATTCTCATGCATTGGGGGTTCAGAATGAACCTATGAAAATCAGTCGTGAGTGTGGCAGCAATTAGATAGTGGAGATTTGCAGCTGCCGGGGTTCATTAGGGGCAGGCAGAAAGACAACACCTGCTCCCATATGAGGCATCCTTGTGAAATTAGCCTGGCACAAGGTCCAGAGACATCTCTGCAGCAACCTGCTCTTTTCCAAGATTTCTGTAGTAGTTTATTAATTTTGAGTCTCATACTTTCTTGTTCTTTGCGAACTGCTTGTGCTATAGTTTCTTGGAATTCATTGAACATCCTCATCATAGTGTCACGAAAGACTATGAGTGTTCACTGGTGTTATTTATATCTTTGGTGATGTTGTTTTTGTTAACTGAACTTGGTGGGATTCTATGTGTTTTCCATATTGTTTTTCTAGTGTTCTTTTTGAGCTGGAGGTGAGTTTTTATCGTTTCCCTTCCTGGAAGCTACTGACAGATTAAGCTAGAGATTGTTCTCTCTCTTCTCTGCCCATTCTCACAAATGACCAGAGGAATAACTGAGCAGCATGCAATTTGTGAGTAGATATGTTGCACAGCATTTGTATTTCAGGATCTGTGATGTGGACTCTTCATATGGTACAGATCAGGTCTGGAGGTTGCTGATACTCAATGGTAGGGAAGTGAGTATCTACCTCCTATTCTGGACTAAGTCCAGTGGTGTCAGTCACAGGCAAATCTCACTTGGGATGGTGGAGCATCAGCTGCATTGAGAGCCAGAGAAGCTACTCTGTGATATTTATATTCTGGAATGAGGGCCTCCTGGCAAAGCTGGACCCAGAGATGAAGAAATGAAAGATGCACAAGGTTGTTATTTCCTCCATACAGATCTTCCTCATCTGCATGGCCTTTCTACAAGTCAATCATTTTATCTTAAAGAAGTTGGACAGCATATGAAGGCTGATTATTATGTGTGAACATGATATGAAGAACCTGATTACAACTTCACCTTTTGTCTACAAATGAATAGTCTCTTACAGAAAGCTGTAAGAGACTCTAATTTAATGGACCTAAAAATTTTACTTATTAAGAAACAAGTTTGACTATGGCAACTGACCTTCATAAGCTGAAACAAATTGGAACATATGAAAAGATATTTTGTCATCCCAGAATGCCCTTATATCTGTGATATTCAGCCTCCATGAATGTTGGTATAATGACAATAAAGGTTAAATTCTATTTTTTAGCAAGTCTTATTTATAAGAGAATTATGTTTGTGGCAGCAGTGTCTTGTTATTTCTGGTCCCCTTTTAACTTCTGTCTGTTGAAGATTCTTTCAGCTAATTGTTTTGTGGAAGTCAACACACAGCCACCATAATATCTGAGCACAGGACCATTAGTCTATATTTTTAATAAATGCATCAATTAAGAAAAAAGTGTATCCTTCAATTGTTTGCAAAATTCTTACAATCACAGTATTTCAATTTTAATACATAAGTAAATATGGGCTGGAACCATAGCACAGCTGGTAGGGCATTTGCCTTGCATGCAGCTGACCTGGGTTCGATTTCTCTGTCCCTCTCGCAGAGCCTGGCAAGCTACTGAGAGTATCCCAACCACATTGCAGAGCCTGGCAAGCTATCCATGGCGTATTCAATACGCCAAAACCAGTAACCACAAGTCTCACAATGGAGACGTTACTGGTGCCCGCTCAAGCAAATCAACGAAAAATGGGAGGACAGTGCTACAGTGCTACATAAGTAAATATACAAGATTTCCTAAATAGGAAGTCTGAGCATCTAAAATAATCAAAATTAATTTATAAAATTAATTCTTTAAATTAAAAATAATACAATAAAAATTAAAGCTACTTTCTGTTACTATTCATGTTAAATCACCATCTTTTTTCACTTTTTTAAATAACTCAATTTTTGAAATACATATGCAGCTTTAGCAAATTTATATCTGTGGTTTTTTCATGTAGTTAATGGTACCAATATGATAACCATAATGGATTGTAAATATTCATACATTTTTATATGCCATGCAGTTTATCACTTTCTTGAGAAATAGAAAATCAACACTTCATTTAAACTATGCATGCACTTTCATTTTTCTTTCAGTTTTTTTGCTGTCAAAAAGGTTTACTGGCTGGAAAAATGTATTATCAAATAATAAGCAGTTATAAAACTGTACCTTGAAATTATTGGCAAATCCAGTGAACTGAAAGTGTTCCAATTGCTATTGATATACTCCACTGCAGAACTTCTCAGCCCCTATTTCCCAGACATATTAAAGCACACCTAAGTTATAAAATCATGTTTTCATCTGACTCTGTCACTTGGTTTCCCCTTATCTTCCTGCATTTCCTATTGTCTTCCTGCATAAGACACAAAAGAATTTATTTTTCCTACTGTCATTCAATGTCCATACAACTATATTTTGCCACTAATTTTCCTACTGTCTGTAAGGTGGTAGTAGATGGGTTCCCAAAGAAGGAGCTGAAAAGAAAGGCAGAATATCACAGATTATGATGCTTCCAAGTTTAGTCATTTCACTGACGATAAAGTGGGAATTGTTCTAATGAAATCTGTATCTCACATATCTCACAAATATGAACAAATGAGACAAACTAGGAAATATGGGGTTAGGAAGTCCACTAAGGTTTATTGTAATACAACCATTTTCAATGATGCTACATTTTAGGGTCAGAATGATGATAGTATAGTGACAAGCACTTGCCTTGCACACTCCTGACCTGGATTCCATCCCCAGCATCCTTATGGTCCCCCAAGCCTTACCAGATGTGATTCCTGAGTTCAGAGTTAGGTCTGAGGACCACTCAGTGGTATCATGTTGAATGAAATGAGTCAGAAAGAAAGAGACAGACACAGGAAGATTGCACTCATCTGTGTAATATAAAGTAGCAGAATGGGAGACTAACACCCAAGAGTTGTAGAGATAAATACCAGTATTGTCTGCCCCACAGCTTGGAAACTGGCCTCACATGCTGGGGGAAAAGGCAGCAGAGATAGAGAAGGGAACACCTAGTAGAGAATGTTGGGAGGACCCACTTGGATTGAAAGATACGTGCCAAAAGTAGACTATAGACTGAACACTATGGCCACTCAATACCTCTATTGCAAACTAAAACACCCAACAGGAGAGAGAACAAAAGGGAATGCCCTGCTGCAGAGGCAGGGTGGGATGATGGGCGCTGGGGTGGGAGGGATACTGGGAACATTGGTGGAAGAGAATGGTCACTGGTGGAGGGATGTAAACGAAATGCAAACATGAAAATTGATAAGCTTGTAAATGAACCTCACGCTGATTCACTAATAAAAATTTTTATAGAAAAATTAGTATGGAATTCTATACTGATCCAGTGTCCCTTGTGTATTCAGAGCCAGGACTTTGTATAGAAACAATGCAGATGAATGGATAGCCTCAACTGACCAGGTTCCAGAACTTGAAACTAAGTGGATACATAAAAATGTGATTTCTTCTTGAGTTTGAGATTGTTTATTACCTGGCTGATTCACTGTCCATCCTGAAAGTCTGTGAAATTCCCTGCTTCCTTATGGCCAGAGCAGAAACACAGCAAATTCTGCCAAGATATCACCTACAATTTACTTGGCTGGTGAAACAAAATTTTACCCTTCCTTTAAATACCTACATCAGAGGCAGGCACTTGGATGAAGCTCTTATTTTTTTAATTTATTTTTAATTAGTGAATCACCGTGAGGGTACATTTACAGATTTATACACTTTTGTATTCATGCTTCCCTCATACAGAGTTCGGGAACCCATCCCTTCACCAGTGCCCATTCTCCACCACCAGTAAACCCAGCATACCTCCCACCCTCCCCAATCCCATCTCCCCCCATCCCACCCTGCCACTGTGGCAGGGTATTCCCTTCTGTTCTCTCTCTCTAATTAGCTGTTGTGGTTTGCAATAAAGGTGTTTAGAGGCCTCTGTGCTCAGTCTCTAGCCCTCATTCAGCCCGCAACACCCTTCCCCCGCATGGCCTTCGACTACATTATAGTTGGTGATCCCTTCTCTGAGTTGCCCTTTCCCCAGAATGTGAGGCCAGCCTCCAAACCATGGAGTCAACCTCCTGGTACTTATTTCTACAATTCTTGGGTGTTAGTCTCCCACTCTGTTATTCTATATACTACAGATGAGTGCAATCTTTCTATGTCTATCTCTCTCTTTCTGACTCATTTCACTCAGCATGAAACTTTCCATGCCGATCCACTTATATGCAAAATTCATGATCTCCTTCTTTCTAACAGCTGCATAGTATTCCATTGTATAGATGTATCAAAGTTTCCTCAACCAGTCATCCGTTCTAGGGCATTCGGGTTTTTTCCAGATTCTGGCTATTGTAAACAGTGCTGCGATGAACATATAAGTGCAGATGTCGTTTCGACTATACTTTTTTGCCTCTCTGGGATATATTCCCAGCAGTGGTATTGCTGGGTCAAATGGGAGCTCAATATCTAATTTTTTGAGAGTCATCCATATTGTTTTCCAAAAGGGCTGAACCAGTCGGCATTCCCACCAGCAGTGCAGAAGGGTCCCTTTCTCCCCACATCCTCTCCAACAGTGGTTGCTTTTGTTCTTTTGGATGTGTGCTAGTCTTTGTGGTGTGAGTTGGTTTCTCGTGGTTGTTTTGATCTACATCTCTCTCATGATTAGTGATATAGAGCACTTTTTCATGTGCCTTTTGGCCATTCGTATTTCTTCCTTGGGAAAGTTTCTGTTCATTTCTTTGCCCCATTTGTTGATGGGGTTGTATGTTTTCTTCTTGTAGAGTTCAACCAGTGCTTTATATACCATTGATATCAACCCCTTATCTGATGGGTATTGTGTAAATATCCTTTCCCATTCTGTGGATAGTCTTTGTATTCTGGTCACTGTATCTTTTGCGGTGCAGAAGCTTTTTAGTTTAATGTAGTCCCATTTGTTGATCTCTGTTTTTACTAGATTGCTTAGTTCCGTGTCACCTTTGAAGATACCTTTATCTTCAATATAGTGGAGGGTTTTGCCGACCTTGTCTTCACTGTACCTTATGGTTTGTGGTCTAATGTTGAGGTCTTTAATCCATTTTGATCTGACTTTTGTGCATAGTGTCAGGTCAAGGTCTAAGCCCATTTTTTTGCATGTGGTTGTCCAGTTGTGCCAGCACCGTTTGTTAAAGAGGCTTTCCTTGCTCCACTTCACATCTCTTGCTCCCTTATCAAAGATTAGATAATTATACATTTGGGGCTGTGTGTAGGGATATTCCACCCTGCTCCATTGGTCTATGGCTCTGTCTTTGTTCCAGTACCATGCTGTTTTAATTGTTACTGCTTTGTAGTAAAGTTTGAGGTTGGGGAGGGTGATGCCTCCCATCGTCTTTTTCCCAAGAATTGTTTTAGCTATCCGTGGATGTTTGTTGTTCCATATGAATGTTAGGATTTCTTGATCCGTTTCTTTGAAGAATGTCATGGGTATCCTTATAGGGATCACGTTGAATCTGTGTAATGCTTTGGGGAGTATTGCCATTTTGACTACATTGATTCTCCCTATCCATGAGCAGGGTATATGTTTCCATTTCCTCATGTCCTCTTTTATTTCATGGAGTAGCCTTTTATAGTTTTCTTTGTAGAGGTCTTTTACTTCCTTGGTTAAACTGATTCCGAGGTACTTGATTTTCTGGGGCTCGATTGTGAATGGGATTGCTTTTTTCATGTCCCTTTCCTCTGTCTCATTGTTTGCGTATAGGACATAGTGAAAAAACTCAACGAAATGAATGCCTCACCAAGAATACTTTATCCAGCTAAACTCTCTCTCAAACTCGAAGGAACCATACACTATTTCTCGATAAACAACAGCTGAGGAACTTCATAGACTCAAAACCAAACTGGAAAGAAGGTCTAAAGAGGGCTACTTTAAGACAAGTAGGAGCCCCATAAGAACAACAAATCCCAAAGAAAGATGACACAAAACCCCATCACAGTAATCTCTCTCAATGTCAACGGCCTAAATGCACCTATCAAGAGACACAGAGTGGCAAAATGGATCCGGAATTTAAACCCAACATTCTGTTGCCTGCAAGAAACACACCTGAACACACAGAGTAAACATAGACTCAAAGTCAAAGGATGGAAAACAATCCTGCAAGCAAATAACTCCCCTAAAAAAGCTGGAGTGGCCATCCTAGTATCCGACAACATAGACTTCAGGTTGAAAAAGATTAAAAGGGACAGCGAAGGTCATTTTCTGTTTATCAAGGGATATGTACAACAGGAAGAAATCACACTCTTAAACGTATACACTCCTAATGACCAGCTAAATACTTAAAACAACTCCTAACAGACTTCAAAGAGGACATCACTAACAGCACAATAGTAGTCGGAGACTTCAATATGGTCTTATCGCCTCTAGATAGATCAACAGGAACAAAACTCAACAAGGAAACACTGACTCTGAAAGAAAAAATTGAAGAGAGAGGCCTAATAAACCTATACAGGGCCTTACACCCCAAAAAGAAAGAATACACATTCTTTTCCAGTGCACACGGAACATTTTCTAAAATAGACCATGTACTGGGCCCCAGAACATACCTCAATAGAATCGGATGAAGCTCTTAATATTTTTCCCTGTGTCCAGACACAAATACAGCAGAGAAGTCTCCCTGTAAGAACTGGAAAGAAGTATACAGAACTGTTTATAGTCCAGATCTTTCTGTATACTTACTGCTTGTGCTCTCACCAGTTAAGTAATATACTTGACAAACACTAGTTGTGTCTGTAAATAAAACCATTTCTACTTTCTCAAGGAAGAAATACAAATGGCCAAAAGTCACATGAAAAAATGCTCTTCATCACTAATCATCAGGGAGACACAGATCAAAACAACTATGAGATACCACCTCACACCACAGAAAATGGCCCACATCCAAAAGAACAAAAGCGACTGGTGTTGGTGTGGATGTAAGGAGAAAGGGACCCTTCTATCCTGCTGGTGGGAATGCCAACTGGTTCGGCTCTTTTGGAAAACAATATGGTCACTTCTCAAAAAATTAGAAATTGATTCCCATTTGAACCAGCAATACCACTTCTGGGAATATATCCCGGAGAGGCAAAAAAGTAGAGTCGAAATGACATCTGCACTTATATGTTCATCATGGCACTGTTTACAATAGCCAGAATTTGGGAAAAAAAGCCCTAGAACAAATGACTGGTCAAAGAAACTTTGGTACATCTACACAATGGAATACTCTGCAGCTGTTAGAAAAGATAAAGTCATGAACTTTGCATTTAAGTGGATCAACATGGAAAGTATCATGCTAAGTAAAGTGGGTCAGAAAGAGAGAGACAGACAGAAAGATTGCACTCATCTGTGGAATATAAACAACAGAATGGGAGACTAACACCCAAGAATAGTATAAATAAGTACCAGGAGGTTTGCTCCATGGCTTGGAAGTCGGCTTCACATGCTGGGGCAAAAGGCAGCTGAGATAGAGAAGGGAACACCAAGTAAAGTGTGGTTGGAGGACCCGCTCGGGGAGGGAGATGCGTGCTGAAAGTAGACTATAGATTAAACACGATGGCCCCCAATATCACTATTGCAATCCACAACACCCAAAAGGAGAGAGAGAACAAAAGGGAATGCCCTGCCACAGAGGCGGGGTGAGGTGGGGGGAAACGAGATGGGGGAGTGGGAGGGATCCTGGGATCATTAGTGGTGGAAAATGGGCACTGGTGGAGAGATGGGTACTTGAGCATTGTATGACTGAAACACAAGCATGAAAATATGCAAATCTGTAATTGTATCCTCACGGTGATTCATTGATAAAAAAATTAAAAATAAAAAACTAGGTTATTTTCATATAATTCCATATACATTACAGTGCAATGATGGATACCAACAAAACTGTATTATCTTTATTTTCTGACCATAAGATATTAACATAAAAATTCCCACGTTTGTGATATATGAACATAAGCATACCCTCTTAATAATTCTTTGATTAGATGCACTTAAATAATCATTGTCATAATTTATATTTTAATTATTAAATTATTAAAATATATTGTAGTAAATTGAAAAAATAAAAGCTTCTATTATAATTAAGCAATCCAATAAAACATTGACAAATAATTTATATTTTTTGGAAAAAAGGATAACTTATTTTTAATAGAACAATTTATAATGACTTAAAAAGACTAATTTAAAGGAAATATACCTCAAAATTTTAGATTGCAATTACATTTTTTATTAGTCAAGCAGTTGTTTTGTTTGTTTGTTTTCTTTTTAAGGGGACTAGATAATGGAAGTGGGAAGTTGTAAAATAAATCAAACAAGTGAACTGACATGTACTAGAGGGAACAAATGTCTGTGACCTAGTTCTGTTTCTCCATACAATACAGATGAGTGAATTATCCAGCAATTGTCCTTTGCTTCCTTACTTTACTTAACGTGATACCCTCAAGTTTTATCCAAATTGCAGAAAAACTCATATTTTTTACATCTGTAAAGTACTTCATTGTGTATATATACTACACCTATTTTATGCATCCATCTGTGACTGGGAATTGTTTCCATATCCTTGCCTATTATACTCAGTATTACAACAAACAGAGTAGTGAATATATTTTTTGAATTAGGAATTTTGTGTCTTAGGGATAGATACCATAAAATGGAATCACTGTATCATAAAGAAGTTCTATTCTTATATTTTTATTTTTTCTTATATTTTTAAAAATAAATATTCATATGATTTTCCATGTAAGCTGAAACAGATAACATTTTCACCAGAAGTCAAAGAGAGTTCATTTTTTACTATATCCCTGCCAACATTGTTTATTTCCAGTACCTCTAAAGGGTGTGAAATGATACCACATTGTGATTTTCATTTCCCTGATAAAGAGTTACTATGATGTATGCTTTGTTTATATGCTTATTGACCATCCGCATATCCTTTTAATGAAGTGTCTGTTCATTTCTTCTATTTCTGGATGGGGACACTTTGTTGCTGAATTTTGTATGTGCTTTTTATTTACATGTTTTTTATAGACATGCTATTTTTTTAATCTGATGTAGTGTGTGCAAATATTTTCTCCTACTTGGTAGGGTATTCTTTATTTAAGCCTGAATATCTTTTATTCATGTAGAAATACTTTAATTTGATACAATCTCATTTAGTCTATTTTTGGTTTTATTATATTTACCAGTGGGATTAAAGCATTGCAGATACTTTTGAGATGTATCTAGACATATTCTCCCTATGTTTTCCTCAATGTACTTTATGGATTCTAGTCTAACCACAAGGTCTTTATCCACATTGAACTAAAATTTGTGTATGGTGCAAGATATGGATCCAATTTATTTATCTATTTATTTATTTACTTACTTATTTCTTCTTCTTCTCCTGGAAGGGAGCATAAGATGAGGCCCCCATAACCATGTGACCAGACTCTGTGCCAGGCTGTTTTCACTCGGAGCGGCTCAGAAGGGGGCAGGTGAGAGCCCTCCCCGCCCCAAAGGACCCAGCCCCGGCAGCCAACCTCCACTACGCAACTGCCACCACGTTCCAGGCCGCTTTCCACACACTCGGGCCGAGCCTCACAAATGAGTGAACATATTCCTGGACCACGTGGTGTGAATCATAGAGGGAAATAAATATATATGCCTCTCCGATAGCCTGGCAAGCTACTGAGAGTATCCCACCCTCATGGCAGAGCCTGACAAGCTCCCCATGGTATATTCGATATGTCAATAACAGTAACAATAATAGTTCTCATTCTCCTGATACTGAAAGAAGCCGCCAATCACTGGGAAAGATGAGTAAGGAGAGGCTGCTAAAATCTCAGGGCTGGGACGAATGGAGACATTACTGGTGCCCACTTGAGTAAATGGATGAACAATGGGATGATAGTGATACAATGATTTATTTTTTAATTTTTGTAATTATCCTGTTTTCCCAACACTTTTTATCGAAGTGACCATACTTCATTTTATGTTCCCAGTCCGTCTTACAAAAATTAATGGTCCATAGATTTGAGGGTTTATTTCTGGGTTCCCAATTCTAATCTACTTATCTGACAGTCTATTCCTTATCATAGTTTGATTATTATGATGTTTTAACTTTATATTGCTTTCATGATGTTTTGATTATTATGTTTATACTATGAAGGCACTGGAGTGATAGCACAGTGGGTAGGACATTTGCCTTGTGCACGAACAACCTCGGTTTGATTCCTTTGTCCCTCTCAGAGAGCCTGGCAAGCTACTGAGAATATCCTGCTCACAACGCAGAACCTGGCAAGCTACCCGTGGTGTATTCAATTTGTCAAAAACAGTAATAACAAGTCTCATAATGGAGATGTTACTGGTGCCTGTTTGAGCAAATCGATGAACAACAGGATGACAGTGCTAACATACTATAAAGTATGAAAATGTGGTATCTTCCAAATATTTTTGATAGAATATCTTTGGTTTATTCAAGCATTTAATGGTTTCATTAAAATTTTAGTGGTGCACAGAGACTAGCGCACATCCAAAAGAACAAAAGCAACCGCTGTTGGAGAGGATGTGGAGAGAAAGGGACCCTTCTACACTGCTGGTGGGAATGCCGACTGGTTCAGCCCTTCTGGAAAACAATATGGACGATTCTCAAAAAATTAGAAATTGAGCTCCCATTTGATCCAGCAATACCACTGCTGGGAATATATCCCAGAGAAGAAAAAAAGTATAATCGAAATGGCATATGCACATGTATGTTCATCGCAGCACTGTTTACAATAGCCAGAATCTGGAAAAAACCCGAATGCCCTAGAACGGATGACTGGTTGAGGAAACTTTGGTACATCTATACAATGGAATACTATGCAGCTGTTAGAAAAAAGGAGGTCACAAATTTTTTATTTAAGTGGATCGGCATGAAAAGTTTCATGCTAAGTGAAATGAGTCAGAAAGAGAGAGACAGACATAGAAAGATTGCACTCATCTATGACATATAGAATAACAGAGTGGGAGACTAACACCCAAGAATTGTAGAAACAACTACCAGGAGGTTGACTCCATGGCTTGGAGGCTGGCCTCACCTTCTGGGGAAAGGGCAACTCAGAGAAGGGATCACCAACTATAATGTAGTCGAAGGCCATGTGGGAGAAGGGAGTTGCGGGCTGAATGAGGGCTAGAGACTGAGCACAGTGGCCACTCAACACCTTTATTGCAAACCACAATAGCTAATTAGAGGGAGAGAACAGAAGGGAATGCCCTGCCACAGTGACAGGGTGGGGTGGGGGGAGATGGGATTGGGGAGGATGGGAGGGATGCTGGGTTTACTGGTGGTGGAGTATGGGCACTCGTGAAGGGATGGGTTCCCGAACTTTTTATGGGGGAAGCATAAGCACAGATGTGTATAAATCCGTAACTGTACCCTCATGGTGATTCATTAATTAAAAATAAATAAATTTATTAAAAAAAATTTTAGTGGTGCTCATTCCATTTTCTTGAAGAACACAATTAGAATTTACTGAAAACTGCACTGAATATGTATAGTACGCTTTGTAAGATAATCATTTTGACAATGTTTTTCTTAAAATTCATAATCATGGAATAGCTTACCATTTATTGTTGTCCTATTTTATTTCTTTTATAAATACCTTATAATTTTTAAGGTATACTTTTTTGTTTAAGTTGAATCCGAGATATTTCATATTTTTAACACAATTTTAAATGAAACTTATTTTTATCTCTTTGTTTACTTGTTTATTATTTTCATATAGAAAGTCTAACAAGCATCACTCCAACTTTCTCCCAAGGTGTTACAAACAGTATTTAGGAGCCCATTTGGTTATTTAGGGAAATCTATATTCTGAAACAATCTCATGGTTATAATTAATAGGTTTTTTAAAGTACTGCTGACTAAAATAAGCATTAGTTTCAGAAGATAAATTTTCTAATTTTTATAATATTTTGGTGCTTAACAGATTTTATTTGCCATGAGAGTCTCATAATTCTGTCTGACATTCATTATCTGAGATCTCTGAAATGTTGTATTTAGGGTAGATAGAGGTATAAAGAGAAGATGCTTCTCTTTGCTAACTCTAAGGTTGCATTTAAGGATGCAAATATCATCATTCATAATGAAAGTATTTATCTTCATTCCTAAATATAATGGACTTAAACTCAAATGTTTAATGTATCAACAAAGAAGAAATAAGGGGAAAAAATCTTAGAAAATAAAGTGCTTGCTAACAGGTAAACTCGGGTGATCTCTAATGAAGACCCTTTGATAATATATATAGACTTTCCCTCTGTAAGCACCTGGTTGCAGCAGTCACTGGAAACCCAAAAAAATAACTAATTAGATTAGTTATCAAATTGCTGAGCTTTGCAATACATTTGAGATACTGGAAAATACATCAATCCAAACCAACTCTGCTTATTATTTGACTTGTGTAAAAATTTTGGTAATTCTTCTAATAAACTTTAAAGTTCTGACTTACAGCTATTCAATCAAGGCTAGTATAGCTTCTGATTACAATATCTAAACCAATTCCTCTAAATATTACAGCATCCTAGGGGGCACAAAGTGTAAATGGAATATACCAGTACAGCAGCAATGCCTCCAATGTGTCTGTATATAATGGTGTAACTGGTATGGGAGTGTTACAACTCATTTACCTCCCTTTCTTTCGCTCCAATTTAAAACGAAGGTTTTAAAGATAGTATAGCATGTCAGGCACTTGCCTAGCACACAACTCACCTGCACATAATTCCCAGCACCACATATGGTTCCCTGAACACATATCTAGAAGAAAGCCATGAGCACCACTGGATATGATCCCCAAAATAAAATAAAATATGATGAATGCCAAAATACTACCAAAAGTGTTAAGTAGAATAGGTAAGGTTAACTTCGGTAGAAAATAAACTCAAAAACTAAGAGCACAACAAGACACATTTTTCATTTTTCAAAGCCCAAATGCATTCCAAATGAAAATATGTCCTGTCTTCCATATTACTTTTATGAGAACATAAAGGTCACTTGGTATTGAAATAGAATCAATGTCAAGTAAAAGCAAATGCTCTTGACAATAGGATAAATATATTTCACTGTCATGGAATATGGGGCATGTCTTGAGCCAAGTTATGACAGCTTGAGTCATAGCTATTCATGGAAGAGAAGATTTCACTTAATATTCCTATTAACATTTTTCCACTGCTTAAAATTTATATTTGTAACTAGAAATTAATTTCCATAAGCTTATGCTATAGAAATAGCAGTGATTCGGCTCTTCAATTTAAGAAGAACTCTAATATTTCAGTCTAAAACATCTTCACAGACAACACAGTACCTATGATGATTCTCAGTCTCTATAGCTTTTGTACAGAAATAGAGGCCAGTTGTAAAGTATTATGATTAAGTTGGGTTATTCATTATGTATTTCTGTTTTCTATCAAACTTCTTCATGTGAAGGGCTGCAGAGATATAATAACTTGTGTTTAATTTCACAGAAGCCATAAGTCTAATCAGTCTATGGCTGATTAGAACAATTATAAATCTCTGAGACAAGTTGGGTCCATGAAAGAGCTTTATAATAAATTTGGAATTGGGAGACAAAATGACAGAAGAAGAAAGGCCAAGTTGGAGAAAGTATTATGAGAAATATCTTAGAAAGATTCCATTGTAGTGGAATTTGTATCCTCTCCCCTGCATATTCAGTTGAGTATGTGCCCAAGGAATGTTTCACTAGCAAAATAAGGGAAAAAAGACAAGACATAAGTGATGGCAGGTTACTTCTGAGAAAGATTACAAAACAGTCACTTCAACATTGTTCTTCTTCTTGTGTCCAACAAATAATTTTTTAAAATCCCCCTTCCCCCTTAAGTCTTCTTTTCTGCCTCAATACCTTCAATACCCCATCTCATGATAAATTTTTTCTTTTGCTTGATGGATTGGCTCTGAAGCATTTCTTGGACACATTAAAGCACCAAACTGAATGAAATGTCCATGCAAAAAGACCTTAAATCTGCCAGTAATCTTAGCCACATTGTGATGAAGATAAGAGCAGGGAAGTGGCTCTCAAAAGACACTTAAACAAAATAATAGAAAGGCAGGATAAAAAAGCAGAGACAATGCCTCTGTAAGAGATGCCTGCCAGGGTCTTGCCCATTTCCTTTTCTTTTACTGCAGCCTAGTTTCATCCTTGTTTTTGTGTTCTATATAATCCTTGGTTCTGTATATTTATTTTATTCATGTCCATTGATCATGTAGCTTTCCAAAAGTCTTAAGCTCCTGGAATCCTTTCAGTTGTGTAGCCCTGATTTTTGAAGGCCGTCTATTGACAATGAGTTTGGCAATGTAAAGAGACTCTTGGCCTGAGAAGCACCCAGATGTTCAGAGCCACTTGACTTTAGATCATAAGACATTGAGCCAACATCAAGACTATCTGTCTCTCAGCAAACTGCTCTAATCAATGACCAACCATGGCAACATTCATTTAGTTTTAGATGGTTTGGTTAATATTTACACAGAACTTGACATAGATCCCAACTGAAAGCAGCCTGAAATACAAATTATTGCTTTTGAAACAGAACAAATTGTTACCCTTTCTTCTAAAGAACACAGTGATATTTTTGGTGCTCCCTTGTTAGGTTACATGATAGAAATACATATCCAAAGGAGGTATATTTTAATTCTTAAAAACAGCCTCACTACATAAAATGCATTATTCTTCTCTCTTAAATCTCTTTGCAGTTTGCTGTTTCAAAGTCATGTCATAGCCTAATCACTCACCATCTTAACAAAATTCAAATCAGCTTACATATTACAGCTTGGCAATAAAACAGAAACTTAAATGCAATAAACATCTTTAAAACAATTCATCAAGCCCTACAAAAGATGCCAGAATGAGCTTCGGAATGATAAGTTCAAATTTAAAAATAAAAATTTGCTCTCAGGCTGAGACTTTAAAATGTCAAGAATACATGTTTATAGCAAATATACAAACCTTGAAAAATAGTCTAGACTTACAAGCAAAGATGAGGTACAATGATTCTTTAGCAGTCTCTATTTTGGATTTAGCAATGTATGTATCTTCATGTATCTGCACTACCTAGATTTGGAACTTATTACTTGTACATATTAAATATTCTTTCTCATATGAGTAAGGAAGATACATAATGATTTAAAATTTTATTATTATTCTAATTATTATTATTATTATTATTTTTGCTTTTTGGGTCACATCTGGTGATGCACAGGGGTTACTCCTGGCTTTGCACTCAGGAATTACTCCTGGCGGTGCTCAGGGGACCATATGGGATGCTGGGAATCGAACCCGGGTCGGCCGTGTGCAAGGCAAACGCCCTACCCGCTGTGCTATCACTCCAGCCCCTATTATTATTATTATTGTCCTTTTCACACTCTGAGTCCTGAGTTATGGAGTGTGTCTCCTGAGGACCAGACAAAGGAAGTGCATGATTAGTCATGCATTTAGGCATGCAGAAGATGAATAAAATTTTAGTGGTAAAATTTTGAGTGAATACTCTTTTGGTATGAAAATGTAGTGTTGAAGTGCTAGATTTTTTCATGGTGGTACTCCTTGTTCTGCTTATTACTTCCACCACCAGGACTCTACACCCCTCTACGCCCACTACAGCTGACCGCACAATTAACATGAGATATGAAGTCATTCTAATTAATTTTTAAGCATTTCAAAGTTCGTGGATTTTTATCTTCTATAAGACAAATCATCCTAAAAACAAGTTCTCAAGCCACATTTCACTCCACCCCAGCCCAATTCATCTTTAAACTACACCTGAATAATGTTCAGTTTCTCCAGTGTATCAGCTGTGATACACAATTACTATGAGCCACCCCTTCCCAGGGACAAGTTCTTCCTACCTTCCTAGATAATATTTGCATTGTATAGGAACATTTGCATTGCTATTCTCACTGGGCCATAGAAGTCAGTATCTTGATTACAATGGTCAATGGTTTCTACCATTTGAAGGTAGATTTCTTTTTTAAACAGCATATTTATAGTTTTGCCTCAGGGCATTTACCATTCTCTAACATACTATCATTGATCTTCCTCAAGTAAAATCTAAGCACCAAAAGACAGAAACTGTTGTATGGAGAAGACCTAGAAAATAATCCACCCTTCAATAAATATTCAATAAGAATCTTTTGCATGAATACACATATGCCTAAGGTAGATAGTAGATCTATACAGAGAGAGATAGAAGAATGAAAAATAAAAATATTGCTATTTTGGTAAATTGGGACTCCAAGGCCTGTTCAAACTTTATTGACACCACAATACTTATCTTGTTTAGGGAATCTTTCTGCATCATCAGCTCATCTCTCTTACATACCTGGCCCTGTCACACAGATCTATATATCAAGGTGCTCTCTTGTGTCGTATATGAAATACTACTTCGCAAAAAATCCTTTCTCTGTCACAACTACTGAAAGTATTCATTAAATAGGTCAAATTCTGGTAAGCTCTATAACTCTAATTATCTTTACTATTGTCAACTTTTCAATAGCTCTCTGTAATGCCAGAACCAAAAATGTCCTCCCATGTCAAAAGTACATTTTGCAAAAGTGACAGCAGAAATTATTTAAAGTGATTGCCTTCTATGCTACTTTATAGACGCTGCCCCACCACCAACCTGCACATTGGCTTTGGTGTTGCTTAGAAATAAGAAACATGGTTGCTGCTGTTGCTAACTGGTCCATAGACCCAGAACTCTGAACTGACGATCATTCACTTCAATAAAGTGTGGGTTCAAAGCTTTATTTCATCATGTTCTACTTTTGTAAGGACCATCTCTAGCCTTGGGGTTTAGAGGCTCCCCCTCCAGGTTATTCACTTTTCAGAGGTGCTCAGGAGCCATCAGAACCACACTATATCCTTCTTGGGACCACATAGTGTGAAGAATCTTAATCTAAGTCTCCTTCAGCAAGGTGTATATTTTCTACTTGAGTTATCTCTCTAATCTCTTTAAACTTTATTTTGACCTCTGTTGCCTAGGAAATTTGGGGCTAAGGTGCTATTTATTAATCTACTTATAAAAACTCTTTCATCTCTGCCATGTACTTATGTATATATATATATATATATATACAGTACATGTCGTATGTGTATATATAATGCGAGATAGATATGAGTTGAGGACTGTATTATCAATCACAATCACGAAATCTCATTAATCATTGATTTCTCGGGTGGGCTCAGTAATCTCTTGTTCCTCCTTTCCCTGAGATCTTAGAAGTCTCTCTCAACTCGGCCCTCCTAATGATGTCGCACTGGGGGCTCTTTCAGGGTTAGGGGAATGAGATCCAGCTTGTTACTGGATTTAGCATATGAATACATCATGGGAAGCTTGCAAAGCTGTCCCATGTGGCTAGGAAACTCTCAGAAGCTTGCCAATTTCTCCCATAGAGAGAAGTAGGTTACAAGATATCGCTTCTGGGAGCTTGCTTTTAAGTCTCTGGATGTTGGCCATTGATGGGATTACACACACCTGAGTTCCTCTGCCGGTACCTTCAAGCATGAGGCCTGTACGAATGTGTGAAGAGGGGCCTTTGAGCATGGCTGTAGCTAGGTTTCAGTGGTCTTCGGCTGCCGGGAACTCTGCTCAGGGTGGGTAGGGAAGCTGGAGCCCATCCCCTCCGAGGGGCGCCAAGGGAAGACAGCCAGGCGTGCAGGCAAGAGACTCTCAAGAGTCACAGAGGAGTATATTATATAATACATTATTCACCAACCTTGCTTTTAGATGATAAAAAATAATTTTCATGCTGAAAGCCACAAGAAAAAAAGTAAAATAAAATTAAAGCAAATACATAAAAGGTTGAAATTAAACATTATTTTATTATTCCATGAAAAAATATGATTCCATTGTCTTGAAGTTATTTTTGTTGTCATTTCCTATGTCACACTGTAAGTAATTTCTACTTCGGTCAGGAGAAATCTCATGTGGTAATGCACAGTGACCTGTATATGTGTAACCCTGTTTGAACACCATATGTGTGGTCTCCTGCCCTCGAGCACTGCACTGATGGGGCCATGCTGGTCCAAGTCGAAACATTACTGAATCTGGTTCCTATTAAGAAAAAAAATCCTTGAAAAAGAGTAGCTTTATTTTTCTATTTAATTTTTTATTCTTTACAGATAATTTGACTTTTCCAAAAAATACCATGGAATGTGCCACATGTGCTTATTTGTATCATTCTCATCTGAGTTACAAGGACATACGATGTATGATCAGACCATACTGGCAAATATTTCTTTTTAATTTTAGTGTATTTTTAGCTCTAATAAAAAGTTAATCCTCATTCTTTGTTTTCTCTAATTATGCTATTTTGTTTTGTTTTTCAAGATATATTTTATGACTCGAGACAGAGAGTTTTTCTTAAAAGCCACACGACCTCATATCTCTTCATTCTCAGCAATGGAAAACAAATTATCAAATGCTTCTTTTCCAGCAGGTCTGACTTTGGGGGGAGAAACTCCAAACAATAATAGTGAGTTTTTTGTTGAAAAATTGAATGTAATCAAAGTAAAGAGAAAGTAAAGTGAAATTTATCAGCTACACAGGTGTGGTGGGGAGCTGGGGGATATGGGGCATAGGGGAGAGGTTTACTGTGGTTCTTGGTGGTGGAATATGTGCACTGGTGAAGGTATGGGTATTCGAGCATTGTATAACTGAGACTTAAGCCTGAAAGCTTTGTAAATTTCCACATGGTGATTCAATAAAAAAAATAATAATAATTAAAAAAAAAAAAGAGAAAAAGTCACTTTAGAAATTCCAATAAAGACATTAAAATAAGAGTTTAGTGCTACTTAGTCAGAGGGTTCAAAACTTTGCTTAATGAAGTCAGGAGTATAGCAATCTCAAAACTTCGTTATGCGCATCTTAATGAGTCACACACTAATTTGAAGAATGAGTATTAAGACACTTACTTGAAAGCCATCTTTGGGAACTGTATTCTACATGGTGATGATGTCTGCAAACCAGTTTCTCAAAGTCTGTTTAACCCATGTTGTGTTTGGATATTATTTGTGGGGGTTATTTGAGTTAATGGGAAAAAATAACAAAGGAAGACAAATTGTTCTGATTTCCCAGTTCATGTAGCAACTTTTAAAAAGGACATATTTGGCTTGAAATTATCTCATTTCTTCCTAGAAGGCCTTATCCTCAGGGAACTTAGCTCTGATTTTTCACCATACCATCCACTATTCTCTCAGGGCCAGTTCCTCTTAAGTATCTCTGTGACCTTCAGAATCTGTTCAGACTCTCAGAACTTCTCTTTTCTAATACTTGGAATGAAGATAATCCTCTGAACTGACTCACATGAATGAGGGTGACCAATCACTCTACCAGATGTTCAGGAGCAAGACAGAATTAAGGGTTCAAACTTAGACCAGCAGTATTTCTCATGACTCCCCACTTAGGGGTTCTTGGAACCACTGGTTGGTTTGACAATGCATATAGCCTTACAGTCCCCTGCCTATTTTGTTGCTTGCTATAGCACTTTGCTTTCCTGCATCTTTGATGCACAATCAAAACTTTGGGAGGAGTAGTATTTGTATCATTTATTTAATGAGGAAGCTCATGCAGAAAGCAAATAACCCTTATAAAGTGAAGTCAGGAGAAAAACTTAATTTGGCTTTGTTCCTAAAAATGACAAAATGAAGTGCCTTAAAACAAAATAATATCAGACTCGTTTAAAAACCACCTTTTCGTGCTGAAGCGATAGCACAGCGGGTAGGATGTTTGCCTTGCACATGGCCGACCCGGGTTCAGTTCCCAGCATCCCATATGATCCCCTGAACACCGCCAGGGGTAATTCCTGAGTGCAGAGCCAGGAATAACCCCTGAGCATTACCGGGTGTGACCCAAAAAGCAAAAAATAAATAAATAAAAAGAAATAAAAATGAAAAATAAATAAAAAGAAATAAAAATGAAAAATAAATAAAAAAACACCTTTTCTACAGAATAGCTCTGAAGACCAGATGCTACTCTTCCCCAAATTTCTATATAATTAAGTCAATATTATTGAGTACCTGTTAGGTACAGGGCTCTAGAATAGACACAGTGGGTCACCGTAATCAAAACAGGCTGACTTTGGACTTTGGATGAGATAGGGGGAAACCATACATAGTAGTGCTCAAGGATTATTTTTGGTTGGTAACCATGAGACCATGCAGTGAACTTGAGTCTCTCATATGCAAAATATGTGCTCCAGCTCTTGGAGCTATCTTCCCCAGTCTTTAATTCTAAAGAAGTTGCCTTATAATTGGTGAGAACTTGCACACCATTTTTTTTTCAGCCATGTATGATAATATTTATTTCTTAGTAAAGATCGCCTTTCCTTTGAAATGTGGCATGACTTGCACAGGTGAGGATTTTATGTTTATGCTAGAAGAGAAGATATGGGTTTCCAGTCTAAATTACATGAAATGAACGATGGCCAATTTGTGGAAGATCAATTCCTATTAAAAAGTAGCCACATTCTAAAACAAACTAATATCTAGCCCTCATGTCTTCTTCCATAACATGTTTCTTGAAACTTATGTCAAAGTGCAGCTATGGGTGACTAGAAAAATGTTGCACCAAGTAAGATGCTAGCTCTGCATGCAGTCAACCTGATATGATCCCTCTAGTCTTGCCAGGAATATTCCCTGAGTTCTGAGCCAGAAGTAAGTCCTGAGTACTTCCAGGAATAACCACAAACACCAAAATATAAAATAAGAAACAAAATACAACTATGCTGCTTATCATCTTCTGAAGTTTTATTACAAATGCAAGGACTTGAAGACTCACTTGGTGAAGCAGAAGGCTTCCCACCTAAGCCAGTCATTTCTCTGGCCTCACTGAACAGTGCAGATTGATGTAGGCAAGACTGTCAGGATCAATTGCAATGACTGGTCCTTCTGTTGCCTGACTTATTCATTCACTCTGTCTAGACTCCAATTTCTGGAGCCTTTAGTGACTCATTTTTCAAAAAAATGCAAGTAATTTCACATTGCTTTGCCGTAAGCTCTTTATAACCTAATTTTTAATGTGAAATGAGTAATACTACGGCTACCATCAAAAGTAGTCTGCTGATATTCAAGATAATCATAGTACTTTGTCTTTGATCACTAATTACATATTAAACCACAGTGAGATCTTAGTCACATGAAAACTTGTATTTAATAATGTTAATCAAAGCTTCAGCATGGACTTGAATAACATCAACAATGCCTTTTACATTTGATGAATATTAAGGTAAAATACTCTAAGTTCACTTTTGGGTGGATCCAAATTGATTATTGCCCATTCCTCTGAAATCTAAAACATTGTCTTAAAAAGTTAGAACAGTCAAATCATAAAGAATTGTTTCAACATTTTAAAAGAACTGAATAGAGATCCAGCAACAAGATTTGAGGTCATTTTTCTAAATGCAGACATCTGTAACTACACAAAGACATCATAATGAGTTTTTATTATGCGGTGCTTTCAAACAAGTTTATTTAAAATCTTGTTTAAGATTATACATCTCGGGGACACGTGGGAAAAGAGTTTACTCATTTTCTACTGGCAGTCTGTTAGAGAACTAGAATCAGAAGCAGAAACCAACATGCAAGTCATTTTGTCTAGAAAAGTGCAATGTTGTCTGCTATATCTATATTCATATAACTTTTAATTTTCTGTGGTCAGAATATTTCACTTCCATAACTGTGACATATCAATTCAATAGATTAATGCTGCATAATATTAAAGCTATTTTGTGAGATTTAAAAACATTTCACACTTATTTCTGTCAAATCTAAAAGTAAATTATAAATCAGAAAATATTTCTGGGCCAAGAATAAGCATTAACTAAGACAACTGAGCATTTACTAGGGAAGGAGCTTCTAGAACACGAGATAAGTTGATATGCAATTAGCAAATATCAAAATCATCTCCTTTCAATGCTCTTGTCAGTCATAAAATATAGGTATTATCCTTTTATGCCAGTGAGAAAAGTAAGGGTCTGAGCAGTATGCCCCAAAACCCTCTCCAAAAAGAATTGCTTGAAGAACTGTTCTTTTATGTGGACCCACTGCTACTTGTTATCAACATCCAACCAGGGAACCCCTTTTCCTCCATTATTAAAAATTCCTACTTGTGGGATTATTTGCTTTCTTTGGGCATTAAAATTGCATGTATCAATTGCTTTTCTTTATTGTCTGAGTCTCCTCGGGAGTTTCCATTTATTACGGAACAACTACTATATCTATATTCATGATTGCTTTCACCACATGATTACCAAATGGGAAAACATCTGTAACATTCTGGGTTTCCTTCCTCTCTTAATTATAGCCTTAACAATCAGAGTAACTTTAATATTTAATATCTAAGAGAAACACTTAATGATTACAAAGTGGTGTTCCACTTTTGATGTGAAATCAGAGTTAAAATGAACTCTAAGCAAATTGACTCTATTTACCTGACACACACAGACAGGTCAGAGTCTGGAAGAAAGAATGCATTGAAACTCATTAAAGGTGACCTGCATTACCAATGCATGTCTCAGCTATCGTCCCTGCTTTGCTGTTCACTCATGAATTATACAGGCAATTTAAATCATGAAGATAAATTAGAGCTCTCATTGTTAATACCTCTCCACACCCCTATGATGCAGATAAGTTGGTAAACAAGCTGCTAATTATATTAACATTTGCGATGTATGATCTAGTATTGTTCACTAAAAAACCTAACCTTTCTTATTTTGAATATTTACCTTCTTGCAAAATTGTGCTTTGCCTTGGGTGTTGAAGGAATATCAATAATCATTCTCCTGTGATAAGTGACAGATTTCAGGGATTATCTGAGTGTATCACTAAGTCATCTTTTATATATTACAATAAAATATCAAGACTGCCTAACGGATGACAACTTGAAACTAAGGAGGAAGAATTTATATTCATAATAATTATCATAAAGATTTATGTCTCTGAATATTTATAAAGGGTCACCTAGAGTAGCTTGCCTTTACCAAACATATTAAAAAATGAAGAACCTGTGTGTTCTAGTAGATTTGGATTTTTCTCTGCCATCACCATATATAGGAGGAAGGTTTTGAAATTTCTGGTTAGGGTCTTGAGGGTCGCTCAGATCAACAGCAATAGATAAATAGAACCATAAAAGAGACCTACTCAAAAGATGATGTCAATTAGCATGACATCCCGGGATAGGTTTAACAGATGAGGAAAAGTTAGATCAGAAACTAGGTCAGGATACTGCTAAATCAGCATCAGATAAAGAGTTGGAACCAAAATTTTGAGTAATGCAGTGTTTTGGGAAATAATTGTGCATGTTGTCAGTACAATCACTGCTCTGATGGTTTTTCTTGAAACAAGGGAATTTATTTACTTTTCACTGAGTGCATGAGACTAGATTTACAATATTATTGGGACCCAGAAGGAGACTCAGTGAGTTGGAGGATTTGACAGCTGTCTATGTAACTCTAAGTTCAAACTCTAGTACAATCTGCATGTGCTGATATGATCCTAATAACTCCACTGTCTGGGATGCTCGGCATGGGGATTAATAAAAATGTTTATCCTCTATGTAACTAGGTAGGGGGCTCTAGGCTGATTAACCTCTGTATGCTTCCCACCACATACATAGCTAAGTTGTCTAAGAATAAAGTTCAGTGTATGAGGATGCCATGGAGGTTCCTACTTCTAGCCTTTATTATTCAATTTTAGGTAATGTATACTGCTGCATCTGCTACTACTGCTACTATTGCCATTAACACGTATTTCCAGGGTTAAGATATTTAGTTATTTTTCTCAATAATTCCTTTCACTCTCTCTAGGAAAATTGTATTAGCTTGTCCCATTTGCTATGGATTTGTCACATGAACTCTTCAAATTAGAGAAACAAAAGGTACTCATACTATCATCACTATAGTAGCTTACAAATTTAACAGCTAGGACTTTTATTACATTTTTCTAATTTTTTCTTAATTTTTTAATGCCTATTCCAGACAGAACAAGTCTTTTAGTTAAGATAATAAATTAAGATGATTTATAGAGCAGGCCTGCACACAACATGTAAATAAATTAGAAAAAAACCTATTGAAAGTCACTGAGACCTTTAAAACTACAGCATAATTAGAGCTAAATCACATAGGTGTATTCAGGGTTGGAGAAATTTAGAAAGTAACACATTTTCAGCTATGGCCCCATACACTTTCAGCGACTCAAAAATTGCCAGCCTTAAGCCTTACATTACAGAAACACTCAGTGGATCTGAATCTTTATTTCATTTTATTTTATTTTGCTATTTGGGTCACACCAGGCAATGCACAGAGGTTATTCCTGGCTTTGCACTCAGGAATTACTCCTGACTTGCTCAGGGAACCATATGGGATGCTAGAAATCGAACCCAGGTTGACTGTGTGCAAGGCAAATGCCCTACTTGCTGTACTATTGCCTCAGCCCCACAGGGCATCTGAATCTTGAATATTCCTTTGAATTTGAAAGAAATTCATTTGCACAAATATTTTATTTCTCATTTATTTTTTAATACCCTAAGATCATCCCACATTGAAATTTCCATTCATTCCATGTTTGTATAAACTAAAAAATCTTTGCATGCAAAAATAATATTAAAATTTCTCAAGACAAATACTTCAGAAAATGTTGCTCATAAACACAAAATATGGGAATCATGGGAAACATCTCTAGAAAGTGTATGGAAATAGAAAGATTAAGCATTTTTCCAGTCAGAGGTCTGAAAATCCTGTTGAGATCCCATTGTTGTAGGTAGAGAATCCAGATATGCTCAAAATATACTCTCTGTCCTCCATTGGACTTTGGACATAGGAAGGTAAGATATTGCTCATCGTAAGGTGATAAGTTCTACACGTAGGTACACTAGTGTAGGTAAGTTCTAAACTTAGTCAGCTATCCCGAGGAACAAGTCTGGATATCTGACTGAGTTGAAGTAAGCTCACAAAAGTAGCATCATTGATATTTGTGTAAGTATAACATTTATCCACTGTCATCCTGTTGCTCATTGATTTGTTCGAGCGGGCACCAGTAATGTCTCTCATTGAGAGAGTTATTGTTACTGTTTTTGGCATATGGATGGATAGCATTTATAGTGGCAGATAATGAGTTGAGGAAGCACTGTAGAAGAACTCAGCAGAATACAAGTGAAAAATAGAAAATTTAAGTTATTTTAAGAAATGGTGAGCTAATCATTTTGATTAAAAGGGAGGACTCATGGGAAAATAGTGTAAAGCAAGAGTGAAATTCAATTATGTTGATAGCATGGAGGGTTCAAAATCTAGAGAGTAGTGAAGAAGTAGGAAGACATTTTATATCTTTGAACAGTAATGACAAATCAGAATGGCATTCATGTTAATTTTTATATAAACAAAAGTTGAAAGCCTTGCTAAAAGAATAAGAATTTAAATAAAAGGTCAAAGCTTTCAATTAAGATGATGGCTCAAGCATAGATGTCACTTTTTTCTTTACAAAAAAGCACAAAAAAATAATCTATGAGAATGAGTGAGTGCATTGACTGACCAGAGAGTTTGATAAACTTTTAAAATGAAAATTAAAGACCCTGCACTTAATGATAAATACAAAGGCAAACCGCAGGAAGGAGCATGGCAAGCTCCCCGTGGTATATTCGATATGTCAAAAACAGTAACAATAAAAGGTCTCATTCCCCTGACCCTGAAAAGAGCCTCCCATCCTTGGGAAAAACAAGTAAGAAGAAGCTGCTAAAATCTCAGGGCTGGAACGAATGGAGACGTTACTGGTGCCCACTTTAATAAATTGATGAATAATGGGGTGACAGTGATGACAGTGATACAAAGGCAAAAATCTCCACTGAGCATCCTAAGTAGAAACTACACTTCATTGTAAACTCAGATGAGGTAGAAGCTCCAGGATGGCAAGTAATAAACTGGGATTTGGAAAGTAAAACTGAAATCTGATAAGTGAAGGTCTTTCCAAGAACATGCCTGCTGGGGAAAATTACCCACCCACCCTCTTCACTACTTTCTCAAACTCCTATTAACAGAGCTATTCAGCTCCAAGCTAAAACTTGGAAACTACTCTCGTTAAAAATGTTATAATCTACCCAAGGGAGGACTGGAGCACCAGCTAATATATTGTGAAGGCCCTTCTCATTTGAGTGGAATAGAAAATAAATACTAGAAACTTTGACATGTAAAAGTAATTGAACTGTTTTCAGGAGAAATATATAAAATCATATTTTTTTTTATCTAATGGGTGTCTAGAGATTCTGCCTAAAACTGATGGATGAAGACAGATGTGAGTATATTTTTTTAGAAGTAACCAAAGCAAAATCCAAAATTTATAATGCAAGTAACAAAAAGTGGCAGTGGGAGAGGTAGAGAAATTAAGTTGGTTGAATTTCTCATCTTTCATAATAGAAAGTTACTAGTTACAATTTATTTTAGATACAAGATATATTCCTGCAAGTACACAGTGTCAATATATGGAAGTAGACATTGAAATAACCCCAAAAAGGAAAGATTAAAACTTGTACCTCTACAGAGTGAAACATGGTGAGATCATACGGCACCAGAGATGAATTTTCTATTGTAATTTTTATCTTTCTATTTTGTTCAAGTGCTTTTAACTTTGAATAAAATAAAATAACTTAAAATTTAAAACAAAAAATCAACCTAATTTAATTCTGATAAGGAGCATTACTAATAACTTACTTGAAAGTCTCATGAAGATAAGTCCACCATGAATTTTTCTTCATTTTCATAATAATAATCCATCAGCAACATATACTTTTTGTTCCCATGATTTTTTTCTTAAAAATTAAAAATACTTCCTTTCATGATGAACCCTAAACTTCTACTTATATACATCAAATTTATTAGTAATATCTTATGGTTTTATATAACATGTGGACCATTTGAGTGGTTGGGCAAATCGTAAGAAACCTTGGAAAATAAAATGACATATTCAGTTCTAAACATGTAGTAATGTATAAAAGTTATTATAGAATAAACCCCAAAATAAAAAATAGTTTAATTTAGATAAACTTAATTGCTTCAATTTTCCTGAGCCTACTTGCCTATACACTAAAATTTGCATGAGAAAGCTATGAGGAAAGATTTAAATGAACTTTATTTCCTTAATAAGATTTCAAGTAGGCAGATGTTTGCCCCAAAGAACTGTTAAAACAACAGAACATGCCGAAGAAAATCTTGAGAACCAGCAAAAAAATACATCTTCAGCTATCAAAATTTGCATTGTTTAAAAACAGATATTGGTTCATTTGGATTTTCAATGTATAATTTTTGAGTAGGTGAAATTAACCTTAGTCCAATGACAAGTGGTCTATTGAAAAGAACTAGAGAACTCTGAATGTTTACTCTAAAAATTCTCCTGAGAGAATTGTAACTTAAAAGGTATTAATTTATAAAGATACAAGCTACTTAATTAGACCCAGGCTTAGAACACTCTTTTGACAAGAGATGCATGCCATCTGTTTACTATTTCCATTTCCAGTTAGCCAAAGTTCATCATTTTAGCTACTGAAATTGATTTTCTCCATCATAAATATCATCTGCTCTCTCCTTCCATACTCTAACGTTAGCTTAAGTTGTGTTTTCCCGCCTTCTATTTCAATCAACAAATTTGAAAGTGGCACCACAGAGAAGATGTGCCAACAATTTATTTTGATGGCCTTTGAATTTGAATCAACAACAATCTCAATCTGATTACACTTAAGGTTGCACATTTTCTCATCCTCTATAAAGAAATCCAGTTGCAGATAGAAAATCCACAGAGCTGGGGAGTTTCAGGAGAATATTTTCTTCCATCCTCTTCTATAGAGCAATGATTGCTGGCCTGCATATAGGAACCACCACAATTCTAAAAACTGTGACACTTTTGGAGACCCCAAGACATTTAGCAATTAATTATTACAGCTACTCTAGCAGTTTCATCAGCACCAGGATTTTAAAAGACAGAATTACTTTATGACAGTTACCCACCAACCCCAATTTGTCACTCTTGCTAAATGTCTCCAGTGATTCTTCAAAGCATATTTGTTCTCTTATCTTTGGAGGAAAGCTTTGCATTTGAGTTAAGTCATTTTCATAAGAGACATTTACCCTGCCCAGTGTCACAGAACTCCATAGAAAGACTAAAAGGTCATTTGGTCTAGTCTCCCGACTTCAAATATTTGAGGTAAAGATACTCTTTGAAATAAATTTCTCTTCCTACCTGCACAGTTTTCTCAATGCCCCTTTGCACCTCAAAGCTTACCTTTGTTGTAGCACTTACATCACAATTACATCTTTTTTGATGGACCCTCCAAAAGTGGGAGGTTATAGAGTTGTGTTTATAACATGTTGTATTGCCTGTCTATATAGATCTCAATAAATCTGCTTGTCCTATAAGAATGTTTGTAAGACAGAGAAGGGTCGGGTCCCCTACGACAAAGATAGTTGGAAATATTCACTTAGGAAAAGAACTTGAGTGCTGAAAGGACCCTTTCAGTAACAATATTGAAAACAACAGTACTTAAAAGGGAAAAAGCTGGGAAAGAGAGAGAGAGGAAATCCCTGGCATAGAGGCAGGCAGTGGGGTATTGAGGGATACTGGGTACATTGGTAGCAGGAAATGTATACTAGTGAAGGGATCGGTGTTAGAACTGAAACTCAATCATGAACACATTGTAACTGTGTATCTCACAGTGATGTTTAAAAAATATTAAAATTTTAAAATAAAATAAAATATAGAAGCTACAGGACTGTCATCTTACTAGATTAATATGTAACTACACTGCAGACCCCAGAATATCCAGGCTCTGTCATAAATTTTAGTGGATTATAAGAGCACCCTTTCTTTTCTTGCCTGTGTTAGTGTTTTCTCGTTCAGTTAACTCCATCATATAAGTTATGTCCTAAGTTATGTTCTATGTATGTTCCATGATGTGTTAGAATGAATCAGGCCCCAGTTATTCAAAAGATAATCAGAGATTACTTTGAAAATCTGTATACCATGAAACTACCTAAAAAAATGAATAAATTCTTGGATTCTTATAACCTCCCTAGGCTGAACCAAGAAGACTTGGAATACTTGAGTAGACCTATCTCTATCAAGGAAATTGAGACAGTAATCAAAAGTCTTCCCCAAAACAAAAGCCCAGGTCCATATCGATTAACTAGTGAATTCTTTCAAACACTTAAAGAGGACCTTTTGCCAGTCCTTTTGAAGCTTTTCCAGGAAGTCCAAGAAACAGAAACTCTCCCAGACAGTTTCTATGAGATACATATCACCCTGATACCAAAAGCGGACAGAGTCACCAAAAACAAAGAAAATCACAGGCAGATATCCCTGATGAACATGGATGCAAAGATTATCAACAAAATATTAGCAAAAATAACCCAACAATTCATCAAAAAGATCATACACCATGACTAAGTGGTATTCATTCTGGGGATACAAGGATGGTTTAACATTTGCAAGTCAATTAGCATAATCCACCATATCAATAATAGAAAAGATGAAAACTTTGGGATCATATCAATAGATGCAGGGAAAGCATTTGACAAGATTCAACACCCATTTATTATGAAAACTCTCAGTAAAATGGGAATTGAAGGAACTTTCCTCAATATAGTCAAAGACATCTACCACAAACCCATGGCAAGCATTGTTATCAATGGGGAACTTGGGGAAACTGGTGCTGGGAAATTTACACTGCTGGAGGGATGGGTGTTGGAATATTGGGTGACTGAAATCTAATCGTGAACAGATTTGTAAGGGGCTATCTCATAGTGATTCTATAAAAAAAATTAAAAAATACAACTTGCATTTAATCAGTCAATGGACACTAAAAACATTTCATTTTTTGCATGCCTCTTAGTTTTCATTGTTTGCTTCCCCTGCTTCCTGAAATTACAGACCAAACTTAACTTAACTCTAGGATGATGAGGAACAGTTTTTTTTTTTATTTTATTGAATCACTGTGAGATAGTTACAAGCTTTCATGCTTGGGTTACAATCACACAATGATCAAACACTCATCCCTCCACCAGTGCACATTCCCCACCACCAATATCCCCGGTATACCCCCCTTTTCCCACCCTCCCCTTGCCTCCATGGCAGACAATATTCCCCATACTCTCTCTCTACTTTTGGGCATTATGGCTTGCAACACAGATACTGAGAGGTCATCATGTTTGATCCGTTATCTACTTTCGGCACACATCTTCCATCCAGACTGATGCCTCAGCAACAATTTTTTTAAAATTATCAGTATTATCTTCTGCAGAAAAATTATACTTGATTTTAATGAAAGCACTATCTTTTATTTTAAAATAATATTAAAACCTTTTTAAAGTAAAAATTATGAGTTACTGGACAGCAATAACAAGTTCTAGAAGAGAAATAAAGAAAGAAAACTCTTGTACACTTCTCTGTAGAAATGCAAATAGTTTTGTTTTTATTTTGTTTGGGGGCCTTACAATCTGTGCCCAGAGACTACTTTGGGGTTTGCACTTAGAGATCACTCCTGGAGTGCTTGAAGGACCATATGGGATGTCAGGAACTGAACCCAGGTCAAGTACCTTACCCATTGTACTATATCTCCAGCCCCCCAGAAATATAAGTTTATTCAATTATTATATGGAATAGTATGGAGGTTGATCAAAAAAGGGGAGGAAATGCTTAAAAGTAGAACCACCATATGATCTAGTAATCCCATATCTGACATATATATGAAAATTAAAGTAAGATTTCATAGACTTATTTAACCCACAATGTTCACTACAATATTATTCACAACAGTGAAGGTAAAACAAAGAAAAACTGTATTTATATCACTTTTATGGGGCATAAAAATGCTGAACAAATAGATACAGAGGTTATCAGATTAGTGGTTATCAGGGACTATGGTTGAAGGAAATGAGATATTTGTCAAATATTACGGACTTGTAGTTTAAACATCAACAAGTTCTGGGTACCTACTGTATGGAATGGTGTTTATAGCTAATAACACTGTATTACATACTTGAAAGTTGCTATGACAGTGGGTCTTCAGTGTTCACACAAGAAAAAGCAAATAATAATTATTTGATGGATAGAAGTATTAGCTGATGCTATGGTTATAATCATTTTGTAACTAAAAGTAACAGGTTAACACATTTTACACCTTAACATTTCACAATGTTATATGTCAATTATATTTCAATGAAGTTGGGTTGTTATTAATATTAATTTTTGAATTTTGTTAAACTATTTAAGAATAGATAAAAAAATTACTATTACTTCTCTAAATAAATTTCATTCCTATTCCTGACCACAGGAACCCAATATAATGAAGTATATTTTTCTGTACATTCGCATTGTTCATATACAACATACACAAAATATATTTGCAAATATATACACAATTGGACAGGTGTGCTATTATTCTTGGTTTTTTCTCTTTCTTTTGCAAAAATTGCATTATAATTTATACATTGTTTTGCAACTTTATTTTCATATGTAATATGGCATAGTCATTGATTCTAATATTTTAATTATTTCTAATAGTTACTAATTATTTCTAACAGCTGAATAATAATCCATAGAGTGGATGAGGATGAAAGTTATTTATGTAACTATTATTGGCCACAGCAGAGCCTGGAAGCTACCTGTGTGTATGCAATATGCCAAAAGCAGTAACAAGTCTTACAATGGAGATGTTACTGGTGCCCTCTCGAGCAAATCGATGAACAATGGGATAACAGTGATGCAGTGCTATTACTGACAGATTTTAAAAATTTCTGCCAATGTCTATTACATAATCAATGATGTGATGTATGTTAATAGCTTTGCACATACATTTTTATGCACTGGAATACTTAGTCCTATGGTATATGCTTTCAGAAGTAGGACTGGGTATGTACAATGGAGGAGAATTTACTATTGAGAAAGTTACAAAGCTTCAGCTGCAAAGTCCCAATTATGAAGGAATCTTAAAAATGCCTAGACTAATTTTGTACTTGTAGTTTTGAATTGTGTTTCTTGTGTGCAATGAATAAGAAACTTAACAAAGCTGATAAACTGTAAGTTGGAACCCATGAAATCCCAAACCTTCCTAAGTACATGTAGATTTTATTTTAATGGATATGATAGATTTATCTTCCAATGTACAGTGGCAATTCATAGATAGCTGTCTAAGGTAGAAAAGACCCCAATACCACTAAAATTTGTCAGCACTGATATCGTGGCATTTCAACTTGTGAATTTTATGCATAAACCTGTGATATCTTATTCTTCATTGTGTATTTCGTTTATTTCCATAATTTATTTTCCAGTTTGTTGATGAATAAAAATTCTGTGAATTTTGTAACCATTTCTATTGAATTTTAATTTTTTCTCAATAATTCACACTCATAATTTGTATGCTTCGATTTATCATTTCAATCAATAAAAGAACATTTTCCCTATTCAGGGCACTCTCTGCATTGGGCATCAGATTAAAGAGGATTAAAATCTCATGACATCATACACTTTACTTCCTAGTGCAAACACCAGCTAAGATAAAATGAAAAAGAATGAGGAATATATTAAATAACTATTAAAAAAATAGAGCAGTGAGAAGGAAATACCTAGATAGTAGGTGCTGCATTTTTGTATGGTGTTCACAGAAAAGACCTCAAAGATAAAATATACACTAGCAAAAACCTTTAGGGGGAGCCAGGGAACATTTGAATATCTGCAGAAAGAATATATATATGCATATATATATAAGTCAGAATGGGAAAATATATTTGCATTCAACACATCTGTCAAAGGTTTGATAGGTTTGATATCCAGGCTACATATACAGTATTCGCAAAGATCAACAAAAACAACAACAAAAGAATTCTAAAACCTATCAAAACTGGGTAAATTCATAGACACTTCTCAGAGGAAATGGGTGACAATAGGCATATGAAAAAAATGCTCGGCATCACTTATCAACAGAGAAAACCAAATCAAGACAACAGTGAGGTACCATGTTATATGGTGAGAATGGAAAATTTCAAAAATAGCAATCTGTGTTGGCAGGAATATAGTGAGAGGGGAACTCTTGTCCACTGCTCATGGAAATGTTGTCTGGTACAATCTCGGTGTAAAACAGTATGGGAAATTTTTGGTAATCTTAAAATTGAACTGACATGTGCCCCAGAAACTCCACTTTGGGGCATCTAAACCTAGGACCTAAAAAAACACTCTCTCAAAAGGACATATGCAGATCAATATTCATTGCTACATTCAGTACAATAGCTAAGACATGGAATCAAGTGTCCAGTGACAGATGTCCAATGGAAGATGAATGGAATATGAAAATGTGGTATATTTACACACAGGATACTATACAGCTTCAAGGAACAAAAAACAATCATGCAACTTGCTGCAACCTGGTTAGAACTGGGAGATATCATGTTGAGTAAAGTAAGCCAGAAGAAGAAAGCAAAACAGGATGATCTCACTTTCCTGTAGTATATAGAACACTGGCGATGTACTACAGTAAAGCAAGTAATGCCTAGATTACCCTTTACCGTAGTGTTTAGAGAGAAAGACAGAGAAGGAAAGAAATCAAGAGAGAAGAAGAGAATGGGAAGTAGGGAAGTAATAGGTGAATAGGCATCAAGGCTTCAGTTATACTGGTGATAGGGTGAGTGGTATAGCCATATATCCAAAACACACACTCAACAACACTGAAAACATGAGATTGAAGTGGAAATCACTGTAACTTTGTAATGTGCCTGTTATGTTGACTGGCATAGCATGGAGCAGGAGTTGGTGGTGGTGATAAAAAATGGGAACACTGTTGGAGGGAAGTTGACACTGGTGGTTGGATTGGTGTTGGAATATTATATGCTTAAAACTCAAGTACCTAAAACTTTAAAATCACAGTTTACATTCTTGGTCATGACCAGGCACTAGGCAGCAGGATAAAGGGGTGAAGTGACCTTTCAAGCTGTCATCAGACTGGGGGGGGTGGGGTCAAGCCACCATCCCAACACCCAGCCCACCTCAGTGGCCTGAGCTGGCCAGGCTGTCTAGAGCATGTCAGAAAGAGGATGTTCTTAATAATAAACTGTGATTTTAAAGTTTTAGGTACTTGAGTATATGTACATATACATACATATATGTGTATATGTGTGCATATATGTTTATGTATATACCAAATGTATATATGCCAAATCCAGTAACAAGCTGGGTCTCATTCCCCTGACCCTAAAAGAGCCTCCAATGCGGCATCACTGGGAAGGACGAGTAAAGAGAGGCTTCTAAAATCTCAGAGCTAGGATGAATGGAAACATTACTGAGACCGCTCCAGAAATTTGATGATCAACGGGATGATGATGATGATGATGATGATATACATATTTCTTGAGATAGCAGTGGGCTCTGTTTATGTTTGTTCATGAAATAGTAAAGAGGCTAATATGGTTAAAGCCAAGTGAGTGAGGACTATGGCCAAGTGGCAGACATTGAGGTTGGAAAGCAGTTGTTTGCCAGTTTGAGTTGTACCTTACCTGTCATACCAGTGACCTGGCTGTTACTCAGCAAAATTATAAACTCATGACAATTTTTATGAAAAGAATAACTTCATTTATTTTATATAGATCCCTCTGTTGATGGACAATAAATATACTGGATATACTGCTGCCTATTGCAACTAGATTCTTTGCAAATATCTCCCATTCTATTGTTCTTTGAATTTAATCTTCTCTCAATTGAATATAAAAAATATAAATGGGATTAAATCTGCTTAATTTTCTTACTGACTTGCTTAGGATTAAGTCTCTTCATGATGGAAGTTGTAGGAAAATAGGAACTATCTTTCATGACTTTTAATAGATTTTATATCTTTTAAGTTACAAATACATGTGGTTCATAGGCAGAACTAAATCTAACAATACCTCATACAGTTTGGGATAATCACTGTATCACTCTATCACTGTCATCCCATTGCTCATCAATTGGCTCGAGCGGGCACCAGTAACCTCTCCATTGTGAGACTTGTTACTGTTTTTTGGCATATCAAATACGCCACAGGTAGCTTGCCAGGCTCTGCTGTGCAGGTGAGATACTCTCAGTAGCTTACCTGGTTCTCCACTGAGCATCTCCAAGTCACATCTGGTAGTACTCAGGGGACTCCAGAATGGCATTTCATGATCCTCAGAGAACAGTACGTTGCTGAGAATTAACCTTGGACTGGTGCATGCAGGGCAGGTGCCCTAATTACTCTATCTCCTGGCTCCCTAAATATGCATTCTATATTCTGTTTGTCTGTTTTGACTTCCTAAGTTTTATAGCTACTTTATTTTCACATATATTTTCATATATATATATATATATATATATATATATATATATATGCCTCTCGGAGAGCCCAGCAAGGTATGAGAGTATCCTGCCCACATGAAAGAGCCTGGCAAGCTCCCCGTGGTGTATTTGATATGCCAAATACAGTAACAATAACAGGTCTCATTACCCTGATCCTGAAAGAGCCTCTCATCATTGGGAAAGACAAGAAAGGAGAGGCTACTAAAATCTCAGGGTTGGGACAAATGGAGACGTTACAGGCACCTGCTCGAGTAAATTGATGAACAACGGGATGACAGTAACACAGTGATTTATTTTCCTGGAAATTAATTTAAAGAGTAAGAGATTTCTTTCAGTGAAGATATGGTTAAAGTGGTCAAACATGAAACTTTCATGTGTGAGATCCTGGGTTTGATTCCTGGCACTACATGAATTCCCTGGCACAGCCCAGTATGATCCCAGTGGTCCTGAAGCACCGCCCAAAGTGGTCCCCCAAAACAAAATAAAAGTGCAAGATAACTCTGACTTGGAACTATTTACCTTACTCCTCAAATACATTAAATAACAAGAGTTAATCACAAGGAAATCTTCCACATAAGAACAAGTCTTTCTTTCATTTTAGAACTGTAGGAACACACACACACATACATACACCCCCACACACAGAGAACTGCAGGAACATATAAAGATTAATAATATATCAAAACTCAGGTTTTAAGAGAACAAATTACCTACATTCCTTTACTAAGTGAATTAAAGGCAATGCTAATGTTTGTAGAAATGGGAAGAGAAAGCTTGCTTATTACATTAATATCCATAGTAAAAAAATTCTTAACACTGCATTCGGTAACTACTTACTCTTTCAATTATGCATATAAGCTTGACTTCTCTTTGACAGTATTAAAATTAATGCATCAATAGTAATCTGAAATTCTCATTAAATGAATGTTGAATATAGAATATAGTCATAACAATATAATCAAGGATTTCTTATTCTGAGTTATTTATACTAGTAATATGTGAATACAATTTATTTTTTGTTTCACTGACCTGCTTTGTTACTTTTCACATACACATAATTATACTGAAAGTTTGGTTGTAGGTCATTTTAGCCTGATTCAATTCTTCTACATTTACATAAGCAGAGTACAAATCATAGCAGGGTATGTAACTATACCCAGTGTCCTTACTATTAGAGAAAAACAATGACCTAGATAGTAGAACAAAGCATGGGAAGTCCAGCTTTTTCTACTATCTCGAGTTGAATCAAGGTGACAGCTGTCAGAGTAAAATAGGTGAATGGGTAGGATATGTGCTGGTTCTATGATCCTTGCACATAGCCGAATGTCTTTCTTCTGAAGCAATTCAACTGGTCCAAATTTAAATATTACCACTTCTTTTTTCTGTTTCATTTCAACTCTTAACTTTTACATACCATATAAAGTGTAGATCTGCCCCCCAATTTGACAGAAGCATACCTTGGTCCAGGGTGTCTGTTAAGGAAATAACTGGTCTTTAATACCATAAAATGGTCAGTAATGGCATAAAAGAAAAATTATGGGGAAATATGTTCAAAGTTCCTGCCAACCACAACTTATAGGCAAAATATGAAAGAAACTTCCCACCAGAACATTTATCAATGCCTTCTTACAGAACAATGGGCTGCACTGGAACCCACTGCCCATTAGAGCTCTTCTGGAATCATGGAAGGATTTCTGAAGGCACTAGAATTTTCTTTTTCTCTCGCTGCATGGCTGCTACATAATTATGGCTACTTCAGGATTCATAATGCTTTTATCTCTACCTTGTAATTATTTCTTTCTCTTCTTCTCTTCCTCTCTCTCTCTCTCTCTCTCTCTCTCTCTCTCTCTCTCGCACAAACACACATGATACACGATACATGATCAGTCTAAAGTCTCTGTGTCGTTTCCCTGTATCTGGAGCTAATGTCAACTAAGCACACAGGTTGTTCTCAAAAGTTCATCTTAGCAATCATTATCTGTCAGTAATGGCATGAAATCTTTAAAATGTTTACCTTTCTAGCTGATAGACTACTGATCCTCCTTCATCTCTATGAAAAAACTGGAAGATCAAATCAACCCATTCCCAGGTTTTATAGTGGAACTCTCTAAATGTTCCTTCCTATGTTTTGAGAAGAAACATCCCTCTTCCAAGCTCTTCCACAATCTTCCCTTCTGTCCTTTAGGCTGAAATAAACATCCTATGACTACATGAGAAATATACTTTTTAATATCCTCTCATGCTCTGTCTGAGATCTAAATGGATAAAGAGTAAAGGCTATCAGATTCTTTCACAGTATAATTTTGCTAAATGTTCCTTGAAATATATCGCATAGGTAATTATGTAGTTTGGAGAAATGAGAAAAATAAAACTTAGGAATTGAGCCATGACCTGGCAGTAAATGCAACCTCGAGCACAATCTTTGTTCATAACAAGACCCAATTGACTCTCCTGAGTGTATGAAGGAATCTCCAGATGCTTTGCAATGTTTGGTACAGTTAGACCATATGAGTGAGATTTGGGTTTGGTCCCAGAATGCATAGCACAACTGCAATCACAGAAAGACTATAATCCTACAGAATTATCTTCCCAAGGGAGGTCTATACTCCATCTAGGGGACAAACATATCTGGATGGGAAAGGAAACCATTAGAGTTTACATAGGAGTTGGAGAAGTGGTTGATCCACAGTCATATTTGGAATGAATAATTTGAATTGGAACTCCCAAACCACTGCCCATCTGCTCATGTCAACCAGACATTCTCATCATCAATTCTGAAGTTATAACAGGAAAGGCTGGAAATATAGAGGTGTCAATGTATTTTCTACCTTTTCTTTGCCAAAATTCCCTATCTTTTATTTGGCAATCCTTTTTTTAAGGGATACAGGACACAGGACTAGAGAGATAGCACAATAGGTAACGCATTTCTGTCACATGCAGTAGACATGGGTTCAATCCCTGGTACCATAGATATTTTTGTGAGCATGGATAGGAGTGATCCCTGAACACTGAAGCAGGAAGCATTGAGCACAGTCAGGTGCAGTCCATGTCTCACAAAGAAGTTTTACATAAAATTCAATAATAAAATTGGATAAATAATATCTAACATTTATTAATATTTGTGATGTGTCAGATATTATTCTGTTTTATAAATATTATTAATCGCATATCATTTTCCCAAACTATAAGTGGTAGCTCCCATTCATAGATGGGGAGAGTTGTTTAGCTCAAACTGCTAAACAGCCATTTCCCTTTCCTCCTCAGGAATTCTCTTCATCAAATACCAGTGTATGTTTGCTTGATATGTTGAGGTAGAAGACCATGGCTTAAGTAGAGGACCCACAGAGATAAAAGACACTCTGTAGTCTCAAAGAGCTAACCTCTTAAAGCTGTTAAAACATTTTTATAAAACGTATTTAAACTAGTAAAACACATTTAAAATTTTTGACTTCAAAACAATAGACATAAGTTTACAGAAAGTGCTATAATAGAAAGAAGCTTAACCAAACAAGAGAGCATGACCTAATGCTGGGAACTGTTGGGGAAGGTGAGTCAGGGAAAATTTCTAAAAGAAAGTCATGAAACTGAGCTGAGTTTACTGGGGTCTGGACCAAATGACAAATTACAATGTTAAGAGATGAACTGGGAAAATTATCATCAGATGCAAATATATCAAACAAATTAGCTGGGATTACCATATTGGCAATTACAATTGTTTCTGTGACTTTAATTATTCTAGTTACCACATGTACCTAGAATTTTACATAAGATATGTCGGTTTTGCTGAACTTATTTCACTTAGTATGTCTTGAAGATTTGATATCTGTGTTGTGTAATATATCAGATATCACATATTCACTGTATCACTGTCATCCCATTGTTCATCAATTTACTTGAGCGGGCACCAATAACATCTCTATTACACTCAGCCCTGAGATTTTAGCAGCCTCCTTTACTCATCTTTCCCAACAATTGGTGACTCTTTCAGGGTCAGGGGAGTGAGACCTATCTTTACTGTTTTTGGCCTATCGAATACACCATGGGGAGCTTGGCAGGCTCTGCCATGTGGGCTGGATACTCTTGGTAGCTTGCTGGGCTCTCGGAGAGGTATGTATATATCTTTTACTATATTTTGGATATGAATATGCTGTGGGGAGCTTGCTAGGCTCTCCCATGAGGGAAATAGATTCTTGGTAGTTTTTTCAGGTTCTCCAGGAGGAAGAACTAGGCTATTAGATGTCGTGCAGCTGCATTTCAGCCATGCGCTTCCAGGAGCTTGGTTTTACGGTCTTTGGATGTTGGCCATTGATGGGATTACATGGCACCGAGGGCAGTTTCTGAGTATGACTGCCTAGCTATTGGAAAGGGGGGGATCTGGGTGGAAGAGGCCCAGTCCCGATTCGAGCAGTCTTGGAGATCTTAGCCCCGGGTCCACGCACCTGGGTTCCTCTACTGGTTCCTTCATGCGTGAGGCTCATCCGAACGTGTGGAGAGTGGCTTGAGCATGGCTGTGGCTGGGTTCTGGAGGTCTTCAACTGTCGAAGCTCTGCTCTGGTAATCACATATTACTTATCTATTTTTATATCAAAAGATGTTTATCACTTTTTGGCTATTGTAAAAATTATACCATGAACATAGTTCCTACTTTCAGTTTTTGGTGTCTACGAATATGAATAGAAATGCTGTTATAAATAAACTCTGTGTTTAATATTTTGTGGAAAATACATAACTTTGCACGGCGACTAAAGCATTCTGTATTTTCATCATTTCTCCATACTCTAAATAATAGCAATAGTAATAACAAAGAAATTAACAACTTGATGTTCTAGCCTATATTGATATAAAACAGACTTCTTGGTGGTTATAAAGTGATATCACATTGTTGCTGTCATTTGCACTTATTTGCAATTTTTCTAATTTTCTAATATTAGTAGTGGTGAGTATTTTTTTTCTGTGCTTATTGGCCTCTTATACATTTCATTTAGATAAATTTCTTTTCTAAAATAAATTCTTTATTAAGACACCTTGATTTACAAAGTAATTCATAGCTGATTAATAGTTCTGTCCTATCCACTACAGGGTGGGACTGGAAAAATTTGTATTCAAGACCCTTGTTCAACCATTTTAACCTATCCTGTAGTAACTAGAGAATGGCACAGTCTGATATCTGTTTCAGAAAGGTCTCTGGATATGGAAAGAATTGTGGCTCAAAGGAAAATAAGACTGGAGGTTAACCATGAATAATGTGATAAAACCAGAACCACACTGGTAGTCAAGATGGCATTGAACAGATGAAGATAAAGGATAAGATTTAACATGATTTAGTATTGTGGTGTGTAAGAAGGGATGGAAGACCCAAGGCACTATTCTACTATAGCTGCTTTTGAAACAACAGATGCAGGACCCCTCTCTTAGTTTACCCCACCCTATACATTGAGATAGAGTCCCTTCAATCTTTTCTTTTTTCTACCTCTGAATTAAATGGTATTTCCTCCTCATCATTGTTCCCAACAGTAGTCTCTATTTTCTCTCCCTGGTCTCTTGATCTGGCCATAATCTGGCCATGAATCTGTGTCCTTCTCTGTAAATAGCTTTATGTCACGTATAATTTATTACTGCCTCTTTCCTAGCCTTTCAGGAGAAATCTGATCTCCAAATACTCCTAGGTGAAATATTTCTAGAAAACTAATGGAGAAGGCAGAAAAACATCAACAACCCTGTAGTCACAACAAGGAAATGTGATTTCTGTCTCTGTCGTTTGATTTCTTGCATCTCAATTGTCTTTCCTTTAAAAATCTTTATCATGCTTAAATGCAAATGTTGATTCATTTATATGTGTATGAATACATACGTATATGTATATATATTCCTGCAAAAAAAGGAACATATGCATTATATTGTATATGGATATATGTAGAGAGAGAAATAGAGACAGAGATGGATATGAATGGTATCAAATCCAATTAATTCGATCAAGGCCAAAACATATGCTAGAATCATGAAAAAAAGATTTGGCACTTTTTATAAAAAGAAATTTTCAACAGATATTGTAGTAAGTATATCAATATATCAAAGAAATAAAAAAGAAAATAAAAATAGTAAAGAAATGAAATGCAAACTGTTTCAGGTCATGTGTCAATTGATAATAAATCAGTGTTATAACACTATAATGCATCTAACACTGTATTATGCTAAAATGATACTACATTCACTTTTTAGATAGATACCTTTGAATTATATTTAGGGGTCAATAAGTAATAAACAGGGAAATGTTTCATTAGAAAATTATACTTTATATGTGATATGGGATAAAAAAATTATCAAGTTGTTGTTGGCTATTAGAATTTGGTTATCAGAAAAAAATAGAACTAACACTGTTTTGCCTTTCACAAAGACTTTAATTTAGTAAGCTTTTCTTCCCTTTTCAATTGTCCCTAAGACTGAGAATTCTTTACTACACCAATGAAAAACGTTGCCAAGTCTATTTACTTGGTCAATAAAACCAGATTTTGAAAGTGTAGCTTTTGTAGTGTTACAACTTAAAAATTGTTTCACTATCTCTCATCCCTGTGAAATGATATAACATCAAAATATGAGAAAACAACCTTTTGAGTAAGAATTGACAGGTGTTATGCTGCATTTCTGGAAAAAAAAAATCAACACTACCCTAAAAAAAAAAAAAGAATGTATTCTTGCCAGTAAATAAAGTTGCAGGCTGATGGATGACAGTTTATGGGAAGAAAGAGTTGTTTGAAACCCTCTAGCAGGATTTTACACTGAATAAATGCCTAAAATAAAAATCACATCTGTGAGATACAGTACCACATAATAAGCAGCACACATGTTTTCTTTATTCAGCCAAATCAATAATAATAGGCACTGCTGAAATTGTATGTTTTAGCTTTAGGTACAAAACCCACAATCTGACCCTAGCATTACAGAAAGAGTTTGTTTCTTAGCAATCACTTCAGTTGCATTTTTTTAGCAATGAAAAATCAACTGTTTGGTTAGTTTGAAATTAACTAAGTTGATATTCCCAGGGCTCTATTTTTCATGTGATGGTGAGTGTTAAAACAGCAGCACTACCTGTTACAATGACTGATTTTAAATAGAAAAACTTAAAATCAATAAGGAGAGAAAATGCTAGGACTGGGAAAATAACACAAAAGGCTAGAGTGCATGCCTGGCATGCAGAGGCCTGAGTTCAACCCCTGGCATGATAGGGTCCCCCAACTACCACAGGATATAACCCTTTTAGCCCCCAGCAACACTGCATATGGATTGCAATTCCCCTCTGAACCCAAACTTAACTCTCTTGCCTGCATAGCCAGACTTAGTATTGTAGGGAATGGATCACTTCTCCATCCCCCTGAGAACTGCTGAGAGGCCCAAACAAAGGAAACAAAACAAAAGCAACTAAAATGCCAATAGGAAAACAGAAAAGTGACATGAATAACAATAAACAGAAAAAATGATCAATTTGTATTGATAAATGCATATTGTAAATGATCAATAGCATGTGAAAGAAAAATCAATCAACCAGTTGTAAAAAAATATTCTCCTATAACAATATAACAAGAGTATTTTTTTAATTTTATTGTTCACTTCCTTAGTACTTTTATTTATTTATTTTTTATTGAATCACTGTGAGAACAGTTACAAAGCTTTCAGGATTAAGTCTCAGTCATACAGTGATCAAACACCCATCCCTTCACCAGTGCACATGTTATACCACCAAGAACCCCAGTATACCTGTCCTCCCCCCCACCTTGCCTGTGTAGCAGATGATTTTTACTTTACTCTCTCTTTACTTTGATTACATTCAATTTTCGACAGAAAACCCACTATTATTATTTGGAATTTTCTGCCAACAATCAGACCTGCTAAAAATACATCATTAGATCATTTGTTTTCGATTGCTGATAATGAAGAGCATATGATGTTGCAAAAGCAGCCTCGGGTTTTGGAGTTTTGGTATTTTAGTAATTGAGTCCAGAGGTATTTCTGCCAGCAGCCGCTGTATTCCGAGATTGGTTTGTGTGCCTCTGGAATCATGGCCACTCAGGGGCAGAGGAGCCGTTTCTGGGCGGTTTTTTGTATACCAGGAAAGCGGCCACATGATTTGGAGAAATAGTCCCAGTCCCCACATACCGGAGCCATGTTAGTAGAAGCTCAGTGTTGCAGGGATTCCGTCTGGAGAAGGCGAGGAGACTGCACCTTCTCTGTCTGGGGCCCCCTGGTGTTATCCGCTCTGTTTGGGGTCCGGAGTACCCTCTGGCGTGCGGTGCCCACTGGCCAGGATTCTTCACTGCTGAGTGCGACAAGATGGCGCCAGGGGCGGGTTGAGGGTGTGACTTCCTGGGTTAGTGGTGGGCTGGAGCTGCCCAGTTCCAGTGCCCCCACTGACACTGTCACTGACACTGTCACTGACATCCCATTGCTCATTGATTTCTTCGAGCGGGCACCAGTAACGTCTCTCACTGTGAGACTTATTGTTACTGTTTTTGGCACATCCAGTACGCCACGGGTAGCTTGCCAGGCTATGACATGTGGGCGTGATACTCTCGATAGCTTGCCAAGCTCTCCGAGAGGGGCGGAGGACTCGAACCCAAGTCGGCTGCGTGAAAGGTGAACACCCTACCACTGTGCTAACGCTCCCACCCCAGTGCCCCCATGAGAGATTCTTGAAATAGGCAAATTTGGTTTTGCCAAACTTTATATTGACTATTATTTCAAGAACCCTGTCATATTTAGCTACCATCATTTCTTACTGTGTTCAAATTTATAGTAAAAAAATACTCTCCCTCCCAGTGCCCCCATGTGAGAGTATTTTTTTACTATAAATTTGAACACAGTAAGAAATGATGGTAGCTAAATTTGACAGGGTTCTTGGAAAAATAGTCAATATAAAGTTTGGCAAAACCAAATTTACCAATTTCAAGAATCTTTAAAAATGCACTTCATTGGTTCCATTATGAAAACTGGACATCAAATTAGTTACTAAAAACATAACAGTGCTTTAAAAAGTTGAAAGACACCAAATGCCTCACAATAGTAGAAACATTATGACTTGGTATGCTATGAGATACCATACCATATAAAAATTTTACAGAGATAATGAAGGGGATTAGGCATCCAGTCTTGCATGCAGCCAATCCCAGCTCAATCCTTGGCAATATATATGGTTTCCCAACTGCCGTGAGAAATGAAGATTGAGTACTGAGTCAGGAGTAAGCCTTGAGAACAGCTAAATGTACACCCTCCCAACCCCCCAAATTTTATACTAATAAAATTTTTATTTTTGTACTACATACCATCATACTACAATGTTAGCTAAAAATAAAGAAATGAAATTATCACAAAAATATTATTTGAATTTTATACATACACATATGTATATCTATTATTCTGAATTGATAAGAATTAAAATTCTTAGTATATGCAGAGATAGAGAATAAACTACCTCAGAATCATAATCAAAAGTATTTCTGTTTATTAAAAAATGAGACAAAATTTCAAAATTAGGCTGGAGAGAGTTTTGCATGCAGGAAGGCGAGGTATGATCCATGGAATTGCATGATCCCCCAACAACCTTTAGGAGTACAGCCAGGTGCACCAACATACTGATATAAAAAATTTGCACCACAAGTAACTGAAAAATTTCTGTACACATATATATTTTAAAATTTTCTCATAGTGATCAGTGTACCCACTGAGATACATTTGGTCAAAACTCAACCTATCTATTCTGAAAAGGTAAAGGAAATTTGTTACCTTTTGATTGTGCCCCCTGCCCCCGTCCCACCAGGGGAGGCATATAACCAATTTATTTCATATTAATTGATCACAAACCTGAAAATAATGTCAAATAGAATTATTATAAAATGAATCAATAAAAGTCAATTTGTGATGATTAATTGCTATATATTTTTTTAATTGAGTCACCATGTGGAAAGTTACAAAGTTTTCAGGTTTAAGTCTCAGTTATACAATGCTCAAACACCCATCCCTTCATGAGTGCATATATTCCACCACCAAGAATCACAGTATAGCTCCACCCCGCCCCCCACACTCTTAGCCCCCCCCCACACCCCTAGCCCCACCCCCACCTGTGTAACTGATAAATTTCACTTTACTTTCACTTTGATTACATTCAATATTTCAACAAAACTCACTATTATTGTTTGGAGTGTCTCCCCCCTAAAGTTGGACCTGCTGAAAAGGAAGCATTTGATAATTTGTTTTCCATTGCTGAGAATGAAGAGGTATGAAGTCGAGTGACGCACTTAGTGGCCTCATGGTTTTGCGTTTCTGTATTTTAGTATTTTAGTAACTAAGTCCAGAGAAATATCTGCCAGAAATTGCATCACTGCCAACTTGTACTTCTCAGTTATATTATATTCCACATATGAGTGCAATCTTTCTATGTCTGTTTCTTTCTTTCTGACTCACTTCACTCAACATGATACTTTCCATGTTGATCCATTTATATGCAATTTACATGACTTCATGTTTTCTGACAACTACATAGTATTCCATTGTGTATATGTACCAAGGTTTCTTTAACCAGTCATCTGTTTTGGGGCACTCTGGTTTTTTCCAGATTCTGGCTATTGTAAACAGTGCTGCAATGAACATAGAAATGCAGATGCCATCTTTGCTATACCTTTTTGCCTCCCCGGGATATATTCCCAGGAGTGGTATTGCTGGGTCAAATGGAAGCTCAATTTCTAACTTTTTGAGAATCATCCATATTGTTTTCCAAAAGGGCTGAACAGTCAGCATTCCCACCAGCAGTGAAGAGTCACTTTCTCCCCACATCCACGCAAACATCGGTTGTTTTTGTTTTTTGGGATGTGGGCCAGTCTCTGTGGTGTGAGATGATATCTCATGGTTGTTTTGATCTGCATCTCCCTGATGATTAGTGATGTTGAACATTTTCTCATGTGCCTCTCAGCCATTCGCATTTCTTCTTTGGGAAAGTTTCTGTTCATTTCATCAACCCATTTTTTGATCGGGTCGGCAGTTTTCTTCTTGTGGAGTTCAACCAGTGCATTGTATATCCTTGATATCAACCCTTTATGGATGGGTACTGCGTAAATATCCTTTCCCATTCTGTAGATTGTCTTTGTATTTTGGTCACTGTTTCTCTTGAGGTGCAGAAGTTTCTTAGTTTGAGATAGTCCCATTTATTTATCTCTGTTTTCATTTGCTTGGCCAGTGGCGTGTCAGCTTTGAAGATATCAGTGTCTTCAATGTCGTGGAGGGTTTTGCCGACCTTGTCTTCAATGTACCTTAGGGATTCTGGTCTGATGTTGAGGTCTTTGATCCATTTTGATCTGACTTTTGTACATGGTGATAGGTGGAGGTCTAAGCCCATTTTTTTGCATGTAGCTGTCCAGTTTTGCCAGCACAATTTGTTAAACATGCTTTCCTTGCTCCACTTCACATTTCTTGCTCCCTTATCAAAGATTAGATGGTCATATATTTCGGGGGGTGGGGTTGTCAGAGTATTCAACCCTGTTCCATTGGTCTGCCGCTCTGCCTTTAATCTAGTAGAGGACAACTATACATATTAGTGAGTTCCATATTCAGTATCGCATGACGGGAAGTTTGTTCTTTACTTAGGAGCTCTTTCAATGCTTCTGGCAAAACTGGTATCAAGGCTATGAATTCCCTTACTTTGTTAACTTGCAAAACCGCAATTCTGATTAGGCATTGACCCAATACAAGAGCTCAAAAGTAGTTGTCCCAAGCCCTTCAGGAGTGATACCTGAGTCAGTAATAATCTTTGAGCACTTCTGGATAAGGTTCCAACACATAAACAAACAAACAAACATAAAAACTCAAAGGTGTTTTTTCAGAACTCCCTTCTACTAATGAAATTCCTGTGTTAGCTTCTCAGTCTTTTTCCTAGGATCTCAGGTTTAGTGGCTAAATATTCCTAGTTTGAAGGACACATACATAGCACCACTTCTGAGATTCATTCTGATTATTCTTCCTTACATCATGTGTTAAAAAGAAAATAATCACATGCCAGGAGAATGCTAAACACTGATTGCATAGGGTCATGTGCTCTCTTCTGGGAAATCCAGGAGCCCTATCCAGAAGAAGAAAAATGAAACCCAGGAATGGCTTCTCAGTTGAAAATCCCAGCTATTATCAGAGGCAGAGATGAACAATAAAGTCTTAATTTAAGTGTACATTACCTTTTGAAAAAGAAAAATATATTTTGTTCAAACCCAGTATGAATAATTTTTTCTATTAACTCCAAATTCATCCTTCTTTCTTCCAGTGACATTTGTTAATCGGTTGACATCTTTGCAGGGATTGAACATTCAGTTTGCCAATAGCAAATGTGTTGCTCATATCTTTACAGTTGCAAATGATATTTCTCATGAATATTTAGAAAGAATGATAAGGCAAAAATCATGTTTCCTATCAAAATTAAAAATAGAGATTTTCACAAAATGAATTTAAACCTATTTTTGTCAATGCCACATTCTGTGCACTTTCCTCCAAATCTTAGATCAGACCACATATATAAAATGGCTCTTTTCTATTGCACTGTTTTTTTGAAGTATTATTTTGAAGGAAATAAAGAGAAGACAGAGAATTTGGCACCTGGCTAATAGTTTCATCTTGCCTAATTCTACTCTGCCTTATTAGATACTATTGGTGAGACATGCCAATCTTTTAATGCAACATTCAGTAGGCTGAAATTTGGAAGTTATTTTAAATATATTATGCTAGCTTATTCATTGTTCAGTTTTAAGCAGCAAGAAGTTTTTAAGCAAAGCAGAATTTTCTCTCAAGCCTTTCTTCACTCACCTGAGTTGTAATTGTAAACACTATCTTTCTATGCCCAATGAAGGTAATTTATTCTTTAAAATTTGCACATGTTCAGTGCATTCCCATAAGCAAAAAAAATGTAGTTACTATTAACTTTATGAACACTGATTTACACTAAGATAGCACCAGACCCATTAAAGTCAGCCCAAGGACTTTTACAGTAACATTAGTTAAACCACCCAGCAAGGCCTTTTGAGTTCATTAATTATATCAAATTATGGCTGTTCATCTATTCTTCAGTAAGTTTTTAAACAGGTAGTATATAATAGATTCTTAATATTATTCTCAAAAATAAAGCATATTGGGCTTCAGTGTTTATTTAAATAATTCAGTCTTTACTCCAAGCAATAATATAAGTCACTGAAAACAGGTACAATTATTTCACACTCACCAAAAATTTTACATCCTTTAGGCATTAGAATGAGTGCTAAAATACATAAAGTTCCCTGAGGAATTTAAAATGCTCCACTTGAAGTCAATGACTATGTGTCTATATGGCACTCTAGTATGGTAAGCTTCTCTGGTCATGTGATACCTGAAATATGAATCTATCAATATCAATGCAAAGTAATGTCCTATAAGACAAAACTGGGGTACAAAATTAAAATTGAAAAACAAAGCCTCAAATCTATGTCCCTGAGCTTTTGTCACTTACCCTGTGCATCAGTGCTACTGATATCTAAGTTTCAGATTGCTTACCTGATCACCAGAACAATGCAGCATCAATATCTTTTGAAATCATGTCTTTTCAATGTTCCATTTACCCAAAAATAGCTGAAGATTTGTTTTCAGAACTCAACAAAATATCATAATCCATGATTCTGCAGCTTAAACAGAAAAAAAATCATATTGACAATGCCTCATCTCAATCATCACCTTAACGGGAAATGTGCCTTACCTGAATGGTTATCAAAAGGACTCTAGCAGCTGTCACGATCATTGTTGTCATCAGTACCTACCTTCACTATAACACAGACTAAAAACAACTTTCTCTGTGTATCTTCTATCAATGAGGCTGGAACGATAACACAGTGGGTAGAGCATTTGCCTTGCACGCCGCCAACCCGGGTTCGATTCCTCCACCCTCTTGGAGAGCCTGGCAAGCTGCTGAAAGTATCCCACCAGCATGGCAGAGCCTGCAAGCTACCCGTGGCTCGTTCAATATGCCAAAACTAGTAACAACAAGTGTCACAGTGGAGACATTACTGGTACCCGCTCGAGCAAATCGATGAACAGTGGACAACAATGTTACAGTGATACCTCTTTTCAATCTGTATTCTTTCCAGTCCTCTGGTCCACAATTTAAATTATTTATCATTTTCTACTATGCTTTATTACTAAGGATGCAATTTAGAGAAAGCACAGTTCAGGGACACAGACAAGCTCTAAACTTATAGTGTGACCAACACTTGAATCTTTTCTCCCTTTTAAAATAATCCTACAAGACAGGACAATGCGATTTAGCCTTTATCTTCTTACCTTCTCTAAAGAATTTCAGTGGAGAATTGAAAATGACGTATGCTTCTGATTGTGAAGGTAATGAAGAAATGGGAGGAAGGTTGTCCTTCAACAATATAAAGGCAGCATCAGCCATACTCATAGTATTTTGAAGAAATGGACCATAATAGCAAGTGCTCTATGTTTCATTCAGTCAATCTACAGTGCATCAACAGGCTTTTTCTGAAAGTGTATGGATAAAATACTTTGAGCTAAGATCTGTAGCCTTTCCTTTCTAAAGATGAGATCTACCAGTTGTCATGGTAACACACAGGGCGCCATCTTTAAAAAACATTAAACTCAGGAAAAATTCACACAGAGAAATTTCAGCCCTAAAAGCTATTTATTCTGTCAAATCATCCTCTAGTTTACTTATCTCTGTCCTTTTAAAGCTTTGCATTTCTTTTTATTTTCCTTCTACCATCAATGAACACAGAACTGAGAAACCAGTAGTTTGTGGGTTTTTTTAAGTCTAAGGACTTTTAATATAGAATCTTGATGATAGTGTCCATGTTAGTTTTAAATGGAATGAGAACTATCCTTATCAACCTACATTTTCCCTTTTCAGTGATCTTTTATATAAACCTCCACCTTTTGTTAATATATACAATTTATTTTCTTTCCTCTTGTTTTGTTCTAAATATTGGCCTGAAGCCAATATAAAAATGAAGAACTTTTTCAAGTTCAAAACTGTATGGTCCAAGTGTTAATTCATTTCTAAGTCATGTGGTGACTGTTTCTTTTTCTAGTTGCACATATTTTTGTGTCAGTCAATGTAGGGTTTAGCAAGTTTTGCCTCAAATCTTTTCATTATCAACTCTACTAAAATCCATCTTTTGGGTTATAAGTTTTTATATGATAGGATAGACAAACTACAACTCCCTGTTTCTCTATGGTTAGAAGCACTATGCCCTGTGACATATTAAATATTTTATGGTAGAAAATGATAAAAGATCATTAAATCTACCCCTAATTTTCATAAACTAGAAACTTAAACAAGGAGACATAAAATATTTTAAGTTACTATTTCTCCAGTTAAAAATATTTTGAAGTTTAGCAAAAAATATTTCAATTTTTACTCTGCCAGTAAGTGACAAGAGAATCAACCTTAAATTCTTTATTCACAGAACAAAGTAATAATCATTCTTGGGTTGCATACCTCATTAGGTTATTGGTTAGAGGTTCCAATTAAGTAATATTCCTTACCACTGAGATTGTACTAAGCATTGCCCAAATATGATGTATTAGTAAGAGGAGTGAAAATAAATCTCATGAGGAAAGACAAATGAAATATTTTAATGAAGAAAAAATTGTTGGTAATATTGAACACTGTAACATTCTTAATTCATTTGGATCATTGTATCCAAAAAAATGACTATATTTAGAAGACAAATCAGAAGAAAAAGTCCAATCCATAGGTACAATGCTGTCACAGGCAGACAGGCAGGGAAGCCCTGACAATGTGGATTAAGAGGTTATTTGGACACCAGCCTAAAAGCAAGGAGGACAGAGGCCCTATAAGATGTAGAAATAAAGACACAGACCTATCAAGAGAGGAGCAACTTCAGTGAAAACAGAAGTCTGTGATTATGAAAACAAACAAACAAACAAACAAAAGACACCACAAGTTCAAAGCTCTTCCCCTTGACAACATCCTAGCAACAGATAATTATCTATATAGGAAGCAGCAAGTGTGACACTTTGGAAAATCTCTAAAATGTAAACTTTGAAGAGACATGCAGTGAGCACTCCATAATCTGGGCCTTTCCTACAACTCTGCTTCTCAATTTGGCATGGGCACACTTGGCCTTCTCTCCAGTACAGCTTGGTTTCTCTTGGAACATTTCTCTTTCTCCTTCTTCATATTTTCTGAATGGAGAGACCGACCTTTAGTGTTTAGTCTCCTGAAATTTTATTCTGTGAAAACTGACAATGAACCTAGGAACTTGTGTGGAGGTCAGAGTAGACATTCCATTTCCTGCAAAGAACAATTTTTCACTCCAACAAGACACCACAACTACCGGAAAACTCATGGGATAGGACCAAACACTTGTATCTTGAAGATCAAGGAACTTTCAGGTGCGTCTTGATGGCTGTCCAATGAGACTGGGGGGATGCAAGTGTCCCATGGCAGGCAAACACTCCTGGCTAACTTTCCAACCTGACTGAGGTGAGTCAGACAGGAACATGTTAGCACTCTTACTCTCTTACAGCTACCAGACCTTCACTTGTTCACTTCCTTAAACTTACCTGCAACACTTCATGAGCTGCTTACAAGGCAACATGTTTTGGGAAGCCATATTTTCCCCATCTGAACAAGGTATCCAGAAATTAGAATGAAAATAACATGCATAGGCAAGGGCTAATCAGAAATATAAAATTGACAGAAGTTTTCTACTGCAGATTACCTACTTTTCTGAATCACTTTCTATTTCAGCTTTAATGGTTAGGGAGAATCCTAATTGTGAATGTACTCAGAAGAGCCTCGAGTTCTTCTAGTTCATTTGTATTTGTAATAGAAAGAAGTATAATTGAGTTGAGAGCAAATAAGTAATTAATGTGAGGTCTAAAGAGAAAATAAGCAAAATGATTGATCTGTTTTTATTAAAATTTAACACATTGATTAAAGATAAGCTGACTAATAACTATACAGTATATAACACCCATTTCTAGATACTGTCTATAAACTCTGAGATTGGAACACCTATCATCCCTACTTATTGATGAGGACTTGGAATGTTTAGATAAAAAGTCATGTATTAAGAAGGTCTGATACAGAGGAGATCTAAAGTCAGTGTCTACATATTTTGGAAAAGAATCTTCATTAAAAATGTGGTACCCCTTTAAAACTATGGTACTACCTGAAGTATGCTTCGTGAAGTGTAAGTATATTTGAGAAAAGGAAATGCAATAACTATTTCATAGCCACCCGGTAGGTGTTAAGTAAGAGGTCTGAGGATCTTAAAATGAAATTTGAGTCAGTGGAATGTTACTGTGAAAGTTTACTTGCACTACTATTTGAGAATAAATCAAACAAGAGACATGGTAATGGGTTGAGAAAGAGCTTTTTTTCAGTAATAAGGCAGCAGATTGGAGGTTGGCAGATTCATTGCCTCAAAGCAGCCATCTTCTCTGCTTCGTTATAATAAAAAGCAGTTTATAGGAAAAGTGAAGAGAAAAGCACATTTTTCTGAAGGGTGTATTACAGGATGATCAGTAAATTCACTCAAGAAATAATTCCCTGAATCTCACTTCTGATGCAACCACAAATCAAAGGTTCTGATCCTCTTATCCCTTAGGAAAAGATAAGGGACATACTACAGTTTCAACTATCTTTAACCAGGAAGCTTTTCTGATTTTTTGTTTGTTTGTTTGTTTTTAAATTGAATCACTTTGAGATAGACAGTTCCAAAGTTCATGATTGAGTTTGGGGCATGTAATGTTCCCACCCCCCTCCCTTTACCAGTCTCTATTTCCCACCACCACTGTCCCCAGTTTCCCTCCTTTCTCTCCCACCCCCAGTCTGTCTCTATGGCAGACACTTTTCTACTCTCACTCTCTCTTTCCTTTTGGGCATTATGGTTTTAAATGTATTGATTGCAAATTTTTAGTACCTGTAGGTACTAAAAAGGTTATCAAATATATCTCTTTATCTGCTTCCAGCACTGAGTTCTTGCCACAGTGATAATTTCTGAGTATCATTGTCATAGTGGTCCCTTTTCTATCCTACTTGCCCTTATCCCCCCACTTGTGATAAGCTTCCAATTGTGGACCAGTCCTCCTGGTCCTCCTTTCTACTGTCCTTGGGTAATAGTCCATACTAAGATTTTTATATACCACAAATGAATGCAATCATTTTGTCTGTCCCTCTTCTGACTCATTTCACTCAGCATGATGCTTTCCATCTTCATTCATTTATTAGCAAATTTCATGACTTCATTTATCCTAACAGCTGCATAATATTCCATTGTGTACAGTAGTTTCTTTATCCAGTTGTCTGTTCTTGGGCACTAAGGTTGCTTCCAGATTCTGGCTACTGTGAATAGTTCTATAGTGAACGTAAAAGTATAGATGGCATTTTTGCTGTGTGTTTTTGTGCTCCCAGGATATATTCCCAGCATTAGTATTGCAGGGCCATATGGAAATTCAATTTCTAACTTTTTGAAGAATGCACATATTGTTTTCCAAATAACCTGAACTGATTGCCATTCTCACCAACAATGAATAAGAGTCCATTTCTCCCCACATCCATGCCAGCACTGGTTGTTCTTGTTCTTTTTGATGTGTGGTTTCTAATATTTAATTCATCCATTAACTTCTTTGGGCCAATTTCAGGAAAAATTAGTTTATCTATGTAGAGATATGTACAAATATATAGATATATACATATATCTATATATCAATATTTTATAGCAGAAGATATATATCTTTATATATCTCTTCTGCTACAAAATACTGGCATATTGATACTGGAGCAATAAAGGGTCTTTGTCTACAGTTCCCAGGTTCTTCAATATTTTCAAGAATGAAAATATTGAGTAATAAAAATGCACAGACTCAAAGTTAGAAAGTAGAAAAGCTTATTGAAAGAGAGTAGAAGAGGGAGGTAAAGCAATTCCTCAGATGGAGAGGAACTTAATATAGGACTAAGTTAACTATGGCTTTTGTGTTTTTTTTTTTTTTAGGAACACTGGGTCTTTGTGTTACAGACAATGCAGGAAATTAAAAATAAGGGTTTGTTTTGTAGGCCCTTTTAATAAAAATTGAGCTTTTTGCATTTCTTATCAATTAACAAAAATGTTACAGAGAGTGCAAGGATCCAACAGATTCTTGTCTGGCTTTTTACTTTAGATATTTCCCATTATCTTAGCCTCCAGATGAGTCTAAACCCTGAGGGAGTACTTTATGTTGGACAATTGTTAACTCTTATCAAAAAAAGTCCAGGAATTCCCAAGAAGTCAAATACATAGGATGAGTGGTCAAAGATGAAACTGTTCAAAGCAGTTGGTAAGTGTAAACTGAGGGTTGCTCTTTTATTATCATATCTGATCAGGTAAAACTTATGAAAAATAGCAGGCTAAAAAAAGAGTAAAAAAGAGTCATTATGTCTCCTTATGAGTCATTATGACAAAGCAATCTGGACCAAAGTCTTAGAGGAGTTATTTTTCAATTATTTTACAAGAAAAGTAGTATTAGTAATCATTAGTAATAAATCTTCAGAGCCAAGTTAAGAATAATAATTACTTCTGTAAAGCACATTATCAATTATTAGTAGTGATGAAAAAATAATGGCTAAACAATTGTGCTAACAGTCAATCGTGAAATGCTGGAAAAATAATGAGTGGTTTTTCATAGTCAGCCTGAAAATATGACATGGCAAAATGATTCTTGACATTGAAATCTGACTAGGAAAAGAATGAATAACAAAAATTAGGGCCATCTTGTACATGTTTCAGGAGATTGACAAAGATCAATCATTCTTCAGCATAAGTCATGCGTTAGCTGATATTCAAACAAGACTGGACAGATTCGGGCACTGTTAAGAATCAGGAGTGATAGGTATTCGATCATTGTAAGACTAAAACTCAAATGTGAAAGCTTTGTAACTTTTTTCAAGGTGATTCAATAAAAAAAATTAAATATTCAGTTGGTAAAATGATTATCTGCAAAATGAAGAATAGAAAGCACTGGAAAAGTTTTTTGGATCTTAAGAAAACAGGAGAAAAAAAAAAGATTTCAAAAGAACTAGGGCTTAAAAATCTTGCATGGAAGATGTGTGAGACTCTTCCATGATACTTTTGAAAATTTGCTGCTCTGATTGGACCTGTAACCAGAAGCTTCTCATAAAGAAGAATACACACAAACACATTTGTATATTTATAGTCATATGACCCAGTAAATCAAACTGTAAGTTTCATAAATTTGCTTCAAATAAAAATTTTGGTTAGCATGAGTTCTTTCTTGTCCTTATCTTAACAAAATGTATACTTGGACAGAATTTTGTAAAAGTTTTTTTTATGCCATTCTCAATTCTACAATGATGAAAAATTTTAGAATCATTGGAAGTGGAGAGTATATATTAAGAACAAGCATAGGCATGATTTTCAGTTATTAAATAAAAGATGATGTTTCAGTGCTATACTAAAGCACGTTTTTTTCTGGTGTGACTTTGGTGTGTGGTTAATTTTCAGCAAAATTAAATCAAGATCCAGCATTCAAATTCAAAGTAAGAGTGAATTTCTCCCTTTTGGTAGGAAAAAAACTACATTAATATAGAGAATTTACATTAGAAAGATTATTCATTTCAGAAAGACTGCTACACAGGACAGAAGATTACTTTTTCCACTTGCAGAGATTTAATGCAAAGACATAATAAGGCAACCTTTGTTTACCTTACATTTCCTCTTCTTACCCTTTCTAAATTGGCTTTTCTCCCTTTTTACCAGAAGTCCCCAATCTCCATCCTTTTCCTAAACTCAGGATAGTAAATAAATCCCAATCATCTGGCTGCCTTTTGAATCCTATATCTTTGTGAAACTCCTGTGTGTACACATATAATTAAATTTATTTTCCCCCTTCTGTTTATCTGTCTTATCTCAACTTTATTCTTAAACCAGTCACAGAATCTAGAATACTAGAGGAAAAAAAATGTCCTGTACCACAACCCATATTGTCTTCTGTAATCTGAATAACAAATCAACAGGAATATATGATCAGTTCTGTTTCATTAAAGAGAAAAATGGAGGCTTTGCTTAGTCAAATTAGTTGTACTGCTGGGATTTGAACCAGGTCTCCTCTGTCTACAAAGCCTTTGTTTTCATTGTTTTAATGTCCAGTCTATTGTTCTCCCAGTAGGAAGCAGCAAGACAAACAATAAATGTAAAATGGGTCAGGAAGTTGAAATGCTTAAGGGGCACATTATCACCTCAGTGGGTAAGAGGTTTTCTTCAGTCTGTACCTGGAAATGACCTATAGCTGGGAGAAAAGAGCATCTCTCCAAGGCCAACAAACTTCTCTGTCTACCTCAGAAGAAAGGAAGTCTTTTACAAAGAATAAAATATTTCAGGCAGTGAGAAGAAACCTAGGATTGAGAGGAATATTTAGTGTGATATGACTACCTCATAATGTGAGTGCTATTGGGTTAGGAGTTTAAGTCAGGTCTCATCAGTTTAATCATACAGATATTCATGTATCCATGCTTCTCTGGTAAGCATGAAGAACACAGTCTAAAAAGCACCCAAAACTTGTTCTTTCGGGGGGAGGGGGAAGGGGCACACCAGCATGCTTAGGGTTACTCCTGGCTCTACACTCAAGAATTTCTCCTGGCAGTGCTCTGGGGACCACATGAGAAGCTGAGGATCTAACACTAATTGGTTACATATTTACAAAACAAATATCCTAGCTGCTGAACTATCTCTCCACCCCCCACCCCCTTGGCAGGTCCATCCTCTACTCTCATAAAGTGTTAGATGATCTTGTTACTGCAAAGGTCCTGTTCCACTGAAACAAAGGGGTTAGTTCATTGAGGAATATGGTGACAAGTAATAAAAGAGGTTTGTAGGCAGGAAGCCAGCTGGTTGGAAAATGGTAGACTTATCTTCAAAATAACCATTCTTGTCTGCACCATCAAAAGAAGTGGTTGTTATAGAGACAGAAAGAAGGAAAGCACCTTTGTAGAAAAGACAGGGTGCAGACTGGTGGCAAGCAAAGTAATGAATACATTTTGTCAAGTGTTGGACCCCTGAGACATAGCTCATGTTAATGCAGAAACTGAAACAAAGGTTTCTGAGTAAGAGTTTGACTTTGAAAAGAACAAAACTGGAAAACTGTGCTGACTCAGAATCACTCAGTTTTACTCCAAGTTTTGAATTGTCCTTCTCACTATGTGTTGTCTGTCTCAAATACTCCTCCTTTTAGTATATACATATATAAAATCACTGCTTACTTGAAATTTCCACTTACAGGTCTCAAAGTAATCTTAACCACATTATGACCAGTTTCAGTTCTGTGATCTCTCCTCTTAATACTTTGTCTAGTTTCAGTGACTCTTGACTCAGAGAAAGGTACAACAACCCATCCACAATACACAGGCTAGAAACCCAGAAGCCATGTCTGGTGATCCATTTTTCCTCACTTTTATACATTTTGTCACCAAGACTTTCTTCCCCCACGAAAGATATGCAAACATCCAGTTCAACTATTACTAAAGGAGTCAATTAGTTTTGTTATAGGTAGTTAAACGGAATCTTTGAAGTCGTGAGAGAAAGGGAAAGAATAAGTGAACAGAAAACTACAGAAAAACACCACTGGGTTCTGAATTGCAAAGACCCTATATCTATGGTCAATTCAATAAAGTGCCTTGTTCAACAGACTGTTTACTGGAGAAGATTTCAGGAGACCACTGCCTGAACTTCCACTTGGAGAGATTAGATTGGGAAAGCTGGTGTCTCTGTGCAAGCTCATAGCCCCACTAGCGCCAGGCTGCATACCCAATCATCCAAGGAAGGGCATCTACACGTGAAGGGTGAATATGCTAAGTGGGAGAAGGACTCAAGCTCCAAATTCCACGAAGCCTTAGGGAGACAGGTAAGACAGTCCTAGCTCTTTTGGAGAGGTGTAGGCTACAGTTGGAAGTGCGTGAAAAACACCCATACACCTATATCCTTCCAGTTGCCTACTCTTACAATAGATATCACAGTTTTCTACCTTCTATAACTAAGCTACTGACTGAATTCTTTACTTTGTAAAGACAAAGAATTGTCCTTCAGTGGGGCATAGCCCCTGCTTCTGCTTCTCCAGTAACAAATCAAGAGGGACTTATATGGTGAAGACTAAAGAGAGAGTGTTTCTTAGCATCAAGCTAGCAGGTGGATTGAAAGATGGCAGGTTTACATCCAGAAAGCAATCATTTTGCCCACATGGTCACAAGAATCAGTTTCTTTGGGGAAAACAACAGGACTTATATTCTTAGAAAGGGTGGGTTGCAAAAAAAAAAAAAAAAGAAAAGAAGGAAAAAAAAAGAAAGGGTGGGTTGCTCAGTGATTGGTGCTAGAGTGATCAATAAATTCTCTCCTGGGCTGGACCCTTGAGGCAATGCCATTTATTAAAAAATCTAAAAGATTTATGTTAAGGGTTTATATGTAGTCTTAAAGACAATCTAAAGAAAACATTCTTGACCTCTTCGCAATAATCCCTACCCAGAGAGTTTGCAGGATTTTAATTTTAGATTCATCTCTTAAAGACCTTTGGGCCAAATTCTATACCATCAGGAAAAGTTATTATCAACTTATCTCAATTTTGCATACTTCTATGTATACTCACTTTCCTGACATCAGGTCAGATGACTCTCCAACTTAAAGTCCCACCTTCTTTTGTATTGCTCTCTAGAAAAGGTGTAACTTATCTTGGTTACATAAAATTGGTATTATAAAATCCCTGAGTTGATTTTTCACTTTTGCAATACAAGAACATAACCTAAGTTTGATGCATAGGCATCTACCTCACAGATACTTATCTTAAATTCAGTGTTAGCCACAGGGACCAGATTAAAGATCCAGCTGTTTCCCCCTACTGAATTTCCTTTGTTTTAAATGGTGGTTAAATTATATTAGGAGTTATTAAACTTTCATCATTACTTGTTTTACACTGAAAATATTTTGTGACCTTAGGCATATAAAGCATAAAAATTCTTTAGTGATCATAAAACATAAATTTATTTTAAAACAAATTTTCATAGCTTTCATATTTAGTTATGCAACTCCTCATTGTGGGGTGGTCGTGGCTTGCAGTTTGAGAAGTTATGACAGATGGTCAGGTGGAGCTGAATTGTCTTTTTCCCCCCTTAACTTATTTTTTCCTATGAATTAAGTGTCACTCTTTTATAACTCATAGTCACCAATAAAGAATCTACCATTTAAGTCATAGATTACTCAATAAAAGCAGACACCAGGACGTGGACACAGAGACAGAAAGGTCATTATCTGTGACCTCACTGTGACTCAGGCATACTATATAATTTCCAGGCATTATAATTAAGAAATCACAAGTTTTTTAGTTTACTGATAACTATTGACAAAGCCTGTAAAGTCTATCATATTATCATAAAAGCCCCTTGGACTGTTTCAGTTAAGCAGTTGGCTTAAAAGAGAAATTTATCAGGACCCAGATAGATGGTCCCAAGTATTTCTAGTTATTAACATTTTTAACATTATCAACAATAGTTTGAGACAAACACACAACACATGGTCTCAATAACCTGATCTCTCCCCAGTCTCCTATCTTCCTCTCTCTCTCTCTCTCTCTCTCTCTCTCTCTCTCTCTCTCTCTCTCTCTCTCTCTCTCTCTCTCACACACACACACACACACACACACCCCTTCATTGTCATTTACTCCATGATGCCCATTTCTCTTTAAGGGCTTCCTCTTTATCAAACATCTTCCTACTCAGGTACTTTGCATATGCTACTTTCCCACACAAATAATCTTCTCTACCTCCTTTGCCTGGTCGATAAGTAGTTATCCTTCAGGTCTCAGTTAAACTTCCACTAACTATTTTAGTCAGATCAAAATCACTTTTAACACTCTTTTTAATCTCATTTTCCAGATTTAAGTAAATATGTATTCCTGTGTGCATTAAGCCAACATCTGTTTCCCCAACTAGATAAGCTACATAATGGCAGAATCTTTTAAGTTCAGCAATCTAACCTCAATATTTTTTAGAACTGTACAAAGTAGGAATTAGTAAATATTTAATATCTTATTGACTGACCACACTACTAAATGTATGAATGAAGTTATGTTATTGGTGTGTTAAATTTCTATAACTTGCTAGAATCTTTAAAAATATTAGAATTATTATGTAGAAGGATGCACTATCGTTCCACTGTTCATCGATTTGCTCGAGTGGGCACCAGTAACGTCTCCATTGTGAGACTTGTTACTGTTTTTGGCATATTGAATACACCACGGGTAGCTTGCCAGGCTCCGCCGTGTAGGTGGGATACTCTTGGTAGGTTTCTGGGCTCTCTGACAGGGGACAGGGGAATGGGACCCGGGTTGGGCGCGTGCAAAGCAAACTCTCTATCCACTGGGCTATTGCTCCAGCCCCATGTAGAAGGATATGTTTCACAAATTCTTTCCTAAAATGTTGGTTTCTCAATGATACCTGCCTGGATACTATTACTGCTACTAATACTGCTACTCATATATTATCTACTACTAGTATACTGGTATCCCCCAGGTCCTGGTTCCAGTTACAGTACCTGGGTATTGTACCTGGTTCCAGCTGCAATATATATATATATATATATATATATATGTATATAATATATATATGTAGCATTTATCATCTGATAACATACTAAACCATTTTAATTATCTGTCATTGCTGTGCTTTGTTTGACTTGCATGTTTTTCACATTATGGTTTTGTCTGCTTAGCAGCTATTCACCACAGATCTAATTATATTTAATTTCTTTCTTATTTCCCATTTTCTTTTTTGGAGGAAGGACCACACCTCACAGTGCTCAGGGATCACTCCTGACTCTGAACTCAGGAATTATTTCTCTTAGTGCTCAGGGGACTGTATGGGGTGCTGGGGATCTAGCCTGGGTAGTCTGGATGCAAGGCAATCACTTCATATGCTGAATTATCTCTCCAGCCCTTTTATTTGCCATGTCTTAAACTGACTGTGCCTTCATAAACTGGGGATAGCTACCTCTCTTAGATTTAGTTCGTTCTTAGCCATAGCAATATGTTCACGTAGAAGTTTGGCCTTCACATGCAAATTAATCAATACAAAGCCCTCATCTCCTACCACTTCCTTAAATGAACACATTAAGCCTCTATTTTACTTCCTGAAATCAACCTAGAGTTTGGGAACAAAAAACAGGGGGAAATTCTTATGCCCCTTGAAGTTGCTCTAATTATCGAAACTGGCCACTACTATACTCTGACCTGCTTGCCTTTTCCATAAAAACATAATCAAGACTGGGATCTGGACCTTTTTACTCTCCACTTCCTGCCTCCTGACTGACACAAGTGCTTTCTCATGAAGGTATATCCATCCTTTCAGGAAATGGAAGTAATAAAATCTTTTTTTTTTCAATGGAATTAGTCTTCCATTGTCATTAGTCTGTCACCTCTATAAATTGAAATCCCAAAGACACAATTAGGACAATCTGTTATTGTTGATAAAATGGCTTGCCCCCTACTTGACAGAAAACAAATTTAGTAAAGTCATGAATCTATGTTGATTTTATTCCGTTTCTGGTACCTGGAGCAGTGCCTGTCACATTTGTGAACTTTAATAAATATATGCTGAGAGAATAAGTGAAAACATAAAGAAATGCTTCTTGACTTTCAACAATTACTTCTCTTCTTATGAGAACTAAGAAATAAGTTGAGATTAATCACTTTTTGTACTGATTTCTACAGGCGCACTGAATTTTTCCTGGTCCTTAGTTCCCACAGTATCCCCCTAGAGTTCTGAAGCCTTCATTGTTTTTGTTCTCACTGACAAAGAATTGTCTTTCTTGTATCACTTATGGGGCTTCTAAGCATGGAACAAACATAAGTTATTAGCTACAGAGAGGTGGTGACTTGGGTTTAGAGCCCTGCTCTTCTCTGCATATTGGATGCCTTTCAACAAACAAATTGGTCACAAGGTAAGCTGTCTGGCATGTCCTTCCTTAATAAACACATGTGTGAAATTCCAATTCAGAACATTCATTGCCTTCAATATGAATTTTATTAGTTCCCTATTAGATGAATTCTTAAGATCCCTGTGTTGTGATCCATCTTCTGGTTGTCAAATATGACTGCAATACTTCACTCTGATTGTTTTCCCCAGCACTCTTTCTGAATAATAAGGCAAAACCCAGTGCTTAATCTCTGTGTCTGAGGTATATAGATATATGTCACAATGTGTAATTCCCATTGTTTACATTAAATTGATTTAGCTTATTTTTAGAGTTACTATATTCCTTAAATATCCTATTAGTCCAACTCATGTCAACTCTTTTTATTCTTTGTTTCACAAATGCAGTCCTGGGATTCCAGAATTTTTCTGTTTGAATGTTGTAAGACTTTACTCTGATAGTAACAGCTGACATTGTTTAACACTACATGTCTTGTTGGGCTGGAGCGATAGCACAGCAGGTAGAGCATTTGCCTTGCACACGGCCAACCTCGGTTTGATTCCTCTGCCCCTCTTGGAGAGCCTGGCAAGATACCGAGGTAATCTTGCCCGCATGACAGAGCCTGGTAAGCTACCCGTGGTATTTTCGATATGCCAAAAACAGTAACAACAAGTCTCACAATGGAGACATTACTGGTGCCTACTCGAGCAAATCCATGAGCAATGGGATGACAGTGATACAGTGATACATTGTTTAGTTCTTACATTAAATAAATCAAATTGTACTTTTGCATCTCAAGTAAGAACAAGAAGGTCATTGGTATTGAGTCACATTAGTAAGCAAAGAGATTAAGACAATTCATTTACATAGACGAGAATTTAGCTACCTAGTCATATTGTTTCTGTGGGTTACCTGAACTCAGTAATTAATTCATATTGAGTTAAATCCACTCTCTTTCCTAATTATTTATTTCACAAACATACTATTCATGAAACATGCTAACTTCTTTTGAACTACAATTATTTGTAGATAGCATTATATTTTTTATTATATATGAGAAAACAAATGGTGTTGACAGTGAAGAAATCAAAGACAAGAATAGGGCTAAAACTTGTTTTTGATATACTAATATTTTTATCAGCATTTGAGACTTCATGAATTCTACTTAATATTTTTTTTTCTGAATTTCATGAAAGTGTCCAAAGGTTGGAAGCAGAATCAAGCTTCATTCTAGGATTGATGACATTAGCTTAAATGGCAAATTGCTTCATAGACATTTTAGTACAGGTAGCAGCAGACATGTTTGAGGATTTTAAGTTCTGCCCATTAGTATGCAGAAATATCATTGAGCTGCCTAAATCATTTTCTAATAAACCAGGTCTTCATTATGTCCCAGTTGCCCAAAATGTGTTTGCCTTGTCAGACAGATTTTTAAAAGCAGTTCAGTCTTGAGCCACTTTAGCTAACATAGATTTCTCACTCCCTATTCATTGGCAGTCCTACTCTCTTTCTCTCTCTCTTTCTTTCATATATTTGAAAAAAACTTTTATTTCCTTTAATCTTTTCTCCTTTTGGCACAGTCAGCAATGTTGCCAATCTTATCTCTCTCCTCTTGGCTCCAATTGTCTGTTGTTTGCACCTCCAGTTTACAGGAAGCACTTTTTTATTTTTATTTTTTATTTTTTGACAAGCCCCCTTGAGCCCTAATTTAATGTTTCTTAGACCAAACTTTGTTTTCCTCAGAGGAACTGGATCTCACATGGTAGGAGTTCCACCTCTTCATTTTTTATTAAAGTGCTACCTGTATTTATACTATATGATAAAAACTGTTGACATTAAAAATGTGAAAATCAATTGCATGAAATTAATCCAAACAATATTTTGAGATTATAGTAAAAATCAGAAATGTTTTGTCACCAAAAGACAAATCTCTTAGACTCCAATTCAGCAGGAAAAACACCATCGTTTACTATCAACTTTCCAAACTACACATATTTAGCTTTCATTCCAGTAAATTTACCAATATATAGGATTTAAAAAAATCAATCAAACAGAAAATATAAAAAATCTGGATTTATGTTTATGAGCAATGGGATGACAGTGCTAAACAAAATATAAATGAAAGTATTTTCTATCAAAATATCAAATTGAATGCAGTTAGAATAATCAGAATTTCCAAAATTTATGGTCAATTACAGGTAAGATTGAATTATGTTTCAGATAGGCATTGAAGTTCTTTCTTTTATCTCTTTATTTCATTTTGATGCACCCTAAATTTAATAGCCTCTTTTCTAAATAGCTGAACATTAAGCTGCCCGCAAAGAAACAAAGTAGAATTCAGTATCAGAAATCAGAAACTTGTCTGGGAAGAGATGGTTGATAATGTGTGTAATCACAAAAAAGGAGCACATGGAGCTCTATCTCTCTCCCACAGCCTGCATTCAATAGTCTCACCTGCTTCCCCCACCCCAGGGAGATTGATGAAGATGAGCAGGCAAAGGAAGGAATGAGTGCCAGGCTGTTTGGTCTCAGTGACAATTTATTCCACTCCCATCTCCAGTCCCCTCTGATTCTCCTCCTGCTTCTCCCTCCCCCATGCTACTTCCTTCTCTTTGTCCATCTCTCATCATTCTACTTCTCCTCCTGGCTCTGACTCTGGATCTGGATGTGGTTCTGGAACCCCTGATCTGGCACCCCCAACCCAGTTTTACAGCCTTATTAAATCCCCCAGCATGAGGGTTTGGGGCTTACACATAGGTGTGATCACCATCAATATTAAAGTTCTTTCCCTCAAGGGATGCTTCTTTTAGGACAGATTCTCTTTCAGCAGGACACTTGCCCAAGAGTGGAATTCCATGGGTGTGTTTCTCCTCTCCTTGTCCAACTTAGATATAAGCATTCATAATATTAATCATTTTGTATGGACACAGTAAGAGATACATTAAGCTTATATAAGTGCTCTCCTGGGGTCATCTCGATCTCAGACTACAGTGCTCAGGACAGATTAGTCTTTCCTATCCCTATCATGGTCCTAGTCTCGTTGCTTTTGGATCATGACAGTATTTGTCCATGATCAAGCTCTTAACTTATAATTAAGAATCGTGGCGCTTTGGCCTGGCCCATATCGATGCCAGGGTAGCTCACAGCTTGCCCTGGGTCCTTTCAGTCCCTTATCGGGACCCTGCTTCTGGGGTGCTAGGAACTAAGGGCAACTGAGGCTTAAGTCGAGAAAGAAGATGCCCGGGAGTGAATAATATCCGAAGCCAATTAAATCCCAAATTACAAAAGCATAATTTAACTGTCTTCCTTTGTCTATACAAAAAGGACATTGCTTTAAACTAAACTATTCAAAAGATATAAGGAGAGGAGAAAGACAATATTTCACTCATACATATAAAATCATAGATTTCTGAGGAATCTGACCTTACAAGTCAGAGTCTAATTAGGGGGAAAAGGTGATAGACTGGTTGGGGAAGAAAACATGGAGAGGAGTTTCCAGATAAACGCAGTGGAATGGAAGTGCCTCAGGAGCACTGTGATAAACCTAAGCTTCCTGTGGCAAGGGGAATAGGACATACCAATGTTGTCTTAAAATGTTTAGAAATTATTACCAGATAAATCTAAACTCTTTGTGGCAAGGGAGAAAAAACAAATCAATTATGTTCTACAATATTCTGACATAGAAATCTGAGTCAAAATATAAATGAAATTATTCTCTATCAAAATATTAAATTGAGTGCAGTTAGAATAATTAGAATTTCCAAAATTTATGGTCAATGGCAGGTAAGATTGAATTATGTTTCAGATAGGCTCTTTCTTTTGTCTTTTTATTTCATTTTCATGCACCCCAAATTTAATAGCTTCTTCTTTAAATAGCTGAACATTAAGTTGCCCTCAAAAAAAACAAAGTAGAATTCAATATGAGAAATCAGAAACTTGTTTGGGCAGAGATGGTTGATAATATTGAGAATGCACCCCTTATCTGGTCTTAAAAGAGAAGAAGGGGGAAGTCATATATATATTATATATATGTATTTTTTAATATTTGCAGTCACATTATAATTCTCCTCAAGGTATTAGTCTATGACAAAAGTTATTGATTTCTCTGGCACCCAACAGTGCACATATTTCCTAAAACTGTGCTTCCCTGCTTTCTTTTCCTACAAAAACTGCTTCTTGTGACAACATGATTTCTGAGGGACATGAGTTCCATCTCCCAACTTGCCAGCTCATTGCCTATAAAGCTCTTTACCCACTATCTCTGTGTCTCTTGATTGATTGGCCCTTTTGTGGCAGTGTAATGGGACTTTCATGGTCAATTAAAAGCCCTCGTAATTTGATATCATACCTGTAATCAGCTTAAATGCATATTTTGTTTCCCAGAATAATCTGCTTCATAAACAAAAATGAAGGCCTAAAAAATGAGAGTATCAAACATCATTATTTTAAATTATATGCTATCTCAAGTGTTTAGTGTTACTTTAAATGTCAGTGTAGAGTAAGCTGGTGAATTCAGAATAAGAATACCTAGAAATAACTCTGAAAAAATTATAATCACCTTTTAATGTATTTAATAACATGACTACATACAATATATGATACATCCAGTGGAGGATATAGACATTTGCTTAGATTTTGCAAAAATTCTTTGCAATTTAGTTAAATCTTGTTACTCCTTTATTCAAGTATCACTAGATGTGAAATCCAAGATGAGGAAACTGATGGGTATATAGATTGATGTTGGAGTCAACATCAAAAGTAAAAACCAAAACACTGCAATAGCTCCTTAATTCCCACATATAACTTTTCATGGTCTTCATTATTTGACTTTTAGACCTCCACTTACCCTTTCCAACCCCAGCCCTATTTAAGTAGTACTTGTCTTTCCCTCCCCTTCTTTGAAAGTGTCTTAAGATCTTATTCATTCTTGTTAATTCTCCTGTCTTAAAATCTTGCTAAGCATTTCTTTTCTTCTTCCCTTCTCCCCACCATCACTCCTGCTAAAGGTCAAGAAGTCTTTTTTTTAATATTCAGCATAAAATAGCACTCCCTATTCCAGTTCCAGCACCTACTATCCACATTGCCCTATTTAATTTTTTTCTGTTTTTCACCACTCATGTAGTATGCATCTGTATGTTCATTTGTTTCTTCTCAATAACTTAAATATAAGCTCAGTGACAAGCTGACTACAAATTTCCCCTTGTATCCCCAGACTCTAGAAGAGTATCAGGCATAATAATGAATGCCCAAGAAATATTTACTGGATTAGTGAATGATGCTATCCTCCCTGATCCCCCAAGTCAATGAATTAGGAAGACAAATAGATGTAAGTGAAAGAAACGCTGAAGCAAGTGAAGCAGAGTGACAAAGACAAGTGTTGAACTCAGGCTTAGTATGAAACTAGACAGGGTTAGAAATAAAAATGCTCGAAGAGCTCCCAAATGTCACTGGTATAGCTCAGATCACTTCCCTGACTGACAAACAAGGTCATGGGAGGAGGCCAGAGCTCAAGGCACTTGAAAATCCCCCTCTACCCTAAACAGTGATTGATGATAAAGATGCTTTCAGCAGCACTCACTGCTATCTGAAATGATCATAATTTCAAGCAAGTTAGACATTTGCAAGAGGAAATCCAGAAAGGTCTTATTAGGTTTATGCCGACTGGAAGACATCGACTTTCAAAATACTGTAACTGAAGAAACCCACTGAGACAAATCTTCAAATTAGCTTTTATAATGCCCCCAAATGTGTTTTGTTAAAAAAAATTCTTGTGCATATTTGCATTAGACCAATTTTGTTGTTGTTAAGTCCAACACCATCGTCTAGAGTGACTACAACTCTGGTTTCCCAGTTTATCTCTGATCTTGGCAATCAAATAATTTCATTTCTACCTTGAAAACTCAGCTGTTCACTTAAAAACATTTTTATGTCACATTCTGCATTTCAAAGTCCATTTCCATGTGATCAGCATAAAGCATCATTCGGTTATTGAATGTGTTTTAATACCCTGTACTCCAGGTGTAGTTGGACAGAGATAAAACAGTTGGGTCTTCAGAGAGTTTACCATTAAACATGTATACTCATCAATCAAACATGTGTAAGAAAATTTTTCAGCTTTTAAAGGTGTGAAAATTAGAAGATCCCACTAAACTGAATTTCTTAAGAATAAATCCGGCACTCAGTAGTGAGGAATCATGGCCGGTGGGCACCACAACACTGGAGAATGCTCTGGGCCCCAAACCGAGCCGATATCACTGGGGTGTCCCAGATGGAGAAGGTGCAGTCTCCCTGCCTTCTCCAGATAGAATCTCAGCAATCATGAGCTTCTATAAGCATGGCTCTGGTATGTGGGGACCGGGACTATTTCTCTGAACCAAATGGGAGAACTGGAACCGGGCAGATCCATCCCAGCTCCAGCCCGCCCCTGACCCTGGAAGTCACGCCCTCAACCCGCTCCTGGCAACATCTTGCCACACTCAGCAATGAAGAATCCTGGCCGGCGGGCACTACAACACCAGAGAATGCTCCGGGCTCCAAATTGAGCCAACATCACCAGGATGCCCCAGATGGAGCAGGTAGAGTCTCCCCACCTTCTCATGATGGAATCCCGGCGACAAAGAGCTTCTACTAACATGGCTCCAGTATGTTTGGACCAGGACTATTTCTTTGAACTGTGCAGCTGCTTATGCAGCCACACAACCTTTCCTGATATGCAAAGTCACTGTCACTGTCACTGTCATTCCGTTGCTCATCGATTTGTTCCAGCGGGCACCAATAACGTCTCTCATTGAGAGATTTATTGTTACTAGTTTTGGCATATCCAATATGCACGGGTAGCTTGCCAGGCTCTGCTGCACAGGCTTGATACTCGCGGTAGCTTGCCGGGTTCTCCAAGAGGAGTGGAGGAATCGAACTGGGGTCTGCAGAGGGAAAGGAGAACGCCCTACCACTGTGCTATCGCTCCAGCCCATCTATTCTAATTATTTATACTATATATATATATGTATTTCTTAGATTATGGTTTCAAGTACAACTTTCAACTCCAGGTTCTCATTACTACTCACACACTTACGTGAAGTTTATCTTTCTTTCATAATACAAACCCATGTCTTCCTATTGTTCAATAGAATTATATATTAGGTTATAGAAATTTTTGGACTGGGTTTGATTCCTTCGTCCCTCTCAGAGAGCCTGGTAAGCTACCGAGAGTATCCCACCCGCACGGCAGAGCCTGGCAAGCTACCCGTGGCGTATTTGATACGCCAAAAACAGTAACAATAGGTCTCACAATGGAGATGTTACTGGTGCCTGCTCGAGCAAATCAATGAATAATGGGATGACAGTACTACAGTGCTACAGTGCTATAGCAATTTTTGATGTTTGGAATTGGGATTACTGTTATATATAAATATACCTTCAGAGAGATGCAGATCAAAACAACCATGAGATACCACCTCACACCACAGAGACTAGCACACATCCAAAAGAACAAAATCAACCGCTGTTGGAGAGGATGTGGGGAGAAAGGGACCCTTCTTCACTGCTGGTGGGAATGCCGACTGGTTCAGCCCTTCTGGAAAACAATTTGGACGACTCTCAAAAAATTAGATATTGAATTCCCATTTGACCCAGCAATACCACTGCTGGGAATATATCCCAGAGAGGCAAAAAAGTACAATCGAAACAACATCTGCACATGTATGTTCATCGCAGCACTGTTTACAATAGCCAGAATCTGGAAAAAACCCGAATGCCCCAGAACGGATGACTGGTTGAGGAAACTTTGGTACATCTATACAATGGAATACTATGCAGCTGTTAGAAAAAAGGAGGTCAAGAATTTTGTAGTTAAGTGGATGGGCATGAAAAGTTTCATGCTGAATGAAATGAGTCAGAAAGAGAGAGACAGACATAGAAAGATTGCACTCATCTATGGTATATAGAATAACAGAGTGGGAGACTAACACCCAAGAACTGTAGAAATAAGTACCAGGAGGTTGACTCCATGGCTTCGAGGCTGGCCTCACGTTCCGGGGAAAGGTCAACTCAGAGAAGCGATCACCAACTACATTGTAGTCGAAGGCCATGTGGGGGAAGGGAGTTGCGAGCTGAATGAGGGCTAGAGACTGAGCACAGCGGCCACTCAACACCTTTATTGCAAACCACAACAGCTAATTAGAGAGAGAAAACAGAAGGGAATGCCTTGCCACAGTGGCAGGGTGGGGTGGGGGGGAGATGGGATTGGGGAGGGTGGGAGGGACACTGGGTTTACGGGTGGTGGAGAATGGGCACTGGTGAAGGGATGGGTTCCCGAACTTTGTATGAGGGAAGTATCAGCACAAAAGTGTATAAATCTGTAACTGTACCCTCACGGTGATTCTCTAATTAAAAATAAATAAATTTAAAAATTAAAAATATATATATATACCTTTATTAGGCTATGAGAAAAAGTAAAATAACTGTTTACAAAAGTCACCTCTCAGTATGAATTGATAAAATACTGAGGGTATATTATTAAGGGAAGTGGCAAAATTTCTTATAGAGATTATCCAGTGCAGTGCATTTAGTGCCGTGAGCTATCTGTACAAATACAGAGGCATTCTTCCCTGGAAAAGAGGAATGCAGGTTTTTATCTCATAATGTTCCATTTGGGTCTTTAATTTATGAATTAATATGCATCTGGGCAAGCAAACAAGTGAGTCTATTCTCTACCCCTCCCCCATAATTTTATTATTCAAATAACGAAAACAGTGAATGACTTCTATAAAAATTATTAGTTGTGATATTTGTAGTAAGTTTAAGACTTCCACCAGCCCTTTAGACCTCATCTAAAGTAATCTATTTTTCCAAGAGCTGAAGCAGTTTAACAACCTAGAAAGGTCAGTTCTCTGAAAAGGATCTTGACAATATCTGATTTGCCATCATTTTGTAAGAAAAGAAGATACAAGGTAATTTTGTAAGAAAAAATATTCCTGGAATAATAGAAAACTCAAATTAGTATTTTATGTCCCTCAGAATACTACCTGGAAGAGGTCAGGAAGCTTGGCTAAAATATAAATGCATGAAACAAATCACAGGAAGGTCTGAAATCATAAGACAGCCACTCCAAAAGAGCAAATTGGGAGTCAGTCTCTAACCATTTTTAATTAGAAATCACGATTCTTATAATGTATTTCCCTCAAAACCATTGATTCTGAAATATCATAAAGACAAAGAAAGATCGAATCATCAGAAAAGTTTCAATGTTGGAATTATTCTTTGAGTATGACTGATGTCGGTGGGCCCCAAGGGTGACTTATGTGAAGTAGGGACGAGAAAGATGGTCCTTTCTCCCCATCCATCTCTGCCACACAGGATCCAGGGTTACTGGGTTTTTGTCTCGCCACGAAGAAAGAAAGAAATTTCAGGAGTAGAAGAGTAGACAAGCAGTGAAGTAAATAAATTTTATTTGGAAGGTTTTTTGAAGGTGTGTAGGGGGAGAGAGGGAGAGGGAGAGAATAATGAGCTCAAGAGAGAACACAGGCTTCTCCAAGGGCAGAGAAAGCCCCTAGACACATCCCAGCATTGGACACAAAAGCATAAAAGTACACATCTCACGAGGGGAGATGTGTGTGACACATGTACTTGGGCGACACATATGCTTCGCTGTGTGGGCGCAAGAAGCTCATGGGGTCTGGCAGCATATATGTGCTCTTCCTTTGTTAAAGGTGGCTTTTATAAGGTTTCTCCAACCTACCCCCATGTAGGCCTTCTTCCTAGGTAAAAGTCCTTTGCTACAAAAGTTACCAGAGAGGTTGGGAGTGGTGATGGTTTTCTTTAGGCTGAATCACTAAAGTTAATCTGATTGAGGGAGAGGTCTGAGGGAATTCGAGGAATTTCCTTCTTGGGGAGGGGTCCAATCTCTTCACAGTCTTATCTGTATCCACAAAGCAGATCAGCCTTTGAATTTTCCTCCCAGAAGTTTTGCTGACCTGTTTTATTGTCCAGGGCCTTACCCCATCTACCTGCCTACATCATGGCCAGCCAAGTTCCTGGGTCCTTTGTGGTCATTTTTTCTCCCACTTGCTGATTGATTCTAACTCCACTACAAGGTGCGTAGAACAGGGCCTCCTTTACTCTAACTCATCTGATTATTTTTAGAAATTACAGTCCTGGAGTTTCAGCGTACATTGTTCTTATGTACACTCTCTCTAGTGTACTAAAGTTATTCTTACCAAATGGGCAATAATATGACATTCATTTCAGCTTTCTTCAAGTCAGATGTTTAACCACTGCTTTAGATTAAAGAAATAGTGAAGTGAAAAGTTGAAAAATTATCAATCTGTTTTACTTAGAAAATCCAGTCAATCCTGGTTGAGAAAAAAAGATTCAAGCATGAATAATAGAATTATGTTTATCATTGCATCTCTGAAATGTGAATGGCATGGTTAGGGATGGTTTAGGGTTCTCAGAATTTCAAGAAGACTGGTTTCTCCCCAAGCTGCTTAAGAATCTGCTCTTACTCCAATTTAACACATTATTAGGATGTGGAAATTCCTCTCCGCCCCCATGTCAAGTATAGACTACCATTCTGGAAAATACAGCAGCAGGAAGGTTAAAGCTATCTCTGAACAAAATATTCCACTTGAGTTTCTGCCTTTATCGGCGCTATTGGCAGTCAGCCCAGTCATGAAAGAAATGTAGCTGAACTGGGCTGAGGCAAAGAATTTCGTCAAAAAGGATTACAGAAGGAATGAGCTATGGAAGGAAAGATTGTGTTAAGGACTTTTGGCTGATGTAGGCTGTAGGCCTATTCAGAAATGAGAGCAGCTGCCACCCAGGGAAGCCCTTGGGCCTTCATTTCCTTTAAAAGGATTTCAGTGGAGGTTTGCCCTACTCAGGGCTTAGCTTATCAATTATGATAGCCCATTCCTCACCATAAATTTAAATATTCTACTTCAGATTCATTGCCATTAGGGGAGTGCAGTTTTGTTCTATCTTCATTTTACAAACTTACTGAAGGCTTTTAGTATAACATTAACTTAGCTACTGAGCTCAGTTTTAACACCAGAAAAACAAGAACATGTCTCCTATACAGTTTAGCATTCATGCTTCAGTGTGTGAGCTTATGGCTGAAGCAGTACACAGCATAACAAGACAGATATGAAACAGGTTGTTTCTGATGAGTTTCTCAGAAAAAAGGGAAATAACAAGTTACATGAAAATACATAGGCTTACATGTCTCGATCAGGATGAGCTTTGGAGTGGACAGAATAGGGGCGGGTATTGGAGCTTGGGATAAAGAAGTCGGGGCTGCTGATGCTGAGGAAAGACCTTTATACTTGGAAATCAAGAATAAGATCTAGTGAACAAAGGAAGGTGGACAAGAGACTACAATTGCAGGATACAAGAAGCAGAATGACTTGGAATTAAAGTTTGAAATCTCAGTATAATTGAAAAACATGATAGTGGGCAGAAAGGAAAATCTTGATAGCTCATATAAGTAGACAAAGAAAGGGAAGATATATAAGAAATTAGGTGTTCTAAATCTAAAACTAAACATCTTAATTTATGAGTGTATATTTATTAAGAAAACATACAGATCTTATAATAAAATCCATTTTACCAAGATTATATTATATATCATCATCATCATCATCATCATCATCATCATCCTGTTGATCGTCAAGTTTCTCAAGCAGTCTCAGTAACATCTCCATTCATCCTAGCCCTGAGCTTTTAGAAGCCTCTCTTTATATGTCCTTTCCAGTGGTGCCGCATTGGAGTCTCTTTCAGGATCAGGGGAATGAGACCCATCATTGTTACTGGTTTTGGCATGTGAATATGCCATGGGGAGTTTGCAAGGCTCTCCCATGCGGGCAGGAAACTCTCAGTAGCTTGCCAGGTTCTCCCAGTGGGAAAACTAGGCTTTAAGATGTCACTTCCAGGAGCTTGGTTTCATAGTCTCTGGATGTTGGCCGTTGGTGGGATTACATGACTCAGAAGGCAGTCCCTGAGTGTGACTGCCTAGCTACTGGAAAAAGGGAAATCTGGGCAAAAGAGGCCCAGTCCCAATCCGAGCAGGCTTGGAGGTCTCAGCCCCAGGTCTCACACACCTGGGTTCCTTTGCCAGTTCCTTCATGTGTGAGGCTTGTTTGAACATGTGGAGAGTGGCCTTGAGCATGGCTGTGGCTAGGCTCTGGAGGTTTTCAGCTTTGGGAGCTCTACTCAGGGCGGTGAGGGAAACTGAAATTCACTCCCTCTGAGCGGCCCCAGGGAAGACAGCCAGGTGCGGGAGCAAGAGACTCTCTGGATTTATTCTATTAAAACCCCTTTATGAGGGCTGAAGCAATAGCACAGAAGGCACAAAGCTAGCCCTGGTTTGATCCCCAGTGCCACAGATGGTCCCTGGAGTGCCACCAGCAGTATCCCTGAGTACAAAGCCAAAAGAAGCCTTTGAGTAGTCCTGGGTATAGGCCCCTTGATAACCAAAATCTGTTCCATGGTTTTTGTTGTTGTAGTAAGTTCAGAGCCCAGAAGTATATCTGCCAGCAGTCACTGCATTCCGAGATTGGTTTCTGTGCCTCTGGGATAATGGCCGTGCAGGGCTGGGGGAGCCATTTCTGAGTGGCTTTTTGTATATCAGGAAAGGTTTGAAGAAATCATACCAGTCCCACACACCAGAGCCATGTTAGTAGAAGCTCAGTGTCGCCAGGACTCCATCTGGAGAAGGTGGGGTGGCTGCACCTTCTCCATCTAAGGTGCCCAGTGTTGTTGGCCTGGTCTGGGGTCTGGAGCATTCTCCGGCTTGCGGTGCCCACCGGCCCAGATTCTTGACTGCTGAGTGTGGCAAGATGGTGCCGGGGGCGGGTTATGGGCGTGACTTCTGGGGTCAGGGGCAGGCTGGAAGCTGGGATGGAGCCTCTCAGTTCCAGTGCCCCGACTCGGTTTGGAGAAATAGTCCCAGTCCCACATACTGGAGCCATGTTAGTAGAAGCTCAGTGTCGCTGGGACTCCATCTGGAGAAGGCATCTTTTGTTTTTCTATGTTTGAATGAGAATAGCCAAGCTAGCTTTTTCTCAGTGCTTTGCTGCTGTTGCTAAATTAAAATAAAGCCCCGAATCCTTAGGGTCACTAATGTTCTTGATTTCATTATTGCTTGCTGTTTCTTTATCTTTCCTTCTGTATCTTGCCCTCATGCTCCCTAATCCTGAGCAGACCACATCAACAGAATGTCGAGGAGAGTGGGAAATCCAGCCAAGCTGGCAGACCTCGTACCTGACATCTCACTTGGCTGCAGACCGTCATGGGGGATCAGTGCAGGTACTGCTGCCTTTACTGCCTTTGCCTGACCTTTCAAGCCCAGCTGGTTGAGTGTAGGCTTGCTTCCTTTGGGATAGAAACTTAGAGCCAGAGTGAGCTGTTTCTGTAGTTCATAGGATGCTAACTTTCTGCCCATATACTCTTAAGAGTCACTGAAATGAGTGTTGTTGTCGTTGACTAAGAAATGTAATTTCTGATACAGCATTCAAGCTAATCCTACAAAGGAAAGGAATATTATATATATGTTTATTTAAATTTATATTTAAAAATGGGAGGGGGGGCACATCTTACAGTGCTTGGAACTGATAGAGGTCACTCCTGGAGAGCCTTGTGGAATCCTATGGGTTGCCAGAGATTGAACCCAGTATGACCATGAGCAAGACAAGTGCTCTAACTACTATACTACTACTCTGGCCCCAATGTACAATTTTTTTTTAAAAAAAGAAAGTGTTCCATTGTTTTCTACCTCATAGTTTTTCATTAAATTATAAGGTTAAAAAGATACTAGCCACTCATAAAATCTGAAATGATTTTGTCTATGGCAGATATGGATATGGCAGAGGAACAAACTTCCTGAAATCTGCCAAAATATTCACAGAGGTACAAGAACAAAGGATTCAGTAAAAGCAAAACATAATGACTACAAGTAAGAAATAAACATTTCCTGAAAGTATTGAGTTACTCCAAAAGAACTAACAAAAGCATTACAGGTGGACTTATGAGGCAATGCTAAAAGACTATTGTGAATGATTTTAAAGATTTTGTATCTGTTTTCTGGCAAGGCACTAAGAGAGTTGAAAGTAACACTTCTAGGGGCTGGACTGATAGCACAGTGGGTAGGGCATTTTCCTTCCACACAGCTAACCCGGGTTTAATTTCTCAGCATCGTATATGGTCCCCTGAGCACAGCCAGGGGTAATTCCTGAGTGCAGAGCCAGGAGTAACCCCTGTGCATTGCCGGGTGTGACCCCCCCACCACACACACACAAAAGAAAAAAAGTAATGTTTCTAAATTGTATTTTCAACTTAACCAAATAGTTAGTTAAAAGTATAATTCTTTCAAGAAATAGTAAACTAATTTGAGTAGAATCTGAAGTCTGTGCTGCATTGTTTAAAAGAATTTTTGCATTTAAAAAGGCGTATTTTGTGAGTCAGAAAGAGAGGGACAGATATAGAATGGCTGCACTCTGGGGCTGGAGCGATAGCACAGCGGGTAGGGCGTTTGCCTTGCACGCGGCCAACCCTGGTTCGAATCCCAGCATCCCATATGGTCCCCTGAGCACCGCCAGGGGAGATTCCTGAGTGCATGAGCCAGGAGTGACCCCTGTGCATCGCCGGGTGTGACCCAAAAAGCAAAAAAAAAAAAAATAGAATGGCTGCACTCTTTTATGAAATATAAAATAACATGATATGAAACTAACACCCAAGAACAGTTCAGACAAGGGCCAGGAAGATTGCTCCATGATTGGAAGCCTACCTCATGAGTTGGGGGAGAAGGCAGCTGGCATAGAGAAGGGATCACTAAGTCAATGATGGCTGGAAGAATCGTTCAGGATGGGACATGTGTGCTGAACATAGATAGAAGACCAAACATGATGGTCTCCCAGTATATGTATTGCAAACCATGATGCCTAAAAGTAGAGAGAAAGAAGGAAATTGTTTGCCATAGAGGAAGGGTGTGTGGTGGGGTGGGGATAGTAGAAGGGATACTGGGAACATTGATGGTGGAAAATGTACACTGGTGGAGGGATGGGTGTTTGAGCATTGTATGACTGAAACTCAATCATGAAAGCTTTGTAACTATCACACAGTGATCCAAGAGTAAAATAAATAGATAAATAAATAAATTTAAATGCATAATTTGATAGTTAAGAATGAATTTTAAAATGAAAGTAGTAGGACTGGAGGACTGGAGAGATAGTACATTGGGTAGGGGGCTTGTCTTGCATGTGGCTCACCCAGGTTAAATCCCCAGCATCACATATGGTCCCCTGAATACTGCCAGGAATTGTTCCTGAATGAAGAACAAGGAGTAACCCCTGAGCATCACTGGGCTGGATGTGGCCCAAAAATAAATAAATAAATGAAATGGTGGTTGGAGAGATTATTCAGGAAGTAAGTCACCTCCTGCATGAAACCAATCCTAATTTTATCCCTGGCACTGCATATCTACTGTAGCACTGTCTTCTCATTGTTCATCAATTTCCTCGAGCAGGCACCAGTAATATCTTCATTGTGAGACTTGTTGTCACTGTTTTTGGCATATCGAATATGTCATGGGTAGTTTGCCAGGCTCTGCCGTGCAGGTGGGATACTCTCAGTAGCTTGCCAGGCTCTCCAAGAGGGACAGAGGAATTGAACTTGGGTTGATCACATGCAAGGCAAACGCCCTACTCGCTGTGCTATCACTCCAGCTGGCACTATGGTTCTGAAAAATTCTTTAATGACTGTAATCTGTAATGACTTTTTTTTGATAAAATGTAAGTTCAATAAGCCCAGAGTGAAATGTTTATATAAACATGATTATAAATTACAATGCAAAATCAAACTACAAACATAAAAACTTCTTCCTTAGTCATATATGACTAATATATATAATGTATATATGACACATATATGACTAATATATATTATATATAGTATATACATGGTTCAAAATATAATCTTTGTTTCTACACCCCAAATTGAGTCAGCAGAGGCAAAGGTGTGTATGAATGGAACAGAATAACAGTTCGTAAGTTCCTCTTTTTAAAAAAGACCTATGCAAGAGTCTTTTTTTAAAAAAGTCTTTTTAAAAAAGAAACCTATGCAAGATTTCCCCAGATGAAATCAGGGAAGGTAACTTCCCTTGTATTTGTTTATTAGAAGTGACATGGAGTCTTCTATTGTGTTGTTTGTTTTTTAAAAAATAATGTACATAGCTCAACATGTTGTTTTAACAGAATTTTGTGGTAGGTTCATATTAACAGTTTATTGCGATATTTAAGTAAAAATATTTTAGAAGGTAGAAAAGATAGTACGCTGGATAAGGTGCTTGCCTTTCACATAGCAGACCCCGGCTCTATCTCTGGCACTGCCAATACTGCAAACCCCGATGATTCCTGATCACAGGCCCAGGAATAAACCTGAAAACAGTCAGTTGTGTCCCCCAAACTGAAAATGGTACTAAAGCATGTAAAAATTAATTAAATAGCAAATTGGACAGAAGAAGTATCGTGTCATCCCTGACTAATAAAAAATTATGGGGGTGCATTGTGGAATTTTGCTTCTTTTTCTCTTTTAGGAATAAACTTTAACACAGTGATTTGTTGAGTAGTGAAATTTAGAAAAAAATAGAAATAATAAGTCAAGGACTTTTGAGTCAAAATGATTTCTGTGCATTTGTGATCTTACCCTAATTTCCCTAACAACCGCATCACTTCTTGAGAACTAATTCTCCCTCTAGAATCTTCTACCTTCAAGTACTACTCATAGAATCAGCCTCATTCAGTTTTATTCTTAATTTGTTAGCCCAAGAAAATAACTGTTCTGCCTACACAACCTTCCTCTTCCATCAGTTTCAGCATAAACAATTTTCCTCATATTGTTTACATTAACAGGTTTTTTTAAAATTTTTTAAATTTTATTGAATCACAGTGAGATAGTTACAAGCTTTCATGTTTGGGTTACAATCTCACAATGATCAAACACCCAACCTCCCACCAGTGCACATTCCCCACCACCAATATCCCGGGTACACCCTTCCTTTCCCACCCTCCCCCTGCCTCCATGGCAGACGATATTCCCCATAGTCTCTCTGTACTTTTGGGTATTATGGCTTGCAACACAGACACTGAGAGGTCAACATGATTAACAGGTTTTTTACCAGTTCTTTTAGAATAGAAGGCACAGAACACCCAGCAAAATTGCCCATTTCTTCCAGGCACTTAATTCAGCGCAGTAATAAGCAATATTCCACTCACCTGTTTCTGCACCTGTTTCCTATTTCTCCCAAGATTCTTTAATAGTTCACTCCTGATATAATACGCCCTTTAAAAAAACCCTTCCAACTGATAATGCTCCCAACCCAGTATCATGACACTAATAAAAGCAAAAAGCAGAGTAATGTTAATGGTGAGCAACATCAACCAAGAGAAATGCAGAACAGCACACTGGCCACATTTTCTATTTGGATTATAGTATCTTTTTCCTAGACCATTATTTCTCAGAGGCCTAATGCCTGGAGGTATGTGCTAATTTGCTGTGCTCCTTTAATATTTAGAGAGGAGCCACAGTCGACCAATAATTTTTGATAGCTTGTCCTCTATTGATTCCAACCCACATATTAAAGCACCTAATAAAAATTTTAAAAGGATAGGTGAAGGGACATAAGGACAACAGAAAGTTAATAGCTCTGTTCACCTTTGTTGAAAGAGAATAGGAAGATTATTTCCATTTATATGCAGAGTTTGTATGCTAAGATAATTGCTGACTACAGCATCTTTCAACAATATTTATTTAAGAGGAATTTTGCAAAATCTTGCTATTCTTTAACTGATAAGATTGCATGCCTCATTGAGCCCTGAAACCAGTCTCCTGTGATGGGGTGTAGAAAGGTTTTCTTTAAAACTCTAAAGTCCCTGTGGACATAGCCACAAAATGTAAAAAGAAAAATAATTCTCAACTATAGAAGGACACTTCAAATGCTGACCCTCACCACACTTCTGCTAAGACTATCCGATTCAACAGGAGGTGACAACAAGTAGAGAAAGAGGTGAAACCTCAGAATTGGACCATAAATTGCAATGCCAGAAGGTAGGTCTGCAGGGAACCTCTTCATAAAAATGAAGCTTGCAGACTTGAATTGCCCTTATATTTGACTTGGAGGAAGAAGAATGTTAAGAGCTGGCTGCTATATATCATTTATGAATGAAAGGATTAATTGTGAGTCAGTCTTCAAATGTAACATAGAAAACAAGCACCATCAAAGGGCTGCTTCTGGATTCAGATCCCAAAAAGATGTAAATTAAATTCTCCTTTAAGCCAGAAATTCTTCATAAATTCTCCAATTTGAGCCTGTACGGTAATTCACTCTCTCTTTTTATTTTCACATCTGTTTAGTTTAGAATGAAGCCTACAGGGTGCTTTCTCTTGAGCTAAATACCAGGAGGCACAGGGAAGCAGAATTGTTATGGGCATTAAAAACAGAATTGTACAGAAGAGAGGCAATATTCAAAAATGCATATGTGTCCTTGGTATTGATGCCAAGAAGCTGTACACAATTTATGCTGAAAAATGTTTTTGAAAAGAGCAAAAGTGATGTGGTGAAAGGTTTTATACATGTATGTATATGTGCATATATATATACATATATATATATAACTGAATCAGAGTTTAAGAGGCTGCCATTAAATAGCCATATGATCAGAAAAGGGGTCATCAAATTCTCCTATTCAGCGTTGATCAATTTAACATTTGTTGATCACCTACAAGTGATTTAGGACCACAGAGACCTTGATGAATTCCTGGCAGGATGATTAACCACTCCTTCTCCCTCTTTGTCTGGAAGCTTCCGGGATGTAAAATTTTCAGTCCTCCAACTAGTCCTAGGAAAACAAGGACTACCTGAGAACTCTGTTAGTGCTTTAAGAGTAAGTCTTGGTTTGGGATAGAAAAGTAAATTTTCATAAATGAAATGAACATATCATTGCTCTTATGGACACTTTTGAGTAAAATATTAAGTATGTTGAGATAATGAAATATAAACTGTATATGTCCCAGACTTATAAGGAAGTATGATCAATAAACACTTCATTTAAGTTTTGAAAGTTTAGAATACAGATAACAGGAATGACATGCAATAAAAAATATTGGGCTCTAAGGTATGCTTAAATGAATAAAGTTTAGAAAAAACTAATAGGATGACTAATTAAGGGTCTTCTGAATTCACAGTGTGTAATAAGTAAAGATGTATAGAAGATCTTAGTCCATATAGTGTCTTAAATACCAAATTCACAGGTTTAACATAGGAGGGGCTAAGAGCATTTAAGCTAAAAAGTGCAAGAGTAATATACTAAAAACAATTCAGCAGAGTAGAATAGGAACAGACAAAATCTACCTAAAATGGTGGTTATGAAAAACAGTGTTCATCAAATCAGGAAAAAATGTTTAAAGCAAAAACTATTTATAATACAACTTTACAAACTTTGATCCTAATCACTTATGAGAAAGTAGAAAGAAGCTGAACATGATTTCATAGGTTGAAAGCAATCTAATTAGAAAGATTTTTTAAAAAGTGCTGCTGTCAAGAACTTGTAATACATTAGGCACACTTTTGAATATTAGAATGAAATACAAAAATTTTATTTTTGCTTAAAGATTTCTTAACACAAGAGATTTCTTGCTTATGTTGAGAAATTTTCAGCACATTACAATATCATCATATACTTCAACAAGGTTTATCTCTGGGTTCTGAATGTTGCAATCTAGATTGAGTAACTCAGAGAAGTGAACTGGAGACAGACTAGAACCTCAGCCTCCAGTTGGTTAAGTGGAATCAAAGGTCACTGGACATTGGAAAATAGATTTTTGGTCCAAATATGGAGCAGCGGCATGTGTGGGATAGAAAAGATAAAATTTGAAAGGGACCCCCGCGTCCCGTGCCTGCCCGCGGCAGCGGGACAGCTCGGAGCACCCCCGCCCCGTCGGGCAGATCCCAGTCATTCGCCCACCGCGCCTGATCCCGCCCTCCCGTGTCCGAACAGGTTAGGGGCGTGTCCTGTCATTTGGGGGCGTGGCCTCAAAAGTGGGCGTGGCCTGTTTCCGGAGCACAGGCCGCTAATGCGGCCGCAGATATTTTTCTTACCATTCCATGCATTGTCCTTTGGCCACAATTGATTGAACCCATTCCTCCGAAGAACTCCCTCATCATCTTAGTTACTATATGTTGATACTCAACTAACCTAGCCTATCCTAACTTCACAAAAACTGTCAATGAACACATCAGCTTGCACAGAAAAGTACTTTGTCAAAAGAGCATAGCCAAAAATCTTTAGTCGAGGTTCCTCCCAAGCTAACGAGACCTCCAGATAGTAAAGCCCATAACAACATGAAGAAACTGAGAAAATCCCCACCACTAGGAGAGATCCAAGAAAATATCTCACTAACCTCAGCACCGACCTCCCAGAAATGAACCCTCCTCTCAGATAGAGAATTCAGAGAGGAAATTGCCAGGATGGTTCACGAAATCAACACAACTATGGAACGAACATCCAATAAATTAAGGGAGGATATGGATGCAGCGTTAGAACGCTCCACCAAGATAATCCAGGAAGAAATGAGAGAAGAAATTTCAAAGCTACGAACAGAAGTCACACAACTAAAAGAATCAGTAGATGAAATGAAAAACTCCCTAGGAGCCCTCAATAGTAGAATGACTACAGCCGAAGACAGAATCAGTGAGCTTGAAGATGAGCTGCACAAAGCATATAGACAACAGCAAATAATGGCAAAAGACCTCAAAATGGCTCTAGAGCGAGTTAGAGTCCTAGGGGACGACCTCAGGAGAAACAACATAAGAATCATGGGAGTGCCGGAACCACACGGAACCAATCCCAATGAAAAAAACACCATTAAAGACATCATTGCTAAAAAATTCCCAGAGCTAGAGAATGCGGACATCCAGATACAAGGAGTCCGAAGGGTACCAGCTAAAATGGACCCAAATAGAAAATCCCCAAGGCATATCATAGTCAGAATGATGGATGCCGTGGATAGAGACACAATACTGCAAGTAGCAAGATCAAAGAAGGAGATCATATACAAAGGCGCACCCCTTAGATTCACAGCAGACCTATCAGAAGAAACCCTCCAAGCCCGAAGACAATGGTGGGATATAGTCAAAAAACTTCATGAAATGAATGCCTCACCAAGAATACTCTACCCGGCTAAACTCTCAGTTAAACTTGAAGGAACCATACATTATTTCATGGACAAGCAACAGCTCAGGAACTTCATAGACTCAAGACCAAATTTAAAAGAAGGACTCAAAGGGCTACTATAAGACAAGGAAAAAGACCTATAAGAACAACAAACCCTACAGAAAAATGGCACAAAATCCAATGACAATAATCTCTCTTAAGGTTAACGGGCTAAATGCACCAATCAAGAGGCACAGAGTGGCAAAATGGATTCAGAAACTAAACCCAACTTTCTGCTGCCTACAAGAAACACATCTGAATAGCCGGAACAAACACAGACTAAAAATCAAAGGATGGAAAACAATCCTGCAAGCAAACAGCCACCTCAAAAAAAAAAGCGGGGGTGGCCATACTAGTATCCAATAGCGTTGATTTCAGGCTGAAAAAGATCAGAAGGGACAGCAAAGGTCATTTTATATTCATCAAGGGATATGTGCAACAGGAAGAAATCACACTCCTAAATGTATACGCACCTAATGAACGACCAGCGAAATACTTAAAAGAACTCCTAACAGAATTTAAGGAGGACATAACTAGCACCACGATAGTAGTTGGAGATTTCAACACTGCCTTATCACCTCTGGATAGATCGACAAGAACAACACTCAGCAAGGAAACAATGGCCCTGAAGGAAGAAATGGAGGAGACAGGGCTAATAGACCTATACAGGGCTATATACCCCAAAAAGAAAGAATACACATTCTTTTCCAGCGCACATGGAACATTTTCCAAAATAGACCATGTTCTGGGCCACAAGTTATACCTTAATAGAATTGGAAAGATAGAAATTGTATCAACTATCTTTTCAGACCATGATGCACTGAAGATGGAAGTTAATCATGCACAGATGCGGAGAACCAAATCAAACACTTGGAAATTAAACAACTCACTATTGAACAATGAGTGGGTAACGGAGGAAATCAAGAAAGAAATTAAGAGATACCTCGAAACAAATGAGAATGAAGACACAAGCTACCAGAACCTATGGGACGCAGCTAAAGCTGTGTTAAGGGGAAAATTTATAGCTCTGCAAGCCTTCCTCAGAAAGGAAGAAAGGGCCTATATAGATAGTTTGACTTCGCAGCTCAAGATCTTAGAAGAGGACCAGCAAAAGGAACCCAAACCAGATCGAAGGAAAGAAATAATAAAAATTTGAGCAGAAATTAACGATATGGAAACCCAAAAAACAATCCATAAGATCAATGAAACAAAGAGCTGGTTCTTCGAGAAAATAAATAAGATTGATAAACCGCTAGCAAGACTCACAAAGAAAGAAAGAGAGAAAACCCTAATAAACCGAATCAGAAATGAAAAGGGGGACATCACAACAGAAACCAAGGAGATTCAAAGGATTATCTGAGACTACTTTGAAAGTCTGTATGCCACAAAACAAGAGAACCTAAAAGAAATGGATGAATTCCTTGACTCCTACAACCTCCCAAGACTGAGCCAAGAAGACGTGAAATACCTGAATAGGCCCATAAATATCAAGGAAATTGAAACGGTAATCAAAAGTCTCCCCAAAAACAAAAGCCCAGGTCCAGACGGATTCACTGGCGAATTCTTCCAAACATTCAAAGACTTCTTGCCAGTCCTCCTTAAGCTTTTCCAGGAAATCGAAAAGACAGGAACCCTTCCGAACAGTTTCTATGAGGCACATATCTCCCTAATACCAAAAGCAAACTAAGACACCACTAACAAAGAAAACTATAGACCAATATCCTTGATGAATACCGATGCGAAGATTCTCAACAAAATACTAGCAAATAGAATCCAACAACTCATCAAAAAGATCATACACCATGACCAAGTGGGATTCATCCCAGGGATGCAAGGTTGGTTTAACATTCGGAAATCAATCAACATAATCCATCACATCAACAAAAGTAAAGATAAAAACCATATGATCATATCCATTGATGCAGAAAAAGCATTTGACAAGATCCAACACCCATTCATGATAAAAACTCTCACCAAAATGGGTTTTGGAGGAACTTTTCTCAAGATAGTCAAAGCCATCTACCATGAACCTATGGCGAGCATTATCATCAATGGAGAAAAACTAAGGGCTTTTCCTCTGAGATCGGGGACAAGACAAGGATGTCCACTCTCACCACTTCTCTTTAATATAGTACTGGAAGTATTAGCAATAGCCATCAGGCAAGAAAAAGATATTAAGGGGATTCAGATTGGAAAGGAAGAAATCAAGCTCTCACTATTCGCAGACGATATGATACTATACCTAGAGAAACCTAAAAGCTCTAGTAAGAAACTCTTAGAAACAATTGACCTATACAGTAAAGTCGCAGGCTATAAAATCAATACCCAAAAATCCATGGCCTTCCTATATGCAAACAATGAGACAGAGGAAAGGGACATGAAAAAAGCAATCCCATTCACAATTGTGCCCCAGAAAATCAAATACCTTGGAATCAGCTTAACTAAAGAATTAAAGGACCTCTACAAAGAAAACTATAAAACGCTACTTCATGAAATAAAAGAGGACATGAGGAAATGGAAAAATATCCCCTGCTCATGGATAGGGAGAATAAACATTGTCAAAATGGCAATACTCCCAAAAGCATTATACAGATTTAACACAATCCCTATAGGGATACCCATGGCATTCTTCAAAGAAACGGAGCAAGCAATCCTGAAATTTATATGGAACAATAAACGCCCAAGGATAGCTAAAACAATTCTTGGGAAAAAGATGATGGGAGGCATCACCCTTCCCAACCTTAAACTCTACTACAAAGCGGTAACAATTAAAACAGCATGGTACTGGAACAAAAGCAGAACTGCAGACCAATGGAACAGGGTGGAATATCCCCACACACAACCTCAAATGTATGATCATCTAATCTTTGATAAAGGTGAAGAGATGTGAAGTGGAGCAAGGAAAGTCTCTTTAACAAATGGTGCTGGCACAACTGGACAACCACATGCAAAAAAATGGGCTTAGAACTCGATCTGTCACCATGCACAAAAGTCAGATCAAAAAGGATTAAAGACCTCAATATCAGACCATAAACCATAAGGTACATTGAAGACAAGGTAGGCAAAACCCTCCAGGATATTGAAGATAAAGGTATCTTCAAAGATGACACGGAACTAAGCAATCTAGTAAAAACAGAGATCAACAAACGGGACTACATTAAACTAAAAAGCTTCTGCACCGCAAAAGAAACAGCGACCAGAATACAAAGACTATCTACAGAATGGGAAAGGATATTTACACAATACCCATCAGATAAGGGGTTGATATCAAGGGTATATAAAGCACTGGTTGAACTCTACAAGAAGAAAACATCCAACCCCATCAAAAAATGGGGCGAAGAAATGAACAGAAACTTTACCAAGGAAGAGATACGAATGGCCAAAAGACACATGAAAAAGTGCTCTACATCACTAATCATCAGAGAGATGCAGATAAAAACAACCTTGAGATACCACCTCACACCACAGAGGCTAGCACACATCCAAAAGAATAAAAGCAACCGCTGTTGGAGAGGATGTGGGGAGAAAGGGACCCTTCTACACTGCTGGTGGGAATGCCGGCTAGTTCAGCCCTTTTGGAAAACAGTATGGACGATTCTCAAAAAACTAGAGGTTGAGCTCCCATTTGATCCAGCAATACCACTACTGGGAATATATCGCAGAAAAGCCAAAAAGTATAGTCGAAGTGACATATGCACTTATATGTTCACCGCAGCACTGTTTACAATAGGCAGAATCTGGAAAAAACCCGAGTGCCCTAGAACAGATGACTGGTTGAAGAAACTCTGGTACATCTATACAATGGAATACTATGCAACTGTTAGAAAAAATGAGGTCATGACGTTTGCATATAAGTGGATCAACATGGAAAGTATCATGCTAAGTGAAATGAATCAGAAAGAGAGAGACAGACATAGGAAGATTGCACTCATCTGTGGAATGTAGAATAATAGACTATAAGACTAACACCCAAGAATAGTAGAAATAAGTACCAAGAGGTTGTCACCATGGCTTGGAGGCTGTTCTCTCATTCTGGGCAACTCAGAGAAGGGAACAGCAAGTAAAATGTGGTTGTTGGTCATGTGGGGGAAAGATGATGCGGGCCAAATATAGATTAGAGACTGAATACAATGGCCACTCAACACCTTTATTGCAAACCACAACACCTAATCAGAGAGAGAGAACAAAAGGGAATACCCTGCCATAGTGGCAGTGTGGGGTGGGGGGAGGTGGGACTGGGGAGGGGGGGAGGGATGTTGGGTTTACTGGTGGTGGAGAATGGGCACTGGTGAAGGGATGGGTTATCAAACTTTGTAAGGGAGAAACATGAGCACAAAAATGTATAAATCTGTAACTGTACCCTCACGTTGACTCACTAATTAAAAATAAACTATTAATTAAAAAAAATGTTATAATCCAAAAAAAAATTGAAAGGGAAACAATTTGACATTTCTTGAAGAGTCACTGGGGGCCAGAGTGCTTGCTTTGCACCTGGAAGCTCATATGGTCCCCTAAACACTACCAGGAGTGGTCTCTGAGTGCTGCTGTGTGACCCATATTTCATTATTTGTCTTGAAGAGTTTAAATTTCCTTTATTAAAAAGATCAAATTATGCCTCTTTCCAAAATGCCATTTTGATCACTGTCACTGTCATCCCGTTGCTCATCAATTTGCTCAAGCGGGTACCAGTAATGTCTCCCTCTATTGTGAGACTTGTTGTTACTGTTTTTGGCATATCAAATATGCCACAGGTTGCTTGCCAGGCTCTGCCGAGCAGGCAAGGTACTCTAGGTAGCTTGCCTGGCTCTCTGAGAGGGGTGGAGTAATCGAACCCGTGTTGGCCGCATGCAAGGCAAATGCCCTACCCACTCATCCGTACTTCACCTCCCTCCACCCCAGGACACATTTCCATTTATAACAGCGAGAGAAAATCAATTCATGGCTAAAGATGGTAAGCTAGCACCAACATGTCTGCAAAATTAGACCTTATAAAATACTCCTTATTTTCCATGACACCTGTCATCTATTTCCTGATGACTTCCTACTCTTCATCATTTCTTGAAGTCCATACTTTCTTATGTTTAAAGGATACATAAGCTCCTAAATCTAATCATTTGATTTTCACCACTTCTTTTTTTCCTTAGTAAACTCTGGTAAACATATAAGTTCATAAAAAATGTGTTCCGGGGCTGGAGTGATAGCACTGCAGGTAGGGCGTTTGTCTTGCACTCGGCTAACCCAGGTTTGATTCCTAGCATCCCATATGGTCTCCTGAGCACTGCCAGGAGTAATTCTTGAATGCAGAACCAGGAATAACCCCTGTGCATCACCAGGTGTGACCCAAAAACAAAAACTAAGTGTGCTCCTTTTCTTATAAACTTGTCCTTTATTAATTTAATTTTTAGTCACCAGAAAAATCTTTTCTCTCTTCAACAATAATTTAACCTTTAAAAAAATCAAGAAAATTCTAAGTTATCTAGCTTCTAATCTCTTTTCTTTTCTAATAGGAAGGGTTGGCTTGAACATACTTCTTGGCAGAGGCAGGGAGTGGTTTTGTAGAATAGATACTTATTACGCTATAGGAGACCAGGGGCTCACCAGGCTTAGTGGGAAGGAAGCCATTATAAAATAGGACATTTTTAACTATTGCAGGATTATTCTAAAGCAATTTGTTACATGGTTTCTTAGCTAAGAAAAGTCACTCAGGGCTAACAAATTGGTTGAGGAAGAGTTTGAATGAATTTGCTAATTTATTCTTTTAAAAATATCTCAATTGTTTTCTTTCCCTCAGCTAGTGCATCAATATTATATACACCTCCGAAGCCCAAAATATCACATCTTCAACTCTTAGGTCAGCTGGATATAATGTAATTTTGCAATAGGCATCCATAATAAAATGTGAAAATGTCATCCTGTCCTCCTCATCCCCTTTTGAAAAAAAGAAATTAAACTCCCAAGCAATTGATGACCAGTAACAGTCTCTACAGAACAGTGTGGGAATCAATTAAACACAGCTTGAAAAATGCCTTAGGGTATAGAGGATAACATGATGAGAGAGGAAAAATATTACAGGTATGAAGTTAAATCTCAAACTTCTTACCTGGAGAAAATGTAGAGGCTTCTCATATCCCACAGGACCAATCTGGAGAACTTTTAGTGTTAGAGGAAACAAGAAGCAGAGTTTAATTGCTGCTGTTTCTTTATTCATGTCAGTGTTAAAGGACAATTTCTCTTGGGGGAAAATTTGTTTCCTAATTAGAAGTTTTGTAAACCCAAGATTATTCCATATTTTTATCCTTAATTAATTAATTACTATTTGGAGGACCACAGCTGGTAATGTTCAGGGGCCACACTAGCATAGTGCTGGAGTAGTGCTCCAGAGAACATGCAATATCAGAGATAGGAGCTTGAACTCAGTCTTCCCACATACAAAGCAGGCCCTCCAGCACTTTGGTATAACTCCTTGACCCCATATAGCCCTTAAATCTTGAAAATAGCTATTGCATGAGCTCACACTGTTTACTAACTTGCTTCAGTAACTTATCATTCTTCAAATTCAAATGTTTTCGAATATCACTGTATAGAAAACATGTTCAGGAAGAGGGGGGAAAATTATTGGTACAAAGACAAAAAGTTAATCTGGTGAATAAAAAATTAGAATTATGTTCACAGTAGTCTGATCTGGACAACTTCCTGTATAGAAGAATGTGTGTGTGTTTGTATATGTGTGTGTGTGTGTGTGTGTGTGTGTGTGTGTATGTATGCCCCATATCCAGCTAGCTATGCTTAGAGCTTCCTGATTCTCCCTGGTTCTGTGCTCAGGGATGACTCCTGACAGTGCTTGGGACAACATATGGGATGCTGAGGATCAAACCCAGGTTGGCCACAGGCATGACAGGCATCCTACCTGCTGTAAATTCTCTTTAGTCAAGACATCTTTATTTATTTACTCTTAATTTTTTTTTTTTTGGTGGGGGGCTATGTTAGACTGTGCTCAGGCTTACTCCTGTCACTGCACTCAGGAATCACTCCTGGTGAGCCCAGAGAACTTTAAGGAGTTTTAAGGATCAACCCAGATCACTCACAGGTGAGTCAATAGTCTCACAAAATTATAAAATGGTGCAAATTCATCCTCAAACTGCAGTCCTATTAATTTCACATTTTGATCTAGTTATGCACAGGTTGGCCTGTTTTCTTAGTGAAAATTTTGCCATGCCACAAGTAGTAAGAAAAAAATTCATTTTTATTAAGCTTTTACACTGTAGTTGTGATAACATGGTTATAGTAGTGCTAATGTTTATACCTTTGATGTACAAAATTACTACATCTTCAGCACCACCAAGTGCCCCCCAAATTTTAAGTTGTTTAAAAAAATGTATTTTTTACACAAGACCACAATTGGCTATTACTTAATTTACCATATTAAAATGTTACTGATCTCTAAAATGAGAAATAAGTATTTGTTACCAAAATGTAGTATTGGTATTATTTCAGTTCCTCAAATGTAAATTTATGAAGTAATCCTCCGGAGCTGCTGCTGCTTCGGGACACCTGTGTGCATTTGGTGGCCCTGAGCTGCCTTCCCTCGTCCCCACCTCCCCAGGGCTCCCCAACAGAGACACAGAGAGACAGGGAGACAGGAAAACTGGGGACCACAGTCTGATGGTGCAAATGGCTCATTTAATGCAGAGTTCTTAGCACACTTATAGAACATCTGAAGGGGGGTCAAGGCAAGGACAGGTGTGATTGGTCATTTACATAGATAAACATTTGGCTGGAAATTCTCTTGGGGAGATCAACTCAAGAAGACACTCTGTCTCCCAGAGACATCTACATTGCTTTTATCTTTCCTAGTTGTATTGATTATTAATACTTGCAGTTGTTTGGATAAACAAACTAAGAGACAAAGATCCCAACCCTTAGTTTTCTGGGCTGAGAGCAAGCAAGGCTTTTAACATTTAGTTCTCTGGGCTCTGAGAGCAAGCAAGGCTGTTACCATAAGTCCCAGACTAAGTCTTCAGGCCAGTTCAGTTTGTCCTTCCCGACGGGGTCCTGTCTCTTAGGTTGTAACAGTTTGCATCAAGACCATGCATTTATGCTTTCTAGAATGTCCCATTTCGATGCCGGGTAGTTTTGCCACTCTCCCCGGGTCCATCCCAGTCCCACGGTGGGACCTCCCTATTGGGGTGTTAAGCTACAGAAACTGAAGCCTGAGTCAAGCAGTTATGACCAAGTAATTATGTCCAGGAATAGATATATTTCAGCGTCAATCAACTTTCAAATATTAGGAGCATAGCATTAATGTTCTTTCTGTGTCTAACCAAAGAACATTGCTCTATAGTAAAATATAAAAAGGCTATAGGGGAAATAGAAAAGCAGGTACAAACATACAACACTTCAAATACAAAGCAGTACAAATACAAGTTCAGAATTACCAGAAAGTTTTGGTTTACAAGTAATCAAGACAGAATTGGGGAACTGTGACAATGAGAGGTAAAATACAAGGGAAAGAATAAAGATAAATTTTAACTCATGAAACCTAAAGCACTTAGGGTTGATATCCAAACTCAAGGACTTTAAAATCCTTGAGGAGCAAGGGGCTGGAGCAATAGCACAGCGGGTAGGGCGTTTGCCTTGTATGCAGCCGCAGCCGATTGGGGTTCGATTCACAGCATCCCATATGGTCCCCTGAGCACCCCTAGGGGTAATTCCTGAGTGCAGAGCCAGGAGTAACCCCTGAGCAGCACTGGGTGTGACCCAAAAATCGAAAAAAAAAAATCCTTGAGGATGTTTCAGGGAAAATTATTTAGGAATACAAGTACTAGGAACAGGTTACTCTAAAATTTAGATTAAAATTTGCAATCTCTTGTTAATGAAAGTAAGAATGACAGCACATTTATTACAGAAGAGGAAGGCAAGAGAGAATTGTAATTTTCAGAACATATTCACCGTATCATTATTCTACCTTATTCTGTATGCATTTAAACTGTGTCCCTGCTACATAACTTTTGTGTAATAAAGGCAGATTATTCTGATAGCCTACTTAATGTAAATTTAGATGCAATCCAAAGCTAGTTTTAATTTTAAAAAATCTTAAGTTTTATTGCTATATCTCCCAGATTAATAGCAAAAAAGTTAGACTACATAATAGTAGTGTACATAATAGTCTTGTTAACAACATTTAATTAATTCTACCTATTCAAAGACAGTTTCTTCTTTTTATGCCAGGCATCTGGTCTGAAAAATAAGGCAATGTTTGTGAGGAATTCAATTCAGAATAAGGGGTGCGGGCAGGATTTCTCTACATATCTTTTTAAAGAGTTAGTTTTAATCATAATAACAGCAAACATTTGATTACCTTCTGTGTGCCAAATATTTTATGAGTACTATTTTCTTCAAATATTGTAATCCTATGTGAAAAAAATTAATATTTTCCTTATTAAACAAATAAAAATGTGTGGCACAACGGAATTAAGTAACTTCTTAAAGGTAATTCAGTTGGTGAATGGAATACCTAAATTTGAGATCTGGGCTCACTTGATCTGTGAGGGGTCTGTGATTTGTCATTAAAAAAATTGCTGTCACTAAAATCATCTGATTAATTTCTTCTGAAAAGCCAGAAAGCCTTTCCAGTTGTACAAGTTATTTCACTAATGTTTTTATTTCATTGATGACTATTTTATGAATCTACAGGTAAAATTAGGCAACTATCAGCTATTTCAATTTTACAAGACTCACAAACACATACATAAACTCCTCAGATGATGTCTTTATAGTGTCATAGCCATTTTTCAATTTTTCTGAAGAAAAGTACATCTCTCTACTGGCAAGGTAGTCACTCAATAGTATATCTCCCCAGTCATATTTATACTTGAAAAAGCAAAGACTCACAGACATTTCAAATATCATTTCTGTGAAGCCTTCCAAGTTCTCTCATCAAAATTAGGTATTTCTGATATTTTGCTGTCTTAGCAGTTAGCCTATACCTACATCAAAACGTGAATGTAAAGTATAGAAAACAATCCACAAATAAAACTTCTGCTAGACAACACTCCAAGATGACCTTTTACTTTTTGGTGAATTTGCCAGTGGACATAGTAAATCTATTTTTTTTCAAAATAGTTTGTGATTTATTATCACGATTTCTCAGTTCCTCGAGCGGGTTCAGTAACCTCTCATTTCGTCCTTTCCCTAAGATCTTAGAAGTCTATTTCCACTGGCCCTCCCAACGATGTCACACTAGGGGCTCTTTCAGGGTTAGGGGAATGAGATCCAGCTTGTTACTGGATTTAGCATATGAATACACCATGGGAAGCTTGCAAGGCTGTCCCATATGGGCAGGAAACTCTCAGAAGCTTGCCAGTTTCTCCCAGGGGAAGAAATAGGCTACAGGATATGTTTTGTGGCCGCGCGCTTCTGAGAGTTTGCTTTTAAGTCTCTCTCTGGATGTTGGCCATTAATGGGATTACACACACCTGAGTTCCTCTGCCGGTACCTTCATGCGTGAGGCCTGTCTGAACGTGTGGAGAGGGGCCTCGAGCATGGCTGTAGCTAGGTTCCAGTGGTCTTCAGCCGCCAGGAGCTCTGCTCGGGGTGGGGAGGTAAACTGGAGCCCATCCCCTCCGAGGGGCCCCGGGGAGGACAGCCAGGCATGCAGGCAAGAGACTCTCTGATTTATTATATCATATAATATATAAACATGTAATATTTATGCTGTCTATAACATATGCAATCATATAAAAATCTATTTTTATTTAATCTTCTCTTGTTCAAAAGCACGATGCAATGTCTGATTATCATTGCAATTTCCTCTTCATTCATGATACTTCCCACATTATCACTCTAACTCTAATTATGCTAAGTTTTGAGAATGTGAAAACTAAATTATAGTGAAAACTAAAAACTCCAGAATTTATCAAAAAGTCACAAAAACCTGAAGATTATACTTGAAAAATGATCCTCATGTAATAGAGAATACACAATAGTGTGTTTTATTTTATTTTATTCTACACCAGAAATGTCTTATTATATTCTAATAATGGAGAAAATTCAAATTGATATTTAATATTCAGAAACTAATTTTAATAATCTCATAACCTAAAACTATTTAGAAATCATCCTATTGTTGAAACTAAATGTGATCAGCTCTACATAATCAATTAAAACATATGGTACCACTGTAGCACTTTCATATAAAATAATTAATAGCTTGAAAACTACTTTATACAAATTCGGTTGAGCTAAATTAAAAGGAAATTAAATACTACTTCGCAAAAACAAACTGCCTTTCCTTAAAGAAAAACATGCAGATATTTTAAACAAGTAAAGAAGAGATGTATGTTTGTGCTCTTTTCTGATAAGTCCTATGAATCATTCAGTCTTACTGAAATGAGCAATTGCTACTTACTTAAATAGAACACTTTCATATATATGTGACTATGCTGACTTTTACAGTTTTGTGGCATCAATATAGCTAGAGATTTAAACTTTAAGTTTTAAGCTTTAAACAAATAATTTAAAACCATTTGAGCTCTTAACAGCTCCTAGTCTACCTAGAGATTTGAAATCAAGAAGAGGCAAAGGCAGAAAAGATTTGATATTTCAGGAATAGAAGGCTCACTGTAGTAGAATATAATCAGTCAATTGCAGAAAATTGAACCTAATCTGACAATGTTCTCCTGCTGAATGATTTTCAAGACTGAAGAAATCCCAAGCTCTCAGTTGCCACCAGCACAGTACTTCAAATGAACCATTTCTGTTCCTATTATGATGTTTTAGTGCTGTTTTTGTATTCATGTATTCATGGACATACAATGTAAGCTTAATTATTATACTGAGCCAAGGAAATGGAAAAGACTAAGCAAACAAGTTCATGAATATAATATCAATGTATGGTCAGTAGTTAAAGAGGATGGAAAACAAATGAGCAGTAGAGAAGATGGGAAGAGGAAGTAACTGAGTTGCTTACTAATGATCTCATTTATTTCTTTTGGAATGCACAAGATCATATTTATTATTTACTCAAGTAAAAATGTAATACCTGGAGCAAAGTATTTGCTACAGGCAAACACACCCCAAATGCATCCATGTCCTAACCACTGAACCCTATAAATATAATACCATACATATTTGGAAAAGAGACTTTCTAGATAAAATTTTATTAAAAATCTTGAGTAGGAAAATTACCTTGGTTTATCTGTTTGTGTTCAATACAATGTCAGGAGAAGCAAAAGTTCTAACAATAGAAGGAGAAATGCTTTGGGAAATGTAAGTCAGAGGCTTATATAGCCATGAACGAAAACCCATAGTCCCATTTTCAAACCTAGCCATGTAAAAGGACTCTCCCAGATTGGACACAGTTCTATTAATAGCTTAATTTTAATCCCCTAAATTTATATTTTAAAAGTATGACCCCTATAATTGTAAAGCAATACATGTACATTGATTCAGTAACTGTAATAATTTGTCATGGCAGCTATAAGGAACAAACTTGTTGCTATTGGTTTTCTGTGTGTTTCCTTGTGCTCTTCAATATAAATATGTGTTTATTTATACACAGAGTAAAATGTGGTAGTGTTGTAGTTTGTACCACAATGCTAATAGAAAAAGTTAGTGTTAGAATGTAATACTAGGATAATACACCCAGCAGTTCCCTTCAACTTAGTTCAAAAGTCCTGGAAAGTGTCAATCAAGAAGTTTGTATGCGAACTTCTGTTTTTTTATAAAAACACCCTTTACTTTATCCCTATTTGCTTTCTTCTCCACAAATAAAAAGACTACACAAATACTTAAAATATTTTTTCTGGGGAGCTCAATATAACATGGAATTGTCAACAAGAATGATCTTTTGGGAATCTTTGCTCAGTTTCATCACTTTGTCCTTGCTTAGAACCTAGTGAGAATGTCCTCTCTAGAAATTGTTTATACAACCAGAAACACATTCATGGGGAATATCTAATCTAGAGAGTCAAATCTTTATATCAGATGTCAGTGAATTTACTTTTTTGGAAAAAGTCAAAAATTATTTGAAGCTGAGTGTAAAATATAAGGTGCTGAAAGATTAAACTAGAAATGTGAAATTACGTGTACTTAAAAATGTGTTGGGAATAATTTCTTGAATGGCAAGCAAATTTGTTGAAAACAATATCTTAAATGATGCTAAACAATGTTTCAAACAAGCACAATACCAGTGAAATAAATTTGTGTTATTCCAAAAAAATTACTTAGGATTATAAGTCTCAAGTCCATGTGCAACCTCCAGCATATAATTAAAGTAAGTCTCATCATTTTATAGTTAGTTATGCTGAAGATACAAGTAAAAGACACTAGCTAGAAACTATAATTCATCCTATAATTATACTTTGAATCTGAAAGCATTCAATGAAAAAAAAGCATTTTCAGACCTAGGTTGAAACTTACAAAGAATTGAGAAAGTTAATTTGAATTTTCCTAATTTTCCTAATGGAAAAACTTGAACATATTTATATATATATATATAGTCAAAATAGGGCCATACCCGTTCATCTCTTACTCTTAGTTCACCATTAAATATATAATAAACCACTGTGTAAGTAGATTAATCATGCAATTACTAGAGAAATGTGAGCGACAAGGATACCTGGGTCCCAGATAGCAAAATATATCAAAAATAACAAAATAAGAATTTATCTTGCCATAAAGTTGAATCACTGAAGATACACCGAAGTCAGAATTATGGCATGTTTATGGCATGTCTTTCCTGTATTCTTCTATGTATTTTGTGGGCTAGGAACTAACAACTAAGCCTTTAGTTCATTTTGAGTTAACTTTTGTGCATGACATAATTTAGTGACCCAATTTTGCTATTAAGCCTTATATACTCTTTGTGGAAAAATAAAATGATTTAGCCTCTATTGAAAATGAAATGATAATTTTTCAAAACATTGAAGTAGAGCTACCATATGATCTAGCAATTCCCCTACTTGCCTTCTATCCCAGCACAAAAACACTCACTAACCCCTAAAATATATACACACCTATGTTCCGTGCAATCCTACTTATAATAGCCAAAACCTAGAAATAAAACCCAAATGTTCAACAACAGATGAGTGGATAAATAAGTGATGTTTTATATATACACACGTATATAATTATAATAGTTCTGACAGGACTGGAGCGATAGCACAGCAGGTAGGGCGTTTGCCTTGCACATGGCCGACCTGAGTTTGACTCCTCTGCCCCCCTTGGAGAGCCTGACAAGTTACCGAGAGTATCCCACCCAGAGAGCAGAGCCTGGCAAGTTACCCGAAAGGATAGTGCTATGGTGCTATATATAATAAAATACTGCTCGGCTAGAAGAAAAAAAATGAGTCTCTTTGCTACAGCTTGAGTCTCTTTGCTACAGCTTGGAACTGGCAAGAGTCATGCTAAGCAAATTTATATGCTCCTTTGTACTGTCTGTTATAAAATGTATAAATATTTTATCCTATTCAGTAGGAAAAATACCAAATTGTAGTTGCTCTTAAATGGTTACTTTCTGATCCGTGGTATCTACAAAAACAAAGCCAAATAATAAACAATGTTCAATGTAAATAAAAACAGAGTCAGCAGAAAACTTAAGTTACCTTAAGGGGGAGGTGAGTAGAAGATAAGGATCAGATTGAATGTGGTAGAGGAATATAGACCCTTTCATGGTTAGCATGACATGATAACATTTTACCCATAAAACAAATATACATGCATATTCTTATTAATCTGTGTTGCTGCATAAAAACATTGGTGGGGGTGTATTGGGCTCTGGTAGTGGTGAGGTACTTTATACACCAAATAGAGAAATATAGACACTTTGGTGGTTGGCATGACCACCAAAGGTGGTAAAATTGTACCTATAAAACAAATATACTTTGGTAGTAGTGAGATACTGTATACATCAAAATCATAAATGCTAATACTATTGTAAAGATGTGACCTAAACTATAATATTAAGTTTTAAAACATATAATAAAGGTTAGAGGTATAACAGTATCATATTTGTCCAAGGTATTTTTATTATTATTGATATTACATGCTTTAACACAGTCTTAATGATTTTCCTTTGGGTGTACAAAGTTACTGCAACTAAACCACCACTAAACTGCCAGAAACCACTAGTCCTTTTGTCTGACCCTCTCTCCTCCACTTTAATGGTATACCATCTTCACTGAGTAACCTTAGTTCTGTTGTTGCACTCCAAGAATTTCTTTTCATTCACCATTATCCATTCCCTTTCTTTTTTGGTTTCTTATATACCACATATGAGTGATGTTATACAGCATGTATTTTCTCCCCCTGATTAAATTCAGTTACTATATCCCTGTGAGTTCCATTGAAGTTGAAGCAAAGGACAAGATTGCATCTTTTCTTATAGATGAGTACAATTCCACTGTTTATATCTACCACAATCCCTTTATCCACTTATCTTACTGAACATTTGAGTTGTTTCTACTTCTTCATTGTTGTAAATAGCACTGCAATGTGCAATGGATAGAAAAGTGCATGTATCTTTTTTTAATTGTTTTTTTTCCTTTGTCTTCTTGGGATAAATGCCTAGCAATGGAATCACAGGGTCACATGAAAATTTTACTTTTTAATTTTGGGGGAAGTGTTCTTACAGTTTTATACAGAGGATAATCCCACAGACAGTGAGTGATGGCTCGTTTTCACCACATTCCCTCCAAGACATGTGCATCTCACATTTTTGAAACAGACAATTTCTAGGAATGTTAACTTGCATTTCCTTCATTATCAGTGATGATGAACACTTTGTTAGATGCCGGTTAGCCAACTGTATGTCTTCTTTTATAAAATGTCTCTTTAGCCCTTGTCACCCTTTTTTGATAGGGCTCTTGTTTTTGTTTCTGTTGAGCTTTGTGAGTGCCTTATATATGAGCATAGAAGTCATTTCTTAGTTATAAATTGTATAAATACTTTCTCCCAGTCACCAGGAAAAGTACTGAATTGTAGTAACTTTGAAAAATTTTACTCACTGTTTCTTCAGAGTTCAGAAACTTTAAAGCTATTTCCATAAGTTCATTTCTTTGTAAATGGAGTTAAATGATTGAAACTCCATTCTGAGGCTATCTCTGAAGTCAATATCATGGAGAGCCTACCTGTGCTTTTCTCTATTTATTGTATGGATTTATGTGTGATATCAAGTTCTTTAATCCACTTTGTATTATCTTCTATTCATGCTGTGAAATAGCAATTAAATCTCATAGTTTTGTATGTAGCTAACCATATATGTATTTCTCTTTGTATTCCCCTGTTTAACTTTCCATTTTATTTACTTAGCAGACTCTCTCCCAAAATTTGTATGCTCCTTTGCATGGAAATCAGAGTCTACTCTTCAGCAAGTCTTAGTAGAAGAGGAGTCTAAGAAATAGAGCAAGTGGAGATTACTGTGAGGATGAGTGAAATGCTGAATAAGTATCAGAGCCTGATAATGGGAAGAGAGGTAACAGAAAGATACATTCCAACCTGAATACTGGTCCAAGTCTCTTAAAGCAGGAATTCTCACAACTCACAAGGCATAAACCAAAAACAGCTAAAAAATTTGAAGTGCCGAATTTATATTTTGTGCCACATGAACTAGAAATGGAAGGAAATCAATATGAGGAAAAAGAGAAAACAAGTTGTTATTTGAAAGAAAAATCATCCAGAATATGCTGAAAGTGAGTCATATCCTGTTCACAAGTAATTGTCAGAAGGTATAATGGGAAAGCTAGAAATTGTATAGATGAGTATTTCCTCTAGAATTTTCAAAGTAGTACCACATAAAAACCAACAGATATTAAACCATTTACTGTAAACATGGTACTAGTTATCTGGGAGCAAAAATTAGGAGAGGTACAAAATGAATCTGAGAAAGAGTGATGGAAGAAAATACATAAGCTGGTGCATCCACTGCCCGAGCCCATGTGGTGCTTGTGCCCACATGATCAAACACATGCGTTGCCCCCATCTCCCCTCTTGAGATGTGTACTTTCATGCTTCCATATCTAATGCTGGAATGTCTGTAAGGACTCTCTCTACCCTTGAAAAAGCCTGGATTCTCTCTTGAATGCATTACTCTTTCTTTCTCTCTCTCTCTTTTTCTCTCTTTCTCTCTCTCTCTCTCTCTCACACACACACAAACACACACTTTTCTCTTCCTCCTCCCCTTCTAAACCTCCAAATAAAATCTTTTTTACTTAAAAAAAAGAGAGAAAATCCATAATCCACAAGTCTTTGAAGGTGATCAGGATGTCTAGAGGATGCTAGGTACAGTAGACAAAGCACCAAGAACAAAGCGAGCATGTTGGATAGTATGAAAATGTATTAAATAAATGGGCAATAGGGCCAAGTAACAGAGGTCTTTTAAGAACAACAGGGTTTAGGGTTGGAGAGATAGCTCAAAGTAAATAACCGAAGCATACTTTTTATAAGGCAGATATTAATTTGATCCCAGCACTAACAGCTCCCCCAAGCATAGAGCCAGGAAGAGCCCCTGAGTACCGTCAAGTGTGTTCCAAAACCAAAATAATAAAATAACAATAACTTTACAAAGGTTTGAATGTTATATGGTAGATTATCAGGAATCATTTCATGTGAGACTACTGTTAAAAGAAACTGACAGAATCACTCCCTGAAAGGTAGATTCATTTACTCAGATCCAAAATTATTGTGAAGGGACAAGAGAAATAATACTGTGAATGGGGTGCTTGTCTTGCATCTGTCAACCCTGGGTTTGAACCCCAGCCTCCCACCTGGCCTGTGTAATCAGTCGCTGGACTGCCAGGCACTAGTGACTTTGGTCCCCCACTCAATACTTGATGCACAGGCATCTTTAGAAATTTGAGGTCCTGAATGGAAGTATGTCTTCAGGTCTCTTCTAACTCAATTCAAAACTATTATGGTAATTCATGACTATACATACCTGGTTGCCTTCTAGGCTTGTTCAAATTTAATGCCAAGTGCCCCTGGGCATTCATGAGCTTATGTCTACTAAAATCTGGTAAATATGTCCCCAGTCACTTGACTTTAACATTTGGTTGCAATCCAGTTCCAAAATCACAATGCCACAGACCTTTCTGAATATTGTCCTAATCCTAACTTTTCTATAGAATGTCATACCTGAAATATTTGGTTTTGTTTATATCTTTTATGATTTTTAAAATAATTTTGTATTTATTGAATCACCATGAGATAGAGCATTACAAAATTGTTCATGATTGCATTTCAGTCATACAATGTATCAACACCCATTCCACCAGTGTAATTTCACAGCACCAGTGTCCCTAGTTTCCCTCCCACCCACTCAAGCTGCCTCTATGGCAGGTACCTCTCTTCTCTCTCTCTCTCTAATTTTTGGCATTGTGGTTTGCAATACAGATGCTTAAAAGTAAATATTTATATCCTTAACCTGCTTTCAGCACTCAGTTCTTGTCCAGAGTGATCATTACCAACTAATATTATCATAATGGATCCTCCTCCATCTCAACTACCCTCCATCTCCCACAACATTGACCCACCATTGACCAGTCCTCCTGACTTATTTTTTCTGGTCTTGGATATTAGTTTCAAATTGTTTCCTTTTATATCCCACAAATGAGTGAATCATTCGCTATCTGTCATTCTCCTTCTGACTCAATTCACTCAGCATGATATTCTCCAAGTTTGTCTATCCATTTATAGACAAATTTCATGACCTCATTTTTCCTGACACCATGTAGTATTCCACTGGGTAGATGTGCCATAGTTTCTTTATATATACATCTTTTCTCAGGCATTCAGGTTGTTTCCAGATTCTGGCCATTGTGTTTAGTGCTGCAATGAACATAGAAGTGAAGATGGTACTTCTGCTGTGTTTATATGTTCATACTTGGCAATATTCAGGGTTTACTCCTAGTTCTAATGCTCAAAAATTAGTCCTGGTGGTACTATAAGGGTTACTATGGATTGAACCTGGGTTGACTGCCTACAAGGCAAATACTCTACTATCACTCTGGACCCCTCATATCTTAAATTTTTGAGTCAGGCATTTATGATTTACAGTAAAACTCATTCATCATAAGTGAATTCAATGGATTGCTTTATTGAACATACTTTATGCCAGTTAACATATTAGGTTCCCATGAAATAAAGCCAAGTTGGATAAAATTCTAACTATTATATAGTCAGATCTATGTAGGTGATATATAATATGTCAAATTTAATAGACACAGAGAGGAGTAAATTCAAATTCAGATCCAGTGGGGAAGGAAAAGCTAGAGAAAGACTCAGATGCCAAGGGAAGGCCTGTGTAAGGAGTACAGGAAAAAATGATATCCATTTTGGAATCTTGAATATTTCTATTAGCTTAGAGTACAAGAAATCTAGCAAGGTCAAATTTTATAGAATAGTATTGTAAGAGGATACATTTCACATTGTGTCACATGAGCTACTAGAACTTAAAAATTATTACTTGAGTAGAGATGTGTTTGCCAAACAACTTTGAGAAAGACTGAATGGAATATCTACTTCGGACAGCTTGATAGTGCATGCTAGCATGTTAAAGTCCAATAGTATCAAAGTAGAACCTCTCTCTTTTTCTCACATTCCTTTTGTCATTATTTGGAAATTTTGGAAGAGAGAAGTGAAAAGTGTCTAGAAAATACAGGCCTTGTGCTTTAAGCTCTAGAATTAGATACTCACTCTGAAAACTCTGGGAAACTTGACAACTCTCAAACACAGAGAGTAAACATTAACAAATTATGATTTTGTTTTTGGAGCTGCACCTGGCAGTGTTCAGGGCTTTGTCCTGATTCTGTGTTCATGGATCACTCCTAGCAGGATTTGCAAGACCTTATATGGTACCTGGGATTGGTTAGCCAGATACAAGACAAGTGCACTACCAACTGCACTATCTCTCTAGCCCCATGATTTGTGATTTTGAAAATACTGCTATGGCCACAGTAAAGAGTGCTACAGCAGAGGGAGAAAGTGTGGAGACAGAAATCAGTTTTCCCAAACCTGTTATAAGGATCAATAGGAGAATGAATATGGGCCTGAAATGGAAGCTAAACAAGGAAAGAGATGATAATGTGGCAAGAACTTAACTTGGGGGATAATACAAGACTTTAAACCCATAGAAATATAGTGGGAATTTTGGTAAAGTTTATGAGATAAAAACATCTTAGATATTTGAGGGTATTTTTCATTTCTTTTCTATGTCACTGAGAGAAGCAAAAGTAGGAATGGAGCAAAAAATATGAATTGAATTTTAGACATGTCTAACTCGTTACAGGGAAACATCTGGAGAACAATAGAGTTCAAAGTGGATAATATGAATTAAGTATTCATTAGAATATATGTTATAGATGAAATCATAGGTTTAGATGGGAATACTTACAATGAAAAAATTCAGGATAGAGAACCAGAGCGATAGTATGGCGGGTAGAGCACTTGCTTTGCGTGCAGACTACCTGGTTTTGATCCTTGGCACTCCATAACATACCCTAAGTCCCTCCAGGAATAATCTCTGAGTGCAGATTCAGGAACAAGCCCTGAGCCCTGAAGGTGTGCCTTCCCAATGTATAGTAATGGAAATATAACTCTCAGTAACCCCCATATTTTGCCAATAGCAACAAATCTATGAATATGGTTAGGAGAGGTCAGGGACCATAGATGATAGACTCCAAGGACAAATGCCAAACAAGCTAAGGAGAATTTGAAGATGCAGGACTTGGATGCTAAAGCCAACACTGGAGCTAATGAAATATCAAGTGGGTGGGATCTATTGACTGGGAACATACAGTTAATGAGGGACCTGCATGAAAGCCTGCTCAGTGCAAGATGGAATTGGAGTCTGAGCTTCGAATAAAGCAAAATAGAAAAGAGAGATCCCTGAAGTGAACTGGTCCCCAAAGAGCTGCTGGAGAGGGCAACTAGGCCTGAATAAAATGTTTGTGTTTGGGGTTTTGGTATTTTGACTCTTACATAAGAAATGTATTAAGTATACATTTAAAATAGATTAGTATGTATTCTATGTTCAGAATGAGTGGCAAGGGAAGTGAAAGTCCTGTTGCGTTACAAATGCTGAAGAGAAAGAAATCCCATTCTTCTGAATTTGGGAAGAGGCAGAGGGATGGATTTTAAGTTACTAAGGGAGGAATTAAATAATGAGCTCCCCCAAAAGCTTCGATTTGTGTAAATCAAAGTTTTGCAAAATGTGCTTTGAAGGCATGAGAGGATTTGGAGGAAGATAATTGGGTTTCAGAGAAGAATCATTTCATCATGCACCTTCACAAGAAAAGAAAAAGAAAAGGTCAAGTATGCCTTTAAAGCTTTTCATTTTAAAATAAGTTCAATGTAGAAGAATGTTGGTAGTACTATTATAATATATAAATGCAATTTTAAAGTTGTTTTTCAACTCTGATTATGTGTCTATTTTTGTCATATGTGTTTCATATTTTGCATACATTTTTCTTAGGCATAGAGAGATGGAAAATACAAATATGAGAGGTTAAATAAGCTTATCAATTACTTTTACTTCCCCCAGTCTGGAATTATTTAAAATGCAAGCAAAACATCAGTACTATAGAAACTGTGATTTTTATGTACTAGTATTGTCAATACTTTGTTCAAGTTGCTCATAATAAAATAAAATGTTATCAATTACCACATTAGTAGTATTTGTTAATTTTCACCATTGATTTTCTTCTAAAGTTTGTCAGGTTATTTTAACATTGAGATATTGGATAGGTTTATAATGAATATATACCATCTGACAATGCAGCAGAAGTCTAATCAACCAGGTGAATGTACACCGTGTCCTAAAGATGAATAAAAAGCAACAAAAACTTCACACCTGGAGTAAAAATTATAGCCTGTTTAAGAGTTATTTTTGTTACCTTGATTACAGCAAAATATCATTACATGAATATTTTTCAAAATGAAATAAAATGCACATGATATGAAGACAATCAGCAAAAGCATCGTTTCAGAATTGGCAGTGAATTCTGCTGCTATACTTGTTTTGCCTTTAAGTAAAGGAAATGCTTTGTTCAAAGACCAGAATGATACTGTCATTCATAATTGAGAGGTACAGACTTTAGGAATCTGAGTACATGTAGGAAAGCTAATTGGAAAGACCAGGAACTCAAGTTTTGAGACCACAATTAAGTTTTGCTTTTCTTCCCTCTAAACTTAGTTCTGGGCCTAGCCAAAAGATAACCATTACAACCCTAAATGGTTAACTGATCATGTACTTTTGTGGTCAATTTTGGTACTGTTAGACTTAATTTTTTTTTTTATTTTTGTGTCACACCTGGTGATGCACAGGGGTTACTCCTGCCTCTGTACTCAGGAACCCTATCACAATAATCTCTCTCAATGTCAACAGCCTAAATGCACCCATCAAGAGACACAGAGTGGCAAAATGGATCCGGAAATTAAACCCAACATTCTGCTGCCTGCAAGAAACACACCTGAACAAACAGAGTAAACATAGACTCAAAGCCAAAGGATGGAAAACAATCCTGCAAGCAAACAACTCCCTTAAAACAGCTGGAGTGGCCATCCTGGTATCCGACAACAGAGACTTCAGGTTGAAAAAGGTTAAAAGGGACAGAGAGCATTCGGGTTTTTTCCAGATTCTGGCTATTGTAAACAGTGCTGCGATGAACATACATGTGCAGATGTTGTTTCGATTGTACTTTTTTGCCTCTCTGGGATATATTCCCAGCAGTGGTATTGCTGGGTCAAATGGGAATTCAATATCTAATTTTTTGAGAGTCGTCCAAATTGTTTTCCAGAAGGGCTGAACCAGTCGGCATTCCCACCAGCAGTGAAGAAGGGTCCCTTTCTCCCCACATCCTCTCCAACAGCAGTTGCTTTTGTTCTTTTGGATGTGTGCTAGTCTCTGTGGTGTGAGGTGGTATCTCAAAGTTGTTTTGATCTACATCTCTCTGATGATTAGTGATATAGAGCACTTTTTCATGTGCCTTTTGGCCATTCGTATTTCTTCTTTGGTAAAGTTTCTGTTCATTTCTTCGCCCCATTTTTTGATGGGGTTGGATGTTTTCTTCTTGTAGAGTTCAACCAGTGCTTTATATACCATTGATATCAACCCCTTATCTGATGGGTATTGTGTAAATATCCTTTCCCATTCTGTGGATAGTCTTTGTATTCTGGTCACTGTATCTCTTGCGGTGCAGAAGCTTTTTAGTTTAATGTAGTCCCATTTGTTGATCTCTGTTTTTACTAGATTGCTTAGTTCCGTGTCACCTTTGAAGATACCTTTATCTTCAATATCGTGGAGGGTTTTGCCGACCTTGTCTTCAATGTACCTTATGGTTTGTGGTCTAATGTTGAGGTCTTTAATCCATTTTGATCTGACTTTTGTGCATGGTGTCAGGTCAAGGTCTAAACCCATTTTTTTGCATGTGGTTGTCCAGTTGTGCCAGCGGAAACTTTGGTACATCTATACAATGGAATACTATGCAGCTGTTAGAAAAAAGGAGGTCAAGAATTTTGTAGTTAAGTGGATGGGCATGAAAAGTTTCATGCTGAGTGAAATGAGTCAGAAAGAGAGAGACAGACATAGAAAGATTGCACTCATCTATGGTATATAGAATAACAGAGTGGGAGACTAACACCCAAGAACTGTAGAAATAAGTACCAGGAGGTTGACTCCATGGCTTCGAGGCTGGCCTCACGTTCCGGGGAAAGGTCAACTCAGAGAAGCGATCACCAACTACATTGTAATCGAAGGCCATGTGGGGGAAGGGAGTTGCGGGCTGAATGAGGGCTAGAGACTGAGCACAGCGGCCACTCAACACCTTTATTGCAAACCACAACAGCTAATTAGAGAGAGAAAACAGAAGGGAATGCCTTGCCACAGTGGCAGGGTGGGGTGGGGGGAGATGGGATTGGGGAGGGTGGGAGGGACACTGGGTTTACGGGTGGTGGAGAATGGGCACTGGTGAAGGGATGGGTTCCCAAACTTTGTATGAGGGAAGTATAAGCACAAAAGTGTATAAATCTGTAACTGTACCCTCACGGTGATTCTCTAATTAAAAATAAATAAATTTAAAAAAAAGGGACAGCGAAGGTCATTTTCTATTTATCAAGGGATATGTACAACAGGAAGAAATCACACTCTTAAACGTATATGCTCCTAATGAACGACTGGCTAAATACTTAAAACAACTCCTAAAAGACTTCAAAGAGGACATCACTAATAGCACAATAGTAGTCGGAGACTTCAATATGGTCTTATCGCCTCTAGATAGATCTACAAGAACAAAACTCAACAAGGAAACACTGAGTCTGAAAGAAGAAATTGAAGAGAGAGGCCTAATAGACCTATACAGGGCTTTACATCCCAAAAAGAAAGAATACACATTCTTTTCCAGTGCACATGGATCATTTTCTAAAATAGACCATGTACTGGGCCCCAGAACATACCTCAATAGAATCGGAAAAATAGAAATTGTATCAACCATCTTTTCAGACCACGATGCGCTGAAGATAGAAGCTAATCACTCACCAAGACGGAGAACCAAATCAAACACCTGGAAATTAAATAATTCAATGTTGAACAATGAGTGGGTCAGGAAGGAAATCAAGGAAGAAATCAAAAGATACTTAGAAACAAATGAGAATGAAGACACAAGCTACCAAATCCTATGGGACGCAGCTAAAGCCGTGTTAAGGGGAAAATTTATAGCTCTCCAAGCATTCCTCAGGAAGGAAGAAAGGGCTCACATAGATAGCTTGACTTCACGACTCAAGACCTTAGAAAGGGACCAGAAAAAGGAACCCAAACCAGACCGAAGGAAAGAAATAATAAAAATTTGAGCAGAAATTAATGACATCGAAACCAAAAAAACAATCTGAAAGATCAATGAAACAAAGAGCTGGTTCTTAGAGAAAATAAATAAGATTGATAAACCGCTAAAAAGACTCACAAAGAAAGAAAGAGAGAGAGCCCTATTAAATTGAATCAGAAATGAAAAGGGGGACATCATGACAGAAACCAGTGAGATACAAAAGATCATTAGAGACTACTTTGAAGGCCTATATGCCACAAAACAGGAGAACCTAAAAGAAATGGATGAATTCCTTGACTCCTACAATCTCCCAAGACTGAACAAAGAAGACTTGGAATACCTGAATAGACCCATCAATGTTAAGGAAATTGAAACTGTAATCAAAAATCTCCCAAAAACAAAAGCCCAGGCCCAGAATTTCACCGGTGAATTCTTCCAAACATTTCAAGAAGACCTGTTGCCAGTTCTCCTCAAACTTTTCCAGGAAATTGAAAAAAAAATGAACTCTCCCAAACAGTTTCTATGAAGCACACATCTCCCTAATACCTAAAGAAAACAAAGACACCACTAAGAAAGAAAATTACAGACCAATATCCCTGATGAACACTGATGCGAAGATCCTCAACAAAATATTAGCAAATAGGATCCAACAACTCATCAAGAAGATCATACATCATGACCAAGTGGGTTTCATCCCGGGGATGCAAGGATGGTTTAACATTTGGAAATCAATCAACATAATCCATCATATCAACAAAAGTAAAGATAAAAAACATATGATCATATCAATAGATGCAGAGAAAGCATTTGACAAGATCCAACATCCTTTCATGATAAAAACCCCCACCAAAATAGGGTTTGGAGGAACTTTCCTCAAGATAGTGGAAGCCATCCACCACAAGCCTACGGCAAGCATTATCCTCAACGGGGAAAAACTAAGAGCCTTTCCTCTAAGATCAGGTACAAGACAAAGATGCCCACTCTCACCACTTCTCTTCAATATAGTACTGGAAGTACTTGCGATAGCTATTAGACAGAAAAAAAGAGATTAAGGGCATCCAGATAGGTAAGGAAGAAATCAAACTCTCACTATTTGCAGATGATATGATACTATATCTAGAGAAGCCTAAAGCCTCTACTAAGAAACTCTTAGAAACAATAGACTTATACAGTAAAGTTGCAGGCTACAAAATCAATACCCAAAAATCCATGGCCTTCATATATGCAAACAATGAGGCAGAGGAAAGGGACATGAATAAAGCAATCCCATTCACAACCGTGCCCCAGAAAATCAAGTACCTCGGAATCAACTTAACCAAGGAAGTAAAAGACCTCTACAAAGAAAACTATAAAACGCTACTACATGAAATAAAAGAGGACATGAGGAAATGGAAACATATACCCTGCTCGTGGATAGGGAGAATCAATGTTGTCAAAATGGCAATACTCCTCAAAGCATTATACATATTCAACGCGATCCCTATAAGGATACCCATGACATTCTTCAAACAAATGGATTGAGCAATCCTAAAATTCATATGGAACAACAAACGTCCACGCATAGCTAAAACAATCCTTGGGAAAAAGATGATGGGAGGCATCACCATCCCCAACCTCAAACTTTATTACAAAGCAGTAACAATTAAAACAGCATGGTACTGGAACAAAGGCAGAGCCGCAGACCAATGGAACAGGGTGGAATATCCCTACACACAACCACAAATGTATGATCATCTAATCTTTGATAAGGGAGCAAGAGATGTGAAGTGGAGCAAGGAAAACCTCTTTAACAAATGGTGCTGGCACAACTGGACAACCACATGCAAAAAAATAGGCTTAGACCTCGACCTGTCACCATGCACAAAAGTCAGATCAAAATGGATTAAAGACCTCAACATCAGACCACAAACCTTAAGGTTCGTCGAAGATAAGGTCGGCAAAACCCTCTACGATATTGAAGATAAAGGTATCTTCAAAGATGACACGGAACTAAGCAATCTAGTAGAAGCAGAGATCAACAGATGGGACTACATTAAACTAAAAAGCTTCTGCACCGCAAGAGATACAGTGACTAGAATACAAAGACAGTCTAGAGAATGGGAAAGGATATTCACACAATACCCATCACATAAGGGGTTGATATCAATGGTATATAAAGCACTGGTTGAACTCTACAAGAAGAAAACATCCAACCCCATCAGTAAATGGGGTGAAGAAATGAACAGAAACTTTCCCCAGGAAGAGATACGAATGGACAAAAGGCACATGAAAAAGTGCTCTACATCTCTAATCATCAGGAAGATGCAAATCAAAACAACCATGAATACCACCTCACACCACAGAGACTAGCACACATCCAAAAGTACAAAAGCAACCGCTATTGGAGAGGATGTGGGGAGAAAGGGACCCTTCTTCACTGCTGGTGGGAATGCCGACTGGTTCAGCCCTTCTGGAAAACAATATGGACGATTCTCAAAAAATTAGATATTGAGCTCCCATTTGACCCAGAAATACCACTGCTGGGAATATATCCCAGAGGAGCTAAAAAGTATAGTCGAAATGACATCTGCAATTATATGTTCATCGCAGCACTGTTTACAATAGCCAGAATCTGGAAAAAACCCGAGTGCCCTAGAACTGAATACTGGTTGAAGAAACTTTGGTACATCTATACAATGGAATACTATGCAGCTGTTAGAAAAAAATGAGGTCATGAAATTTGCGTATAAGTGGATCGGCATGGAAAGTATCATGCTAAGTGAAATGAGTCAGAAAGAGAGAGACAGGCATAGAAAGATTGCACTCATCTGTGGAATATAGAATAACAGAGTAGGAGACTAACACCCAAGAATAGAAGAATAGTAGAAATAAGTACCAGGAGGTTGACTCCATGGCTTGGAAGCTGGCCTCACATTCTGGGGAGAGGGCAACTCAGAGAAGGGATCACCAAGTATAATGTGGTTGGAGGCCATGTGGGGGAAGGGTGATGCGGGCTGAATGTGGTCTAGAGACTGAACACAGTGGCCACTCAACACCTCTATTGTGAACCATAACACCTAATGAGAGAGAGAACAAAAGGAATGCCCTGCCACAGTGGCAGGGTGGGGTGGGGGGAGATGGGACTGGAGAGGCTAGGAGGGATTTTAGGTATACCCGTGGTGGAGAATGGGCACTGGTGAAGGGATGGGTTCTCAAACTTTGTATGGGGAAAACATGAGCACAAAAATGTATAAATCTGTAACTGTACCCTCATGGTGATTCACTAATTAAAAATAAATAAATTTAAAAAATAAAATAAAAAATAAAATAAAAATCAAAAAAGAAAGTAAATTATTTGACTTCCATCCAGCTGTCTTGACTCTATCTCTAGTACTGCATGTAGTCCCTGAGCACGCCACTAGTTATTCCTGAGCCAGAGGTAAGTAAACACTGAAAAAAATCAGGTGTGACCTCAATTTATTTAATGTGTAGTTTAAGAGGTCAACCAATGCTATGAAATAGAATACTATTGGTCTGTTACCATCAACAGAAGAAATTAACCTGATAAATTTCTCCAGTCATTGTATGCATATAACCCTGGGTTAAGATGAAAACTAGCAAATGTGTTATTAAGAATGTTGATAATATTTATGATTAAAGAATTATGTACAAATAATATGTTTCCGGTGTTCTTGGTGGCTTTATCCCTTTATAGACACTTACAAAGCACATAAATCTTCAAAATCCAAAGTAGACCATATTGAAATGGATTTGCTACAGAAAGGAACAACTTGACAAATAAAATATAACTGATATAAAAATTATATGAAATCAAATTAAGCAGACCAAATTAATTCTAATGATTATTATGGAAAATGTCTACTGAATACTCCATATAGCCTGACATTAATCTGTTTTTATATTATGTCATGTCACTCCCACTTTATGACCACTATATGATATGTAAAGTAAAATTGTTTAATGTCTTTATTAAACATTAGATGTGTTTAATGTATTGAATTTACTTGGGTAAAGAAGTTAAAACATATTACATCTACAATTAGCCTCAGAATTAATGGAGAAAGTGATCTTATTCATTTGTTTATGGAGGGTATTTTTTTAATTTTTATTTTATCACCATGTGGAAAGTTACAAAGTTTTCAGGTTTATGTCTCAGTTATACAATATTCAAACACCATCACTTCACCAGTGCCCATATTCCACCACCAAAATCCCCAGTATACCCCCCGCCCCAGCCCCCAACCCCCAACTGTATAACTGATGAATTTCACTTCATTTTCTCTTTACCTTGATTATGTTCCATATTGCGAAACAAAACTCACTATTGTTGTTGGAGTTTCCCCCCAAGAAACACAGCCCTACTAAGGAAGCATTTGATAATTGGTTTTCCATTAAAAGATTGTATGTTTTCAGTTTTTAGAAACCGTCACGTGGCCGCATTAGCGGCCACGCAGTTCGGATGTGTCCCACTCCCGCAAGCCAGAGCCGTGTCAGTTGCTTCTCAGTGTTGCCAGGGCTCCATATGGAGAAGGTGTGCTGGCTGTACCTCCTCCGTCTTGATCCCTGGTGTTGCTGGCCCAGATTCGGGTCCGGAGCATTTCTCTGGCCGAGCTGCTCACCAGAATGCCTGGCCTCTTCTCTGTTGAGTGTGGCAAGATGGTGCCGAGGGTGGGTCGAGGGCGTGACTTCCGGCGGCTGGGACCACTTGGAGATTAGGCTGGCATCGCCCCACTCCAGTGCCCCCCCACGGCTCGGATGTGCCCCAGTCCCGCAAGCCGGAGCCGTGTTAGTTGCTGCTATGAAGGGTTTTTTTTATTGGTTGATATTGCTTTTGTTTCTTGGGCTTCACCCAGCTATACTAAGAGCTTATTCTTGCCCCTGTGCTCAGAGATCACTCCTGGAGAGGATCGGGGGATCATACAAGGTGCGGGGAATCAAACCTAAGTCAGCTGCCTGCACTCAAATGCCATACCTGCTGTACTATCATTCTGGCCCTGAAAATGGTAATTTAACCAGGATGAACTTAAAATATGATTGCATGGCAGAGCTACAAATCTATTGAATGAAAAAAGGAGTGTGACTTGTTAGATGCCATGACTGAAAAGAGAGAAAAGTATTGTCTAATTAAAAAAACCTAGGTAATATTGGGAAATCAACTATATTTTGAAATAAAGAAACAAGGGCATATGTGGAAAGTGATAGGATTTACCATTTAAATTGAACCTGAAATCAGTATGCTATCAAATCAAGAGAATTGTTGAGTTCGGAAGACAGTTGAGCTCTAGAAGCAACGAGTTGTGGTTTCCCTGGACCATATGGGGAGAAGCAGAGCCTAGGAACAGATGTTACTGTGGTCTTATGGAAAGAAAATCGACAAGGGATACAGAAAGACAGTACCAGCGTTTTACTGGGCAGATTGAATGTGGGCGTTGAAAAATAACAACATAAGATGTATCCAAGGAAGAACCTGAAAGAGGGACTTTAGTGTCTTCAAAAATATGTTTATAGACCTGATATTTCTCTGTCCACAACTCTTGTTAATCTTGTACCATAGTGGCAGCAAGTGAAATTTTAACATATCTTAGCATCCATTCCTATGTTTGCTGATCCTTTATTAGTGTTTCTCCATTGTTAAAGCAACAGCAGCATCTGCCATACCTACAAAATGCCATTTTCTTTAACCTTGTCATCTGAGGGTCATTTACTTTTTCTTTTCTCTATAGATAGAATTTTTACCATCAGCTATGAGTTATTTACAGTGAAGGAACAAAATTTTGTATCCCAAGACATGTCTGGAGAATAATATATCTAATAATCAGTCTCTGTAAGTCAAGGAATTTGCCAGTCTCTCTAAGTCAAGGAACATGTGGACTAAATAATGTCCTGATCCTGAGATACATGAATCTATTCAATATAGCAAAAAACACTTTGCAAATGTGAATAGAATCTGGAAAAGGGAGATATTTCAGGATTTTCTTGATAACAATAAACCTTCAACAGAAACAAGTTTTCTGCATGAGAGAAAGCAGATTTTAGTACAGAGGGAAAGCAATGTTAATGGCAGTGTATAAATTGGACTGATCTCACCACAGTGCTTATAGTCAGTAGCAGTGAAAGAGGCAAGAGCCATAATTTTCCTTGTAGCCTCTAAAATGAACCAGATTATATAGAGTGTTGGCTCCCAGTCCCCTGAATTCAAAGCTTGGAAGCTGCACTCAGAATTACACCATTTCACCTGCAAGTTAACACTACTACTCCTCCACCTCCACCCCCCAAGAATATTTCTTCACTTTATCATATCTCACAAAGAAGATTATTTGATATTCTAACTCTAGTCATCTATCTATACAACATAACACACACACACACACAAATCTCCAGGGTGCAAATGTCACAGTAGTAAAGTGATGCAAAACCCCACTATACTTAAGGAAAGAAGATGGTAGGCCTGAAGACTCAACCAGTTATATGACCTATCCAATAAAGACCTTAGAGAGAAAGTGTTGAGGGTGTTAATAAACTCAAAGAAAGAAGGGATATATGGCCAATTTAAACAGAAGAGGAGGTAAGAGCAGAAATGAGGAAACTACAAACAGAAATGATAGAACTCATGAATTTGATAGTGAGCTGAAAAACTCACTGGAAGACCTCAGCAGCAAAATAACAACAGGTGAGGACAAAATCAGTGAGCTTCAGTATAAGATGCAGGAAACCTCCAGACAACAGCAGAATGTGGGTGGGAAAGTCTCAAGGTAAATGAACAGCAGACAAGAGAACTCTGGAATAAATTCAAGAAGACAACATAATTATGGGGGGGAGCAGGAGGGCCAGGAGGGCAGCCCTGATGAAGAAGCAACAGTTAAAACCGTCATACTGTAGAGAAGTTCCCAGAGCTGGAGAACACAGGCAACCAGATTCCTGAGGTCTGAAGGGTACCAGCTAAAAGATATCCAAATAAAGATACTCCAAAATACATCTTCTTTTCTTTATTTTTGGGTCATATCTGGCCATGCTCAGGGGTTACTCCTGACTCTGCACTCAGAAGTCACTCCTGGCAGTGCTCAGGGGATATGGGATGCTGGGAATTGAACCCAGATCAGCCACATGCAAGGCAAATGCCCTACCCACTGTACTATCACTCTAGCCCACGAAGTACTTTCTAATTAGAATAACAAAGTCATAGATAGAGATAGAATAATGAAAGCAGCAGGATCAAAGAAGAAACTATATATAAAGGAGCATCATTAAGATTTTATAGCAGATTTATCATAGTAGATCTTATGGGCCCAAAGACAATAGTGGAATATAGTTTAAAAAACTCAATGGAATGAACACCTTACCAAGAATACTTAACCAAGCCTGACTCTCATTCAGAAATTTACAGAACTTCACAGATAAATGATAGCTTAGTAACTTCATGGACTAGAAATCATCTTTATAAGAAGAACCAAAGAGCCTTCTTTAAGACAAGACAAATCTCCTAAACATGCCAAACTTCTACGGTAAAATGGCACAAGACTCCATGTTAAGAATCTTACTCAACATCAATGGCCTAAATTCACCAATTAAGAGACTTGTAGTGGCACAATGGATTAGAAAATTGAATCCGACCTTCTGCTGCTTACAAGAAACACACTCAAACAGCAAGGGCAAACACAGACTCAAAATTGAAAAGCAAACCTCTACTACCTCCACTATGCAGCCACGACCAAGCTCCAGGCCACTTTCTGGACCGCGCAGCTGCTTTGGCCACCCCATAAGACACTTAATACTAATTTTCCATAATTTCTGCATCATATTTGATGGGGTTCAACTATGATGTGAACCATGGGAACACTTGTAAGGGTGGATTGGAGACCGCCCTAATAGCCTGCATCCCTTTCAGTAGATCCCAGCAAGCTACCAAGAGTACTCTTCCCACATGGCAGAGCCTGGCAAGAACCCGTGGCATAATTGATATGCCAAAAATAGTAACAACAATGGGCCTCATTCGCCTGATGCTGAACGATCCCCCAATATGGCAGCGTTAAGAAGGATGGGCAAGGAGAGGCTGATAAAATCTCAGGGATGAACTAGACTGCCAAAATGAAGAAGAACTAAAATGACTATCTGTACATTCAAGGTACATACTTTGGCATTGGAAGCACCCATCGAGGACCTGATGATGCAAGCAGAGAAGATCAAGTACAACATCATTGGTTTGACCAAAATGAGAAGGCATCAATCACATCACAATGTTTTTGACACTGGAGAAGAACTGTTCCTCGGAACATGCAAGAACAGGGGCATTGGTGGTGTCAGTGTCCTTGTCAACACAAACTTGGCCATGAGCATTGATTCATTTGAATACCTAACAACCCGAATCGGACGGTTATGTTTGAATAGATGTGGCTCACTGCCGGCAGTTTCTATCTCTGTCGTCTATGCACCAACATCCAACTATGATGAAGAAGAAATTGAGAAGTTCTACATGGAGCTGGAGAAGTTCTATAAAGAAGACCACACCTTCTACAAGATGATTGTTGGTGATTTTAATGACAAGATAGGACTGAGAAGGTTGCCCAAAGAACTCCACATTGGGACCCATGGCCTAGAATGGAATGAACAAGGTAAGAGACTGTCTGAGTTCATCATGTCGAATAAGACCATCCATGGTAACTCACAGTTCCAGAAGGCCGAATCTAAACTTTGGACATGAGAGTCTCCCGGTGGACAATTCCACAATGAAATTGACCACATCATACTCAATTGAAGGTTTTGCCTGACTGATGTTGCTGTTGTCCCTAAATTCCAAATGGAATCAGACCACTATCTCCTTTGTGCAAAATTCTACTTCACAGAGCAGGACTGCAAAGTTTAAGTTTGAGAAGACAACTCACAGAATGATCACCAACTGGGAACTCTTTGGCACTATTGCAGCAATATGGTAAGATGCCGTCGTTGACAACATCGATGAGGAATACGATCAACTGGTTCAGCACCTACATGACTGCACAAGGAATGCCTAGAGTGGGAACGCCACAAACAGATGCCTGTCTTCAGAAACTCTCAAACTCATTTGCCAACATGATTTGGCATGAGCCTCAGGCAATCACAAACTAACAACCAAGCTCAAAAAGCTGTGCAGAGAAACGATAAAGGGAGACATCAAAGAGAGAAGAACAGCAGTATTGGCTGGTGCGGCAGAAGCCGGGAAAAGTATTCACAACGCTAGCCTGTCCTTCGTCAACTACAAGACCAAGATGACTGCCTTCTGACATCCTGATGGATCTATCATATCTCCCAGAAGGGCAATGGAGAGGATTATTCATGAATTCTACTTGGATCTCTTCAACAGCCACATCCACCTGCCCACATACTAAATCCCACAGGATAGATATGTTGTTCCCAACATCCTCCCTTCTGAAATGCAACAATCCATTTCATCGGAAAAGACACAATCAGCATTTGGTCCAGACAAAATCAGATCTGAACACCTGAAGAATCTTCTGCCAGTACTCATCAATACACTAGCTCAGCTCTTCACATGCTACCTGTCCATATGTAAGGTTCCGTCCCAATGGAAGATCAGCAGAACCGTTCTGTTGTACAAGAAGGGAAACATCCATGACATTGGCAACTATCACCCAATCTGCCTGTTGTCTGTCATCTACAAGTTGTTCACTCATGTCATTCTGAATAGAATCGGCAGAACACTAGATGAAGGACAACCATGTAAACAAGCCGGGTTCTGAAAAGTATTCAGCAAAATCGACCATATCCACACAGTGACCATGCTCATTGAAGTTTCGAGAGAGTTCTAGATTTCGCTCTGTCTAACGTTCATTGATTTAAAGAAGGCCTTTGATTCTTTTGAGACTGAAACGGTCATCGAAGCCCTAGCCAAACAGGGCTTTCAAACTCAGTACATCAAGATCCTCCATGAGCTGTATTACAGATTCACCACCAGGATCTCACTATTCTACAAGGAAGTGATCATTGATGTAAAGAGAGGGGTTTAGCAGGGTGATACCATTTCACCAAAACTCTTCAGTGACACCCTTGAGAACATCATGTGAATACTGGAATGGGAAAGAATGGGAGTGAAGATAGATGGTCAGCAACTACACCACCTCAGCTTCACTGATGACATCAATCTCATTACACCAAACATTAGCCAAGTGGCACAAATGCTGGCTGACTTCAACTGTAAGTGTGGAAAGGTCAGACTGCAGCTGAATCTCACCAAAACAACATTCATGAAAAACAAACTAGTCCCTGACATTCCATTTGCTCTCAACTGAACGAACATTTCAGAATGCAGCAGCCATGTGTACCTGGGTCGAGAACTCAACATGAGAAATGGCTGTACACCAGAACTGCACAGGAGGAAGAGCGCAGCGTGGAATACTTTCAAGAGCGTCGAAGAAGTGGTTAAGAGGATGAAGAACCTCCAGCTCTGGGTACATCTTTTCAACTTCACCATTCTTCCTGCAGAAACATATGCCTCAGATACCTGGGCCCTATGAAAACAGGATAAAAATGCTATTCGGGTTTCCCAAAGAGGAATCGAAAGACCTATGCTTGGGGTATCACATTTCACTCAAGTGAGAGAAGGAATCCGGAGTTCCAACCTGCGTCAACGCTCAAGAACCAGGGACACTGTCTCATTTGCCAAGGCATCAAAAATTAGATGGGCCAGACACGTAATGCGATTCAGAGATGATTGCTGGACTAGAGCTGTTACCGACTGGATTCCATGGGACGTCAAAAGAATGCATGACCGCACACCAATGAGATGGTCAGACTTCTTCGTCAAGGCTCTGAATGAATGGTTTGAGGCTCTTCATGTTCATGGAGCGAGCAGATACCATTGGGCTACACTAGCACACAACAGGAACGAATGGAGATGTTACTGGTACCCCTTCAAGCAAATCAAAGATCAACAGGATGACACGTGATGCAAGTGATATCAAGAGAGGCAAAGACAGTATCTAGACATATTTTCTCTCTAGTACTGATAAAGAATAAGAATTAAAAATTATATATGTATACTTTTATATATAAATACATATTTTTAACAAGGCTCTGAATAATTTTTATATGCCTTTCTTCTGTACATTTCTCTTCTCTAATTTAAAGTATTCAACTACCCATCTACACCTTTCCAGTCATTTGCTATTTTATGACCACTGACTGCCTTTCCAAAGTGTTCTATATTATCCCATATTTATGGACCATCTAGCAACAAGCTAGTAGGGCATTTGTCTTGCACACAGCCGATCCCGGTTCGATTCCTCCATCCCTCTTGGAGAGCCCGGCAAGCTACCGAGAGTATCCCACATGCACAGCAGAACCTGGCAATCTACTTGTGGCATATTTGATATGCCAAAAACAGTTACAACAAGTTTCATAATGGAGAAGTTACTGGTGCCCACTCAAGCAAATAGATGAACAATGAGACGACAGTGTTATTATAAAAATGTCTATTAATTTATTTAGACAGAAAAATTTATTTTTTTCTTATAACTCTGAAATCTTTTTGCTGTTTCGCTGCATTTATATGGCTTAAGAACACTAAACACCAGTCATATCTATTCATTATTGATGTACCAGAGAGCGAGTTCCTTGAAGATGGAGACTGTGTCTCTTCCTAGCAAAACACTTTCTATGTGTCAGATATGGCAGTCATAATTGACACACAAGTAAATAAAAGTATGAGCCTTTCTCTCTGTCTGCCTATTGTACTGCAAGCTCTGCCTTTATTTCTTATCTTTCCCCACTTTAAACACCAAGTTCAAATTCCCCATGGACATCTCTAAGCTAAAGGAGAGCAATTTCCTTGAATGTAGTTATGAAAGTCATATTACACAAAAAAATGAGTAACTGCACTGACAGCATGTTAGGTTAAACCCAAAGGACTAACATTCAGTCCTTCAGAAAATCTCTTTTAGGTCTAAATTTTGTTTTAGATGAAATTTAATCCTTCTGGTCAATATTCCCAACATACTCCCTCTCATAATAGCTTTTTGAGTTCTAATTTAGTTTAACTTGAAGACCTAGCTATAAATAAACATATGAATGCATAGCTATAGTGTATGTATTCAATCTGCATTCGTACTTAATATATGTTAGCACATGAACATCAATACTCTTCATGATGGATTTGATTGTATATTAAGATTAAATAGACAATGGTCAATGAAAACAAACTCTGAGAAACTACCACCAAAGCTGAGGAAGAGTGAAGCAAGCATGAGGAAGGGCCCCAGGAACAGTGGTGGAAAAATCACGACACTCAGGTGGCAGGTGTGGTGTAATAGCAATGAAAACCTTGAATGTGAATATTAACATTATTGTAAATCACGAAACCCGTGAAAAGAAGAGGGGGGGAGATTAAATGATGAAGAAAGCTTAGGCTTAATATTCTCTTATATTTTTCCTCATGGCATGATATAAATTCTTCAAAATGAGCCCATTTTTTCCACTAAAAACCATTGATAAATAGACCTGTTTTAAGACTATTGTGAAAACTGTCCAGCTATGTAGTAGAACCTAATATAAAGTGTTAGCTAAATGGTGTCATTTACTAATATTCTTTCTTAAATATTCCCTATTTTTTCTTTTATATCCCGATGCATCACTATTTTACATATGTGTAATACAAATCTCTCTTAATGCACAATAGCAAATAGATGTGATATTTTAAACAGATCACCAGTATCTTTGATCTTTCTCTGAGCATCCCAACTGAACTCCCACCCAACATGATTAGTCCTCCTTTTCAACTTTTTTCAAGTCATTTAGAGCACTTCTTCTAACACCATATTCTGATTACTAATTGTTTATTCATACCCCACTGTCAGTAAGTCAAAAGTGTCTGATATTTAGCTCTTAGTCTTTAGAAATTTTAATTTGAAAAGCTCTTAATGGGACAGAGTATCTTAGTGGGGTCAAAACTATAGGACATAACTATAACAAGAGAATCTATGTTTTTATTGTTGTTGTTTGTTTTGTTTGTTCACTTTGGGGCTACCGAGTTCAGTTTTGGCTTTTGTATTCTCCTGGCATTCCAATCAGCTCTGAGGGTCACATGAGGGTTGGGTTCTTAAAACATGCTGAGTCTTGTCCAAGGCAAACACCTTAACCCCTGTACTACCTCTCCAGTCCATTAAAAAAAGAGGATCGGTACAGGTGGTGATTAATAGATGAGAAGCTGAGATGTGGTCAAGGCTTTCTAGTAAGTCAAGTTGGCCAGTATCTTCTCCATTCTCCTATGCACTAGTATTAACAAGACTCTGCATGCAGATACTCAATCTTTCTGATGCAAAATCTGGAGACTGTTGAGAAAGAAAAGAAAACTGAGAGAAAAATCTGTAAGACTACCAAGAGGTTTTCCAATATACATAACAAAGAGCTTAAACATGGTAGGACAAAGGGAAGAAACCCCTTTGTGGTGAACAGTGAGGGAAGGTTTGGAATTTGTTATGGGAAAGGCTACAGTATCTTCAGAAATTGAGAAGGAGATGGCAACGTGAAATCAGATACCCTTGAAAGTTCTGTGGAAGAAAAAGGTAAGCTGGATTTCAATTTTATTTCTGTTTTCACTAATTGAACTTCTCCAATTTGACCTCCATAAGGAAACAGAAACCCCAACCCTTCCTCTGAGCTAGCGAAATGGCTGGAGCATATTTAATGTGGGAGCTTTGGGTTCAGTCCTTGCTGTGTATGGTCCTCTAAGCCACTGCTGAGAGGGGCTCATTGGCACCGTGCAAAGAGAAACCCCTGAGCACTGTCAGATGTGCCACCTCCAAACAAATAAATAAATAAACAAAGGGAAGAAAACAGAAGTCACTGGTTTTATTAGGGCTATACAAGAAACTTTATTGATTTGTATTTTTGTATAAGCAGAAACCTCTATGAATCTTACGGGGTTCCCATTCTTATTCACAACGTGGTCCAGTAATCATTTAGGTGAAGCCTGGGAATTAAATGCTCTCAAGATCAACATCCTGACTTGCTTTTCCTCCTCAACAGGGTGTATTCCTGGGCCCCACAGTTTCAGATTTCTGGTCACAATCTTCCAACACATTCAAGTCTTACTCAGTTGCTTTTCAAAACTGACCTCTGATTTTCCTTACTTTCATCTTTGGACCTCCAACATCCTGGAAAGGTCTAGAAGGTCTCCAGTATCCACCCTCACATGCAGCATATTCTGTTCCTAAATATAGATAACGAGATGGCGTTTTAGCAAGATAATAAGACGGGTCATTTTCAATCAGGAAGTTTTCATGTAGGAGAGAGACTCATGAATTATTTGAATGAGGGCCTTGTATTTTGGAGGAAGATTTGAGGGGGATTGGGTCAGATCTGTAGTGCTCCTGACTCTTCTCAGGGCTCATTCCTGGCTGTGCTTGGGGGACTATAAGTAGTGCTAGGGATCAAACCTGGGTTAGCCACATGCAAAGCCAGAGCTTTACCTACTGTACTCTCTCTGATCTTAGGGCTTGGGATTTTTAAAGAGGTAAAAGACAAATTTCAGATAGTTTTGTTAATTAGGGTTTGAATGTACATCTGTGCTTAGGGTTAGAACAATCTATGAAGTGAAAAGTTAAGGTTACCTAGAAGGAAACACTAAGAACTTATATTTTATTTTCTCTGGTAGTGGTTCCTTTATTTGAGTGATATGAACTCAGCTCCTCTTTGGGAATTTTGCACCTTGACTAAGAGAACAGTCAACAAGGCCCATTCGCTCCCACTTTCAAAAACAGCATGTGATTAATTAAGCCAAGAGCTGGATTGTCTTTGGGTCTGGTTGAAAGAGATAGCAGGCTGGAGAAAATACAACAGCTGTTTCCATTTTTCTACAGAACTCTTGCTGGAACATTTTTTTCCTTTTCTTTTTATTTAAAAAATTTTGCCAAAATGCTGCTGTACTTCCTACCCAGTCTTTAGCCAGACATTCTGTGTGGGAGTGATTGAAGTGGGCAATTAGATTCTCCTCTTAGATCCTCTTCATTTTCCTTTGGGAGACATTTATTTCTTCATGGTGCAATAAAAAGGATTTTTGAACAAGAAGAAAATCCATTTCATTTTATCCTATTTGGACTCATGATAGATCATAGAAATGTGTATTTCCTTGTACTCTGATGATCTTTGAGAGGAAGACAGAAGCATTTTGATTAGCTGGCATAAAATAAAAAACAAAATACAAATATCCTCTTAGTCTTCTATCCACCCTGTGGGAATTCTGGCACACTTAATAACCCTGCCCTGTGGAATTGACCAGTGAAACTGAAAGTATTTGAAAACACATTTTCAAATATCCTACTTGTAGGTTTTCTATATTGAACTTTATATGAATATAAATAATTCATCCAAATGTTCATTCACCCAAATTTTGTCAATAATTATGTGCAAATATAACCTTTTCCCCAACCACTGAGAAATACTAGGTCAATGCTCTGCCTCCAAACTCATTTTATCACTTTTTAAATTCTTCTTAACTGAAAGCTTAAGTCCTCTTCACTGCTAGGACATTTAATGAGAATGCTGTGCTCTTGAGCAGATACCTCCAAATGGTGGTCAGATTTATTCAGGACTTAAGTTTTGAACTCTTTGATTTAATTTTTTAATTAAAAATCTATTTCTAATGTGAAAATATTATATCTGATCATGAGGTTATTAAAGTCCATGCCTAAAAATTTATTAAGCAGTTTGTTCCTAGTCTTCTGTATTATTGTTTTTGTTTGTTGAATTTAGTTGGCGTCTATGTTATTTCCCCAACTAATTTGGTGTGGGATTCTAGTATTGAGAAATTAGGTCCAGAGACTTCAGGATCTATGGTCTGGGCCAATGAGATGAATGCAGGGACCAGTGTTTCCATGAATTTTAGCTGCTTGGTGTGCATTTCCTCAGAGATTTAGCTAGGAATCAATAGAGCAGAGCCACTGAGTGAGTCAAGATTGTAGGAGCTCTGGGCAGTGTCATAGCTGCTCGTCTCAGGAGAGAATTTATATTACTTATCCAAACTGCAAAACACTCTGAGACTTGGATCACAAGCGTTCCTGCTAAAGCAACACATTCCACAAGGCTTTTGTTGCCTTTCATTTTGCAAATCTTACTTGAGGAACTTGCAAATAAGACCTAACTTTAAGTTCAAGAATAAATATTTCTATCCTAAATTAACAAGGTTTATATAATGATTTCATAGTGAAGGTGCATTGCAATTATAAATCAGCTTTTGTTTTGCAGAATTGGCTGGTAATGGCCTCCATTTGAGAAGTAAAACACATGTAGAATGCAGAGAGTGGTCTGACTAGGTAAATTTCCTTTCTACCACGCAATTTCAGTACCAAAACTTTCTGGAAATTCACCTCTATAAATGTTCACATCTCTATGCTCAGAACTCTCTCCATGACCCATTGGAGACACCTGATCAATGTCAACCTGGCAGCTCATTTGAAGAGCAGTGCTCACCCTCATGGAAATATCTCTCAGGTTCTCTGATGCTGAAAGTACTGCTCATGGCTTATAAAATTATGTCGTAATAAGGAATGATACTTTCTTCATGAAAAAATCGTGATTTTACAAATGAAAATGTGCCTTGGCTGTGATGGAGTGAATTTCTAATCTCAGCCTGACCAACTACTGTTATCACCCTTTCCCAGGCTACCCCATCTCCTAACATCAATCACTCTGCAGTTAGGGAATATAACCTAATTTAAACATGAGCTGAAACTAAAAAAAATTCTAGACTATATCCACTACCAAAATTATTCTGAAACAAACAACAGCAATACTTCACTTGAAATGCTTTTGCTATGCAATAATTGAATTAGCAGTCATTTTCAAATAAATAAATATTAATTATATCAACCTCTATGGTTTCAGTTATCCGTATTATTTGATTTTTTCTTACCATTTCTCCCTTCCATTGGTCAGAAACTTAAAATGAACTGTAATCTGAGTTTCTCCAAAAGTACGCATATTAAGAATCAGAATGTCAGAAAGAAAAGAGAATGTATAACTAAAAAGTCTATGTCTTATATTTTATCGCTTCCGGCCTTTTGGCTAAGATCAAGTGTAGTATCTGTTCTTATCAGCTTATGTCTTATATTTTATGACTGTTTTAAATTCACATGTAATGTATGTAATGTTAAGTAACTTGAAGTGGTAGTAAGCTATAATAATTATAGTGTTCTGCACTTTCTGTGTTAGGAAGGGAGGAAGGAAGGAAGGAAGGAAGGAAGGAAGGAAGGAAGGAAGGAAGGAAGGAAGGAAGGAAGGAAGGAAGGAAGGAAGGAAGGAAGGAAGGAAGGAAGGAAGGAAGGGAGGGAGGGAGGAAGGGAGGGAGGAAGGGAAGAAGGGAGGAAGGAAGGAAAGAAGGGAGGAAGGAAGGAAGGAAGGAAGGAAGGAAGGAAGGAAGGAAGGAAGGAAGGAAGGAAGGAAGGGAGGAAGGAAGGAAGGAAGGGATGAAGGGAGGGAGGAAGGAAGGAAGGGAGGGAGGAAGGAAGGAAGGGAGGAAGGAAGGGAAGAAGGGAGGAAGGAAGGAAAGAAGGAAGGAAGGAAGGAAGGAAGGAAGGAAGGAAGGAAGGAAGGAAGGAAGGAAGGAAGGAAGGAAGGGAGGAAGGAAGGAAGGAAGGAAGGGATGAAGGGAGGGAGGAAGGAAGGAAGGGAGGAAGGAAGGAAGGAAGGAAGGAAGGAAGGAAGGAAGGAAGGAAGGGAGGGAGGGAGGGAGGAAGGAAGGAAGGAAGGAAGGAAGGAAGGAAGGAAGGAAGGAAGGAAGGAAGGAAGGAAGGAAGGAAGGAAGGAAGGAAGGGAGGAAGGAGGGAAGTGATGAAGGGAGGGAGGAAGGAAGGAAGGAAGGAAGGAAGGAAGGAAGGAAGGAAGGAAGGGAGGGAGGGAGGGAGGGAGAGAGGGAGGGAGGGAGGGAGGAAGGAAGGAAGGAAGGAAGGAAGGAAGGAAGGAAGGAAGGAAGGAAGGAAGGGAGGAAGGAGGGAAGTGATGAAGGGAGGGAGGAAGGAAGGAAGGAAGGAAGGAAGGAAGGAAGGAAGGAAGGAAGGAAAGAAGGGAGGAAGGAAGGGAGGAAGGGAGGGAGGAAGGAAGGAAGGAAGGAAGGAAGGAAGGAAGGAAGGAAGGAAGGAAGGAAGGAAGGAAGGAAGGAAGGGAGGAAGGAAGGGATGAAGGGAGGGAGGAAGGAAGGAAGGAAGGAAGGAAGGAAGGAAGGAAGGAAGGAAGGAAGGAAGGAAGGAAGGGAGGGAGGGAGGGAGGGAGGGAGGGAGGGAGGGAGGAAGGAAGGAAGGAAGGAAGGAAGGAAGGAAGGAAGGAAGGAAGGAAGGAAGGAAGGAAGGGAGGGAGGGAGGGAGGGAGGGAGGGAGGGAGGAAGGGAGAGAGGGAGAAGCACTTATCGAATATGTACAATATGCCTTTCTTTCACATATGTTATCACTTACCTCAAACCTGAATTGTATACAATACTTTTGTCTTAAAAATAAGCAAGTCATAATACACAAAGTTTAAGAAAGATAAAACCAAGTTTTATTGCAAAATTGCAATCTTAAAACCAAGAAAGATAATATTACAAAAATAAACCCCCGAAGACCAAAATTGGACGGGCTCTTTATTTGTAAAGATTATGTGCCTCACCACCATAATGCTCCCCAGAATTCCTAGGAATAGTTTTATATTGAGGGCTTCCCAGGGCCAGGCAAATTTCTCAGTGCTGTTGTTTTCTTTTTATAAAGATGCTAAGGAGGTTAGCACTGTGTTGTTTTCCATTTTACAAGGGAAGAAATGCAGGGACAAAGACATTTAAAACTGGTCCCAGATCACACAGTTAAAATCAGTACATTCAGAAACCAAACTCAGGCAGTCTAGGTACAGAGCATGTGACCCTGAAGACATATAAAGTTCCCCAGAAGCAACATAAAAGAAATAGCACTGTAGCACTGTCATTCCATTGTTCATCGATTTGCTCGAGCAGGCACCAGTAAAGTCTCCATTGTGAGACTTGTCACTGTTTTTTGTCTTATCGAATATGCCACAGGTAGCTTGCCAGGCTCTGCCATGTGGGCGGGATACTCTCAGTAGCTTGCCGGACTCTCCAAAAAGGATGGAGAAATCGAACCTGGTCGGCCGCGTGCAAGGCATTTGCCCTACCCACTGTGCTATTGCTCCAGTCCATAAAAGAAATATACAGTTATAAATTGCAGGCTAATCTATTTTTAGCAATTCTATGCACAAATCAATAAACTTTGGTTCTGTCTACTTCTCATCTCTCTTTCATATAGGTGTGTATTTATCTATTTTTTTTTGGGGGGGGGTCTCACCAGCAATGCTTAGAGGTTACTTCTGGCTCTGCTTCCAGGAATCACTAGTGGCAGTGCTCTGGGGACCATATGGGTTGCTGGATATCGAACCTGGGTCAGACATTTGCAAGGCAAGCACCCTCCTCACTGTACTATCACTCTGGCCCCTATATATCTATCTTATCTATTTACCTTTAATCTCTTTCTTATTTGAGGTCTCTAGAAACCAGTACTGCTTCATATCAGAAACTTCTGCAATAAAAATATTGATTAATTTTTTTTTTTAATAATTTTATTGAATCACCATGTGGAGGGTTACATAGTTCTCAGGATTATGTCGGTTATACAATTCTCAAACACCCTTCCCTTCACCAGTGCCCATCTCCCATCACCAACCCCCCCAGTATACCTGCCACCCCCTCCCACCTCCCCAGTCCCCACCCTTGTACATGATAAGTTCCACTTCGTTTATGCCTTATCTCGATTACATTCCATGTTTCAACACACAACTCACTACCATTGTTGGGGTTTCCCCCAAAAAAGGAAAGCAGTCCTATTGCCAAGGAGGCATTTGATAGTTCTCCACTGCTAAGAATATAGAGATATTAAGTCCCGCTGTTTGTTACATAACTTTTCTTTTTCCCCCTTGCCCCGCGCCACCGAGTTCACGCCTGTTTGGTAATCGCCACGCTGCCTGACAAGGGAAAAAAAAACCGAAAAGGATGGTTATTTCCCGTCATCGGCAGGCGTGGGGCTCTGGCTTAGTTGATAGACTAGTAGAGTTTCTGCAAGCAGTTTCTGGAACCGAAGGGCTTGCGCTGGTATCGGCTCCGGCTCGAGATTCCACCAGCGTCCCACTGTTCCATGTACATAATTTTTCCCCTTATATCCCATTCCCACGCCACCAGGTCTGTTTGCTTAATGGACATCACACTATGTTTGACACCACGCCGCGTTTCTTCCCGAGAAAGAAGGATATTTCTTCTCAGCCGGCGTGGGGATATAGCTTAGTTCAGTCTAGAGAGATGGCTACCACTTTGATTGCCTTCAATATTTCAGCAACAGACTTACTATTCTTGTTAGGATCTCCCACAAAAGTCCGACCCATTAAAAAGGGACATATTACATATTGCTGATGCTAAGATGACATTAGGTTGCGCGGCCGCGACAGCGGCCGCGCGGTTTTGGGTTTCTGTATAAAGTCCAGGAAAAGTACAACCAGAAATATCACTACAAACTTTTACCCTTTTATGGTGCTCATAAGATGAAGAAGCCTAGAGAGAGGCTCGGCGTCTCCATTTTGCGCTCAGGAAAACCTCGGATCCTGCGCTGTGCTCAGGGGGGAGGTGTGGAGAGAGAGACAGGTTAAAAGAATTGGGGGATGCCCGGCTCCCACTGTTTCAGCGCACCGTGGGGTCTCTGGTCCCATGCCGGAATTAGTTCAGTGGGCTGTTTGGAGTCCAAGAGCGCTTCCTTGGGCTCTTCCATCATGCTCGCTCCGCAGCAGGGTCCAAAGGGAAGCACACGTGGGGGAGGTGGGTTTAAGTATCTATCTGCTGTGGGCGGGGGTCGCCGCCCCCGCCCCCTGGGGCCTCCCGCAAGCGCGCGCGCCTCCCGTTTCAGCTGGGTCGCCGTCACCATTTTGCGCTCAGGAAAACCGCGGATCCTGCGCTGTGCTCAGGGGGGAGGTGTGGAGAGAGAGAGAGGTTAAAAGGATTGGGGGATGCCCGGCTCCCACTGTTTCAGCGCACCGTGGGGTCTCTGGTCCCATGCCGGAATTAGTTCAGTGGGCTGTTTGGAGTCCAAGAGCGCTTCCTTGGGCTCTTCCATCATGCTCGCTCCGCAGCAGGGTCCAAAGGGCTTGATTAATTTTTTATCTGCACTATGCAATAGGTCAACATTGGCCTCGTGTGCTTAGGAACTCTTAATTATATTGTGATATGACTAAAAGTATATATTTTAAACCTAATTTAAATTAATTAAGTAAAAAGTAGTTCATTAAAACCTCAAAACAGCTTTGTGTGACAAGTACTATAACAATGCCCATTTTACACATGCAAATAACCTTATTTGTAGAGTGTTATCAGCTTAACCAATACTGTGTAGCATATATTTGGAGTCGGACTATAAATTAAGATCTGAAAAAGGGGATGCTTTTTTCACTTGTATTCTTTTTCCATGGCCCATAGTAGTATATGCTCAATAAAAACACTTTGAATCAAAGAATGAATAAATACACAGATACATAGTCTACTATATAGAGGGTTGTAGCCAGTTGTCCCTTATTTCAAAAAAAACCAGTCTGAGAGATTTAGATAAGATGAAATTAAAAAAAAAACTTGACATGAAAATGTGTTTTAGGAGGATATTAAAATTTACATTATGGAAGATTGTAAAAATAAGATTTTTCTGCTCAAAATGCAATAAATGTGATATGCTCTCACCTACAGTATAAGAGACTGATTGAGTTCAATCCTCATTCCTTTGAGATAACAATTCATTTTTAAATGAAAAAGAAAGACCACAGCCTATCAAATAAGGGAATGGTAGCATTTCCTGAACAAAATTGATTTCTGAAAAGAAATCCTTGCCAAACATATTTCACACAGAATGTGAATCACAGTGAGAGCACATGTGTTCCCTAATTATAGGACTATTGTTTAAATAGGTTCCAAAAAATGATCTGGGATTATTTCAATTGTATACATTTTATTATGCTTTTAGTTTTATTTATAAAGTTACTTGGATGGAAAAATATACACGATACCCATCTAATTTTTTTCTTGTTTATTTTTTGGGGGGCTATAATCAGTTGTGCTCAGGGTTTACTCCTGCTTCTGTGCTCAGGGAACATATGACGTGCTGGGGCTCCAAACGAGTGGGTTTCATGCAAGGCAAATACTTACCCACTGTCCTACCACTCTGGACACCCCTTCTATTTTTAATGAGAGCTTTCTATATGCTTTGTGATCTTCAAACAATTACATGGGCATATACTAATACTGACTTAGAAAATATGAACATAAAATATCCATCGTTATTGAACTAGTATCTTCTGTGTGAATGTTTTGTAGACATCTTCTAGCTATTTGGCTTGCTATGCCTTCAGGAACAAGGTCTACTGACAAGTCCTAAGCATGATTAAGTCCTCAGAGATCAGAAGGCACCTCCAGTGAGTACAACTTCAAAAAAAATTGTTAAATAAATGAATGTCTAAATTATACGATGACAAATACATAACATCTTCATATTTTTAGATAAAAAAATCTGAGTCCAGAGTTAGTAAATTTTGTTCAAAATCCTAGGAAAGTAACAGAGGACTAAATATAATAAGCAATGAAATATATGGAAATAGTCCCTTTGAACCAATTTTTAAATACACCCCTTGGAAAACTTCTGCCAAGTGAAAGGATTGGTGTTTCAGTCTTGTACCTAAAATCAAAATGTATAAATTTGTAACTCATAATCACTTAAAAAGCAAATAATTTTAGATAAAAACCTTAAAATTATTTATTCATTAAAAAACTCTTATTTATTTTTATAAACTAGGAAGTTATAAGACTGTGATTTTTATTTTGTTTCCACCATGCCTCCTTAGTGGCCTTCTTGGAATTAAAGAACACAGAAAATTTCATTTCCTGGTTTACAGTCCACAACAGAAAATGCATCTGAGAGGAAACAGGACAAAAAATCCATACACTTTATCTTATACCTTAAGACAGAATTAGTTTCTCCCCATATATGATATTAGAGAAAAAATTATTTTGACATTCATCATATGGCTTTGCTATGATTTTTTTAAACCTACTTGCATAAACCTAAATATCTGAATTTCCCCATGTGAGTACTTGGACTGCTAATTTTTATTGGGGAGTGGGTGAGAGCACACCCTATTGTGTTAAGGGCTTACTCCTGACTGTACTCAGGGGTTACTCCTGGTGGGTTTGGGGAAATACATGGGGTGCTGGCTGTGTGGCAAGCAAGCTCCCTATTTACTCACAACCATTACTCTGGTCATGGGACTTGTAATTTTTTAATAGAAGACACTTGAATAAATAATTATAAGTAATTGAATTTCAATTAATTTTTTATTTTAATTTTTGTTTTATTTCATTCTTTATTGAATCACCGTGAGATACAGTTTTCATGTTTGAGTTTCAGTCATACAATGATCGAATAGGCATCCCTCCATCAGTGCACATTATCCACCACCAATGTCCCCAGTATACTGCCCTCCTTTCCAACCCTCCTTCTGCCTCTATGGCAAACAATTTCCCCCATACTCTCTCTCTACTTGTGAGCATTACTGTTTGCAATATAGATACTGAGAGTCTATGACATTTGGTCCTTCATCTACGTACAGCACACATCTCCCATCCTGAAGCATTCCTCCAACCATCTTTGACTTATTGATCCCTTCTCTATTCCAGCTGTCTTCAACCCCAGTTTATGAGACAAGCTTCCAACTATGCAGCAATATTCCTGGCCTTTGTGTCTAATGTCTTTGGGTGTCAGTCTCCTATTGTGTTATTTTATATTCCACAAATGAGTCCAGTCATTCTATGTCTGTCCCTCTCTTCCTGACTTGTTTCACCTAGCATGACCATCCAGTTATAAGCAAATTTAATAATCTCATCTTTCCTAACAGTTACATAGTATTCCATTGTGCAAATGTACCAAAGTTTCTTTAATCAGTCATCTGTTCTCAGTTGTTTCCAGATTCTGGCAATTGTGAACAATGCTGTAATGATAATACAGGTGCAGAAGTCATCTCTACTGTGCTTTTCTACACACTTGGGATATATTCCCAGAAGGGGTATTTCAGGGTCATATGGAAGTACAATTTCTAGGTTTTGAAAGCATGCCCATATTGTTTTCCAAAAAGCCTGGACCATTTGGCATTCCCAAAAAGAGTGAAAGAACATCCCTTTTTCTCCACATCCACACCAGCAGTGGTTGCTTTTGTTCTTTTGATTGTGTGCCAGTCTCTGTGGTATGAGATGATATTTCATCATTGTTTTGATTTGCATTTCTCTCATGATTAAGAATGTGGAGCATTTTTTCATGTGCCTTTTAACCATTTGTATTTCTTTTATGAGTAAGTTTCTTTCATTTCTTCTCCCCATTTTTTGATGGGGTTGGAGGTTTTTATCTTGTCCAATTCTACTAGTATCTTGTATACCCTGGATATTAATCCCTTATCAGATGGGTATTGGATAAATATTCTTTCCTACTCAATGGGCTCTCTGTATTTTGGTCACTGTTTCTTTTGGGTGCAGAAGTTTTTTAGTTTAATTTAGTCCCATTTGTTTATGTTTGTTTCCACTTGCTTGGTCAGTGCTGTTTCATCCTTAAATATGCTTTTAGCTTCAATGTCATGGTGTGTTCTGCCTACATTTCCCTTCATGCACCTTATGGATTCAGGTCTGATAATGAGGTCTTTAATCCACTTTGATCTGACTTTTGTGCCTGGTGTTAGAAGTCAGAGTTCATTTTTTTGTAGGTAGCTGTCCAGTTTTCCCAGAACCACTTACTGAAGAGGCTTTCCTTTTTCTACTTCATATTTCTTGCTTCTTTATAAAATATTAAGTGACATATATTTTAGAGTCTGTTACAAAATATTCAGTTTTGTTCCATTGGTCTGTGGGTCTGTTTCTAGTACAACACCATGCTGTTTAAATTACTACTGCTTTGTAGTGCAGTTTGAAGTTGGGGAAGGTGATGCCACCCATCTTCTTTTTCCCAAGGATTGCTTTAGCTATTAGTGGGGGTTTATTGATCCATATGAATTTCAGGAGTGTTTTGTCTATTTCTTTAAAAATGGCATGGGTATCCTGATAAGGGCTGCGTTAAATCTGTATAATGCATTTGAGTGTATTGCCATTTTGATAATGTTAATCTTCCCTATCCATGAGCAGAGGATATGTCTCCATTTCCTAGTGTCCTCTTTTATTTCTTGAAGTAATGTTTTGTAATTTTTCTTTGTGTAGATCCTTGACTTCTTTATATAAGCTAATTCTGAGGTACTTGATTTTCTGAGGCACTATTGTGAATGGGATTCTTTTTTTGCTTTTTGGGTCATACCTGACGATGCACAGGGGCTCATGCACTTAGGAATTACCCCTGGCAGTGCTCAGGGGACCATATGGGATGCTGAGATTTGAACCCGAGCCAGCCGCATGCAAGGCAAAAGCCCTACCCGCTGTGCTATCACTCCAGCCTCTGGGATTCTTTTTTTAATATCTCTTTCTTCTCTTTATAGGAAAGCCATGGACTTTTGGGTTTTGACTTTGTAGTCTGCCATTTTACTATACAAACATATTGTTTCTAGGTGCTTTTTTTGTAGAGTCTTTAGGATTTTCTAAGTATAGTACTGTAAAAAATTAGAAAGGCGCGCACGTGGGAGGGTGCAATGATGTGTGTGTTGTGTTCTGTTTTTCCAGGGCTCTCGGGGCGGTTCACTCTCATGCACACCGCTTGTGTTCTGTGCTCTCGAGTCACTGTATATGGACCGGATAGGGATGGCTCCTCCTTGTGCTCTGCTTCTGTGTGTGTAACTGTGCTCTCTTCTGTCTGACTATCTCTGTCTCTGCCTCTGTAGTCTTTCCTCTGGTCTCTTCCGACCTTTCTCTGTCTCTGCTTCTCTCTTGCTTCTGTTTCTTCTCTCCATTTCTGTCTTCTCCTTGCTGCGTCTTATTCTGTCTGTGTCCTGCTGCCTCCGTCTGTGTCCTGCTGCCTCTTCTTCTGTCTCTGCTGTCTTCTCACTTCTGTTAGTCTTAGTTTATTAGCAATCGCATAGGGCGGTAACACAAAGGTGGGTTGAACATTAACAAATCAACAAAGAGGGCTAAGACTACTTCTCCAGGAGATTAACAAAAATCTCATCTAAGATTACTCCAGATTACTAGGAGATCCGTTCAAGTGTGGGGTCCAAACAAGGGTGTGTCAGGGTATGTCCCTTTCTTCCTTCCTCAGCTAGTAATCTGCTTAAATAGTTATAGTAAATTTACTTCTAATATTTCTAGAAATGTATGAGCACAGTAAGAGATATATCAAACTTGATCTTCCTGAGGACATTTCACTATATATTCCAGACCACAGTCCTCAGTCAGGTTAGTCTTCCTAACCACAGCAGGGTCCTAGTCTCGTCGTTACTTTTGGATCATGACAGCATTTGTCTATGACCATTGTTCTCAACTTATAGTTGAGTATTGTGGCGCTTTGGTCTGGCCCATTTCGATGCCAGGATGCCAGGGTAGCTCGCAGCTTGCCCTGGGACCATTCTGTCCCTCGTTGGGACACTGCTTTTGGGGTGCTGAGTCAATAAAGCAGATGCCCAGGAGTAAATATTATTGGAGTCAATTGGCTCCCAAGTTATAAAGTGTAATATTAACTGTCTTCCTGTGACCATACAGAAAGACCATTGCTCTAAGTTAGACTAAGTTCCTTGTAGAAAGCGTGAGAGGACAAACCCAATGTTATACTACATAGTACCATATCATCTGCAAATCAATTTTAACAATTGTTTGTTGAGCATTTTGATTAGACTATGATGTTACAGTTGATTTCACGTAGATCATTCATACATAGGATGTATAAGTCCTACCAATCTCTTACATCTTTATCCCAAACTGTCAAATTTCACTAAGAAACCCATTTGTTGAAAGCACGTGTGATGACATATTGGCAAAGACAATGAACATATTTCCATGGTTATGAATATTAAAATGCAATATATACTAAGCTTGACATTGCCCATGAGGTTCTATCTCATTTTCTCTAAGGGGCCTATAGTCTACTGGAAGCATAAAGATATCAGAGAGTTAAAATTGTAATTTACAGTCAGGGAAATGA